>NC_091951.1:51158035-51470535 GCF_031021105.1 Erythrolamprus reginae
TCATTTTGTTTGATAGTGGGTTTGAAGAGTTCCCAGAAATAGCATTGGAAATGGCTTCAGAGATCATTTAGGGCAGGATCTGCTCAAGTATAGAGCTCTGCCTTGGTAATGGATCTAATCCAACCTTTTCCCCATGAGACAAAATACAGTATCTCTCCTATCCACAATGTCTTTTAACGTCTTCCTTGAAAACTGCTAAAAGAGAAGATTCCGCGATATCCTTAAGCCACTTAGCCTGCTGCTGAAGTAACTTATCTTACTGTCAGAACATTTTTCTCTAATGTTTAAACCCAATCTTCCTTTTGTATTTCAAACTTGAAACTTCTTAAACTGACTGTTTGTAGTAACAAGCCTATATTCCTGTTCAATTGACATTAACCATTCCGTTCTTAAGGCTTTCTTTTCTCAGTATGCTGTGCCTTCTAGAATATTTATAATCCTTTGAAGTTCTCTAGTAAATCTGCATCTCTTTGGATCAGATTTGTCAATAGGCAGAGCTGAAAGTGAGCGCAACAGTTCCTCAAAACAAACACATTGAAAACATGGAGTGAATTCATTTCATCTGGTAACATATTTTAGTATTGACTCATCCAAGAGACCATAACATTTACTTTTCGTTTTTGTTCCAATTTTTTCTTCCTTCCTAAAACTACTTGTGCCCATTGAAATTAAAGGCAGGCTACTTTAATATCATTTATCATCCTTTAAAATATATATATATTGATGCTATGTCCCATTGCTTTTTTTTTCCAATCAAGAATCTGGCCTATTTTTTTTTAATGCAAATCATAAAAATATTTTATGCTCTTTTCAATGGCAAAGACTTTTGAAGCTAAGATATTAAGAAAGATTCATCTTCCAAGAAAGCTTTTTTATGTATGGTGTGTTAGGCTGTGTGTTTGCTTTTTATAATAAGGGGTTTAAATTGTTCTTTTAACATTAGATTTGTACATTGTGCATTGTTGATGTTAGCCGCTCCGAGTCTTCGGAGAGGGGAGGCATACAAATCTAATAAATTATTATTATTAATTTTTTGCTTCCACGCTTGCGTAGAAATCTCTCATGCACATGCATCCTTCATGAGATTTTGTTTCTGCACATGCGCAGGAAGCAAAAAACACAAAAAATTAAAAAATAAAGATGATGGCGCCCTAAGGACTGGCATCAGAGCTGTCATGTGCAAATTGCGCAATCTGGCAGCCGCTACTGGTGCAGAGTAGCCTATCTCTCCGGTAGCAGCAACCCATCCCTGGTTAAATGTATTGTTACAGGATGTTAAGCTGTTCCAAGTAAAGCTGCCTTTTGCAATTGACTGAACTCAATCTGTATAGTCTGGAGGTCAGAAGGAAAAGGGGGGGGACATGATCTAAACATTTAAATATGTTAAAGAGTTAAATAAGGTACAAGAGGGACGTGTTTTTAATAGGAAAGTGAACACAAGAACAAGGGGACACAATCTGAGGTTAGTTGGCGAAAAGATCAGAAGCAACATGAGAAAATATTATTTTACTGAAAGAGCAGTAGATGCTTGGAACAAACTTCTAGCAGGCGCAATTGGTAAATCCACAGTAACTGAATTTAAACATGCCTGGGATAAACATATATCCATCCTAAGATAGAATACATGAAATAGTATAAGGGCAGACTAGATGGACCATGAGGTCTTTTTCTGCCGTCAATCTTCTATGTTTCTAAGATCTTTTTCTTTCGTGTGCTCCTGTTTTGTTGTTTGCAGGGAAACAGAAGGTCACAAAATAAACACAACAGAGATCTAACCTGAGGTGACGGCGAGCGTGCCAGCAGAGAGGGCTCTGCGTGCCACCTCTGGCATGTGTGCCATAGGTTCGCCATCACAGGCCTATCACTATTGGTACTATTTTTGCTTTCTTCGGCCACCGTTGTTTTACTTTTATTTGCAGGCCTTCGTGTTTTGTGATTTTTCTCCAGTTCTTTCTGTTCTCCACTACTGTCTCCAGATACTATCGAGTTCATTTTCCAGAGTTTTTTGTTTTTCTTATTGATAGTTAAGTCTGGGGTGTTGTGGCAGGGGCTCCGTCTGTTTGAATTTTAAAGTCCCAGAGCACTTTAGCTTCTTCATTTTCCTTGTATTATTGTTATTTATAGATATGTCTTTACCCCCCCTGTGGATGGCTCTTGAAACCACTTCCGAACAATAAACAGAGCGACCATCACAATTCCTTTTATAATATCATTTTGTGATCAGCTTTTACTGCTACTAATGGAAATAAGTGGCTGAGTTCCACTGCAGGAAGAGCTGAAGTTGCCCTAACTTTATGACTTCCTCCACTCTGTACTAAATGGAGGTTTTTGTCTGGGTTGGTGGGTTGGGTTTTTTTTGCCCATCAAATTCTTGTCTAAAGCATTCTTTCCCTGTCATTTTTCAAGCCGTTCATCATCTATCTCTTCCAAGAGCCTTCCTACATCCCTTCCATTCGTCTGTCATGCTGCTAAACTAGTTCATTTGCTCAAAATCCTGATGTGCATCCATTCTCTCTCCCGGTTGTCAGTTCTTTTCGACTAGCTTTAAAATAAGAGCTCTTTCAAAAAAGAGAGCTGCTTTAGTTTCAATTTTGCAAGTGTCTTTGTGGGGAAGGATGGGGAGAATAAATTTGTCTTCTACGTGGGCAGTTTTTCATTGGCTTAAAAAAGCAAAAAAAAAGTTCTCCTATTTTACACATATAATAGCAAATATAGGTCGATCTACCACTCCGTTAGAAGCTGTTGACAGTCCAGGCATTCTGATAAGGATGGTATCTTTCCATTGGACAGGCACAGTGGAGAACCCTGAAGGGAAGGGTTCCCAAGACAGTATTCACTGCGAATCTAGCGGCGTAATTTTTTTGCTGTAAATTACTAAATGTTCCACTGAATTTGAAAAAGAGATGGCAATTTATAGGCTAAGGACATGCTTTGCTGGCATTAAAAAAAACCCAAAGTTCCTCCAGAAAATGTGCTTAAAAAACAGATTTAACTTTTCGGGAGGCATAATTTACATAATTAAATGTAAAAGAAGAATGGACTCTTATTCCTTTAATAGACTTTGACTTATACCTTTATTGTCACTTTGAATGTACACTAATTTATTTAGTCATGTTTATGTAGTGTATATTGCAGGTAGAGAAATTTTGTTGCATACAGCCCTCAGAGGGTCTCTACCTCCAGCATACACTACATAAACATGACTAAATAAATAAATGCAAAATTATTCATATACCCACATATATTATATGACACAGAGAAAGTCTAGTTTGGATGTATATACTCAAATACTTTGGCCACCTAATGAGAAGGAAGGACTCACTTGGGAAGAGTCTAATGCTGGGAAAGACTAAGGGCAAAAGAAGAACGGAACGACAGAGAATGAGGTGAACAAAACACGAGCACTGTTATCTTCCCACCGAAGTGGTACCTATTTATCTACTTACAGAATCATAGGGCTGAAAGGGACCCTGTAGGTCTTCTAGTCCAACTCCTTTTTTTCCAAGTATAATTTTTTTTAAGTTTTCTCTACCATGAAATAAAAACAATACATAATTGCAAACACTAAAAACAGTGCTTATAATTAAACATATACAATAAATATATATTTTTCTGCTGATCAAAAAAAGCATTTTTAATACCTATTTGACCAGAATGGTACCTCTGTAGGTTTCTGCTTGTTGCAGTGACCATTTTGTTTGACTTCCAGCTGCTTCTTCATTGTGTATGTGTCAGTTGTGTGGCTTTTGTGTGAAAGTTTGTTTTTGCGCTCACCCCGTAACATGACCATGACCACCAAACCATGCCCACCCAGACACATGGCCACCAAGCCATACCCACAGAACCAATAGGGAATTTTTTTAGGTTTCACCCCTGATCTGGACTGTAGGATTCTTTCTATCATACAACAATGGGGCAACCAGAATAAATATAGAATCTCAAAGATAATCTGGCTCCAAAGCCATATAATATTTCAGAAGTTAACATTACCATCCTTGGGAAGTGACTATACTGCCTACAATTTTATACTACCAAACAGCTCTGACTCATCAGCATGAGTGTTGCGGCGTTTTGCACCAGTTGAGTTTCCATGTAGTCTTCAAGGCTAATGAAACATCTGTAAGAAAACAATCAAGCTCAGAAAATACCAAGGACCCCTCATTTCAACCCTGAGCTACAAATATTTTTTAAATCGATTCCTACATATGGAAAACATCAGCTTTATATTTCTATCCTTTTGTCCGATTAAAAGAATTTGGCTTGTTTATTCCATGCCCAGAAGTCAAGTGCAATGTTGATAGAGCTGACCTTATGTACATTGGTACCTCTACTTATGAACTTAATTCATTCTGTGACCAGGTTCTTAAGTAGAAAATTTTGTAAGGAGAAGTAATTTTTCCCATAGGAATCATAGCGATTGGGGAAACCACGTGTGTGTGTGTGTGTGGAGGCCCTGTTTCCTCCCAGGAGATTCCTAGAGAGCCCCCACGGAGGCTTCTCCCTCCCTTTTCTGGTTAGTTTTGGTGGCTCGGGTTTGTAAGTGGAAAATGGTTCTTGAGAAGAGGCAAATAAATCTTGAATACCCAGTTCTTATCTAGAAAAGTTTGCAAGTAGAGGCATTTGTAGGTAGAAGTACCACTGTATATATTTGTACATTTTTACATTCACCCAAAAGAACACATCTGGTTTTCAAAGTTTTTAAAGAAGTAATCAGATGCTCTCCCCTCTTGCATGAAAGCAACCTACAAAAATGCTGAGTTGACTTTTCCCCCTTTGATGTTCTCCACTATAACTTACTTCCTGGGTTATAATATAGTGCAACGTTTGCAACCTGCTCATCAAGCGAGATGTCATTATGTCATCTTTTCATTTTTTCAGCCCCTCATTTGGATAAACTGTGGAAAACTATTATTTTAACCAGGGGAGAGTCAATTGGCACACTTCAGCAAGAGCAGATCACCCGAGATGCAAAACTTCAAAGCCGCTAGCAGAACATGGCCTTTATGCAGCTTCCTCTATTTGAAGTCTTAAAGGAATAATTTGTTACCTATTTTTTTCTTAATGGGAAATGCGCCTTAGGCAACGAGATACTGGAAAAGAAAGAGCCAGCAGTTTAATCGTGTTTACTCATATCTCAGGAGTTTAGTGTTGTTTTCCAAGTCAAAATAGCAGACAGTACTGCCTTTATTTTACTTCTTCAATCATTTGTGTGTTTTTGAAGAAGTTTGTGGAAAGCTGTCTTCTGAAAAATGAGAAAAAGAAAGCAAACAATATCAGTACTAAGAGCTATTGTAGTCTGTACTGCAGCCCCACCTCATAAGTTAGATTTTATTAGCACTGGATGAGAATTAGGAAAGTTGGCTAGATCAGATAGTTTTTAAAAAATACATACTTCTAGAAGTGGGCAAGAGTAACGCGCCTCTTGTGAGCCGCCCTGAGTCTTCGGAGAAGGGCAGCATACAAATATTATTATTATTATTATTATTATTATTATTATTATTATTAATAATAATAATGTTGTTGTTGCCAAGAAAACTACATGGATGACCTTGAATACAGCCCATCTGTCTGGAACCCACACCGAATTTCAGACATAAACACTCTATAAAATGTCCAGAGATACTTTACTAGAAGATCCCTCCACTCCTCCATTTGCAACAGAATACTCTACGCAATTAGACTTGCAATCCTAGGTTAAGAAAGCTTAGATTTAGATTTAATTGGATTTATATGCCGCCCCTCTCCGAGAACTCAGGGCGGCTCACAGCATGTACAGAAAAAAAACAGGAAACAATAATAACGATCCAATTATACCTTAAAAAACAATCTTACAATTCTAATTAAAAACTATCAATATCATTCATTCAGCAGTCAAACTAAGCATTCATCGGTCAGGGGGGAAGGTCTAAGGAACCCCAGGCCTGGCGGCAAAGATGAGTTTTTAAATTTTTTCGGAAGGCAAGGAGGGTGGGGCAGTACGAATCTATGTCGCCTTAAACTATGTCGCCTTAAACACCACCTAAGCATCACCCATAAAATCATCTGCTACAATGTTCTTCCTGTCAACGACTGCTTCAGTTTCAACCACAACAACACACAAGCACACAACAGATACAAACTGAAAGTAAACCGCTCCAAACTCGACTGAAGGAAATACGACTTTAATAACTGAGTAGTTAATGCATGGAACTCACTACCTGACTGTGTAGTATCATCACCTAACCCCCAAAACTTTTCCCTTAGACTATCCACTGTTGATCTCTCCTGATTCCTAAGAGGTCAGTAAGCTGCGTGCATAAGTGCGCTAGCGTGCCTACCATCCCCTATCTTAATGTTTCTCTATTGCTAGTATCATGTATATAAACATTGTTATATCTTAGTGTACTACCAATACGTACTTGACTGACTGACTGACTGACTGACTGACTGACTAATTAACTAACTAACTAACTAACTAAGTTAGTTCACGGAGTCATCAAAAAAATGTTCAACTCAAAAGATATGTTATCTTTTTCCTTGAAATGAATACATACATGTCGGTGTGCGTATAAAATTGTTGTGAATGTGGGAAAATTTCATTTCAAGATTGAGTATCTTGATGCTCTAAGATTAAAGGAAAATTGGTTTGCAGGCAAATGGATGGAAACAACCAAAGCCCTGGAAAATAAAATGCCGAGACACCAATCAGAAGGGTGGCTTTCCCCTCTCAAGTGGATATTTATTTATTTATTTTGGTAACAGAAGACAGACTCCATTTTATGTTTGTGTTTGTGGAGGTTGTGTTTTCTTCTCCAAAGCTGGTTGAAAGAAAAGGAAGGGAAAATCCCCCAGCTAACAGCAATTAAACTGGATCTAATGAGCTTTAGGCAGAGAAATCGGTGAAGCTAGTTGTAATATAGGTTTTATTTCTCGGACAGAAATCTTATATATGTGCAGTTCTGGAGTAGAGAGAACATCTAATCTTTAATTTGGTAGGATCTGAGATCAATGTGGTCAATAGGCGTTTCTTCACTCCTTTTTTCTTCTTCATGTTTTCAGCTTCTAGGTTTCTGACCTTTCTATGTAAAACAAATATTTAAATTGTTTGTAATATTATTATTGCAGTGAGAGGTATTGTCTGATTAGAATGTGTGCGACTGGACTGTTTAACTTGACTGTGCTATTTCTAAAGTAAACACTATTTGATACACTTTAATGCATGTGTCTTGTATGACTGAATAATTACTCATACATCTTGGATATCTGCTGGAATCCCACATTTTCCTCTGCGCACGTCCTTGATAACTCAAGGATTCTTCACACTCCTTAACAAAATATTTGGGACTGGCCGCAAAGGTCATGGACCCAATCTCACCAAATGAGGAACTGGATGTCTAGAGTAGTTCATTTTGAAGCCAACATAACCTTCTTTGTCACCATAGGCTACTGAACAACAGACATTGTCTCTTGCCCCTCCCTGAATATGCCAGGGTCAAAGAAGGTTTCTCAGGAGTAATGTGTCTGATGGGAAGCATAACCAGTCACTGGTCCCTCAAAAGTTGCAGAGAGGGCACAGCATGGATATAGAAGATAAGGGAGAACTGACACTGAAAGTTATAAAGTGGGGAAGTCATCACATCCTCTGTCTGCATAGGAAAATCAGTACATATAAATGGTAGGATTTTTTAAAAAAACTGTGCAACAGTCTTAATGAATGGGGAACCAGTAAAGAAAAATATCCAATTATGTCACATAAATAGATGGGTGGAAACACGACTAGGCCATTCAGAAATCCATTCAGAATGAAAACGATGACTACTGACCATCTGCTTAGAAAAAGGCATGTTTTCTTTAGAAATATAATTTAAGCAAATTTCTATTCATACATGCACATGGAAGAGGAAATTATCAACAGGCTTGAATAATTTGATTGCTTATGGTATTTAAGAAGCAGCCCTGACTCATTCTGAAAACATTGCCCAATCAATATTTATGCGGATTGTCCACATGAAATTCTGAACTTTGGACTATCCAACTGTTCTGCTCTGGACCTACTCAGATCGGAACAAAGTAGAATCCACACGCAGAGATTTCAAATCAAACATTTATATTTAAAATAGGGTTTGTCCATACTGGCAGCTTTCCTGGTCAAGTTGGCTAAGAGATAAGGAGCGGGTCGTAGCCAGGAGTCAAAGCAAATTTAGACATTCCTCAGTAAGATAATGCACGCATGCACACACACTCACCAATCTCCAGGTTTTCCTCAGACAGTTGCATCTCTGCTCAATGGATTTAAAAGAATAATAGCAGTTTGCCAGAAAAGCATTTCTGTAACGCTGGATCTAGGACCTCCACCATTACAGTTGGAACTCCACACTTGTTTACCCATAATTCCTCACTTATATACTGTCTGGGTGTGGTCAACTGTTTCCTAAATATGTTCATTGTCTAGACTTTTGTTTTATAGAGATATTACTGTATTTTTTGGTGTACCTTTTCCCTCCCTAAAAGAGGCTGATAATTAGGGTGCGTTTTATACTCTGAATGTAGGTTTTTTTCCTCCAGCCCTAACTAGCTGCTAATGATCTTCCCAGCTCTTATCTTGCAGGCTCTTTCATTGTTTCACTCTGTGAAGAATGTTTTCCAAGCCCTAAGATTTGCAGGGGTTTTTTCATTACTCTAACTTGCTCTGAGTAAGTTTCTTTCCAACCCTAATCAGGTGCTAACGATGTTCCCAGCTCTTACCTGCTTGCAAATCCTTTCATTGTTATTCTCTGCAAAGAATGTTTTTCAAACCCTGTGTTTGATTTTTTTTTTCATTCCCTATTTGCTCCAGATGTTTCTTTCCAGCCCTAAACAGGTGCTAATGACGTTCCCAGCTCTTACTCATTTGCAAGCTCTTTCATTGTTACTCTCTGCAAAGAAGCATGTTTTCCAAGCCCTAAGTCTTTGCAGAGGTTTTTCCATTGCTCTAGTTGCTCAGACTGTTTCTTTCCAGGTACTAATGATGTTCCCAGCTCTAACTGGCTTGCAAGCTCTTTCATTGTTAGTCTCTCAGAATATTTTTTTTTAAGCCCTTAACCAGGGGATAAAATAATGTGCTGAAGCCGACCAGACTAAGGTTGCTAGCCAGATGAATACCTGGTAAGCAGATTCTTTTCCCTATTTTCCTCCCCAAAAACTAAGGTGCATCTTATGTCTTATATTCCGAAAAATACAGTACCTTCTAGAACTTTTCCCATAAAGATATTCCTGTCTGCTTCGTGACCTTCTGACCCTCACATCTAATAGTGGCTCTTTATCCCCAATGTCTCCCTCCTCCTCTGAATCAGACATTACCATCATTGGTGGTTCTACAGTCTCTGGAGGTTCTTCAAGTTTTTCAGGTTCCAATTCTCCCTCACTCTCACTCTCTGACTCAGTTGTCAAGAGCCCTGGCCTAGGTACCAAGACAGACCCTGTTCATCCTCCTCAGAATCTATGACTAACTGGGCTGGTGATGGACCACTCACAACACCAACAATCCTGATCTGGATCTTGAAACTTTGGAGTAGATATTACTAAGATGGGTAATGTAATACAGTATCTTCAAGCAAACAGCCAAGCTCAGAGTACCAAAGACTCCATAGTTCAATCCTGAGCTACATATATTCCCTTCTTTTGATAGTTTGTTAAGTGTGATTTGGAAGATGTTTTATAGAATTCTGACTGAAAAGACACGAAAAATAACAATAAGAAAACTTTAACAATTGATGCACAGTTTTACTTTGGGCAGCAGGTGTGCAGACTAAATTTATCTTTTCAGCAGGTTTCTGAGAAATAGATTAATATTAGTAAAAAAAACTGACTGCAGATTTGTAGATTTGGCATAAATTGTGATGCATTATGTTCTCATTTACATCTAATGTATTTATGGAGAAATATTTTAAGAATATTTTTAATATTAGAGGTATGTTAGGTCCAAGTGTACTTCTGCTATTTTATTGTACACGATGCTGTGTAGCTGTTCTGAGAACAGAATGATTTCCAATGAATATCAGATTATAAGATGCAACAAGGAATAAGACTCTAAAAATTAATATAGCAAAGAGCAAAGGAGTTGTGTTTGACAGATTGATTGATTGATTGATTGATTGATTGATTGTTAGAGTTGAAAGGGACCATGAAGGCCATCGAGTTCAACCCCCTGCCCAAGCAGGAACCCTATAGTACACCAGTCAAGTGGCAGTTCAATCTTCTCTTAAAAATGTCCAGAGTGTTGGAGTTCACAATGTCCGCTGGTAGGTTGTTCCATTGATCGCTTTGACCATCAGGAAGTTCCTCCTTATCTGTTCCTTGTCCGGCCCTCTGGTGCCTGAAGAATAAAGTGATCCCCTCCTCTCTGTGACATCCCCTCGTATACTTGTAGAATGCTATCATGTCCGCTCTGGCCCTCCTTTTCTCTAGGCTATCCATGCCCAGTTCCCTCAATCTCTCTTCGTAAGTCTTGGTTTCCAATCCAAGATTAAAAAGACTTGCAATTCCATATTCTGCAAAAATGGCAAAAAATCTAGAGCAAATAGATTATCTGTTTCTTGGGGGAATGTTTACTGTATTTTTCTTCTGTGTCTAGATCAACTTTTAAATTTCCAGAATGAATCCATCTTTTTAGCTTTGTTGTTGGCCAAGAATAAGTCATTATTGGTACGTTTCTGATAGTAGCTGACATACCAGCTGATAAGCCATGCTCTGTGTCTCTCCACATTCACACCTGACCATGTCTTGCGGAGCACTAGTTGAAAAACACTGGTATAAGGGATGTTGGATCCTTCAACCAAATTCTCCTTTAATATTATTCCTTGCTTGGTGGTCTCCTTCCTCCATCTTTAAATTAGATTTTGTTCTTGTGTATAGCAAGAATGTTTCTTCTTGACATAAAATTGTTCCTAGATCTGAGTTGGTGCGCTTGGGACATATGTCCCTTCAGAGGATGTCAAGGGTTATTCTCTTGCTTAGTTCTCTTGGAGTCTGCTGCTACTTCTCTCCTGATCCTAGATGAGGCAATACCAGCGAGAGGATATATTTTCTCCAAAACATATCCTGGTAGTAGCTGACATAGATCAAACCTGAGAATGTTTATTAAAGATGGGGAAATGAATGAAGAAAGTTTAAAATGTGCAAATGTTAGCAGAAATATAGTGGATTGTAGGTGGTCCACTGAGCAAAATGAACCTTTGCAAAATATGTTGTGTATGACAGCGAGTTTCTGATCTCTTTTTAACAAGGAAGTGAGTTGGGAACATTAAGTCATGCAAATGTTAAGCTGAATGCAATATAGATTGGTTACTAAAGAAATGTGTGGGGTCATAGGCATCTGTTTCTAATCATGAAAATGGCAAATCGACAAACTCCACTTTCTATGATTACACTGCAGTGTGTGTGTGTGTGTTACAGAATTTGCATTGAAGTTTTCTCATGAATATTCCATATGGGGACATATAGTTAATAGTTTGGGTGTAAAGTAGATTTGTTTCTTTTTCCTCTTTCATATTATACCTGTAGTTTCTTTTGCTCATTACATCCATCATGGACTCACAAGGTTGAAAGGGACACTTAAGATCTTCTAGTCCAACTGCCTATTCAAGATGGGAATCATTAGACCATCTGATGTTTGTCCATTCCTTTCTTGCATTTATTTACCATAGTACATAGTAGCACATGTGTGCAAGCAGATTAAAATTTGATTGTTCTTATTTATGTATTGAAATCCAGATCCAAGCTCCCGTTCAGCCACAACGCTTGCTAGATGTTCTATCCAACATTGGCTGAGGTCACGCAACACAAGATACCACTGTTTATAGATCAAACTATGGTTGGCTGGATGTGTCCAATATGAAAAACTCATAAACCAGGATTTTTTTTAAAAAGTGGTTGAATTCACACAGCACTTTTAGCCAATCCAAACATTGCATTACCATTTATATGCTTTATGAACCATGATTTAGCATATTGTGCCAGGCTTTCCCTCCATTTACGACATCAGGAAGGTGATGAGTCATGAGGTTTATTCATCACCTGGAACTCCTTGGAAGAAGTGTTGACAGAAAAATCTACATAATGATAATAGTAGCTCTGTATGGTTCTTGGCAAGCTCTGGGCAGAGGGGGCCAAATGATAGAAGCAATGTTGCGTCATTGGGATGCAAACTCTGCTCTCCTTTGATGTAGGTAATGGTATTTCAGGCACATCCAAAAGAGATGAAACATGAGCTGTGAACAGAAGAAACCTTTTGATGAAAGTCTGCTGTATATTGGTAGTCCTTGACTTACAAGAGTTCATTTAGTGACCATTGAGCATTGCAACGTCACTGAAAAAAGTGACTTTATTATTTATTTATTTATTGTATTTATATGCCGCTCATTCCGAAGTGGACTCAGAGCGGCTAACAAGTGGGATAAATGCAACAATACTAAAATACAATCAAAATACATAATAAAATCAGTAATCTAATAAAACAATAAAATAATATTCTAAAAAGAACCATACACACACAGCAGTCAATCTAATTCAAGGCCTGCTGGAAAAGCCAGCTTTCCAGAAGAGTGGTAGGGAGGAGATAGTGCAAATCTCTGGAGGCAGTTGATTCCATAGGGTCAGAGCTGCCACAGAGAAGGCTCTTCTTCAAGGTCCTGCCAACCGACATTGCTTGGTGGATGGGACCTGGAAAAGGCCGACTCTGTGAGACCTTACTGGCCGAAATGAGATATGAGGTCGGAGGTGGTCTGGCCCTGAGCCATTTAAGGCTTTAAAGCTGATAACCAAACCATGAATTGGGTTCGGAGACCAATTGGCAACCAATGCAGCTCACATAAAGATGGAGTAATACAAGCATACCTAGGTATACCCATTATTGCACCCGCCACTGCATTATGAACATTTTTCACATTTATGATTGCTGTAGTATCTCCATGGTGATGTGATCAAAATTCAGATGGTTGGCAACTAATTTTTATGACAGTTACAATGCCCCAGGGTCATGTCAGAATAGAATAGTGTCATCACTATCTGGGAAAGCCAGATTCTCTTAGCAACCACAGTGATTCACTTAGCAACTGTGGCAAGAAAGGTTGTAAAATAGGGCAAACCTCACTTAACCAATGTGGGTGGATGAAATGGGTGGAAACCAATCAAGGAGAGAAGCAACTTAGAACTAAGGAGAAATTTAGAACACTTAATCAGTGGAACAACTTGTCTCCAGAAGTTGTGAATGCTCCATCACTGGGAGTTTTTAAGAAGATGTTGGATAACCATTTTTCCGAAGTAGCGTAAGGTTTCCTGCCTAAGCAGGGGGTTGGACTAGAAGACCTCCAAGGTCCCTTCCACTTCTGTTATTCTATTCTATTCTAATCTAATCTATTCATGTCTCACTTAGCAGCAAAAATTCTGGCTCAATTTTGATTGTGCGTCAGTACTACCTGGACCTTATATTGTTGGTTATCTCAAAGGTATTCATAGCAATATAGTAATGTATGCATCCCTAATTGATTTTTAAATTATGTACTTTTAAACATTTAATAATTGCACTTAAATCTCAATAATTTAATCAAAAGTAAAGCCTTGCGGGTTCTGTTGGATTTATTGCCTCATCCATAGGTCTGTAGCAATAAATTTAACTTATCATAAGAAGGCATTCTTCCAAGTTACTGAGAATAAAATCTTGGACAAAACTGCACGAAAATACGCAACTTCATAATTATTTATGATTTTAAACTGCCAGGATAGGGAGCTCTGGAGATGCAAATACTACAAAAGTAAAGAGTCCTTGTGGATTTTACTCCTGTAGTTACTGCCGACTATAGAAGGAGGTGCTCGTCTCTGTTTCAAAGCCATTGAGCCAGCACTGCCCCAAAACAGTCCTGCCATAATGTAGACAGCATGACATCATGGAGCTCTGTTACCTTCCCACCAAAGTGGTACCTCTTTATCTACTCACATTTGCATGCTTTGAAACTGCTAAGTTGACAGTAGCTGGGGCAAGGATGGGAGCTCACCCCATCGTGTGGTGTTTGGGTCTTGAACCTGGGCTGCTGGCTTTCCAGCTGACAAACTCAAGTGTCGTAACTGCAGAGCCACCATGCCACCTCTATTCAAACACTATACTTAGAATATAAATGGAATCTATGTCCCATTTAACGTCTTAGTGGGGCAGTGGTTAGAGTGCTGCTGATCACCGGCTGGCAGCAGTTTGGCAGATCGAATCTCAGAAGGCTCAAGGCTGACTTATCTTTCCATCCTTCCAAGGTTGGTGAAATGAGGACCCAGATTGTTGGGGGTAATATGCTGACTCTCTATCAACTGCTTTATATACCGCTGAAAAACACCGTGAAGCGGTATATAAATCTAAATTCTATTGCTGGGGGGGGGGAGAAAGGTGTATTATATCAATACAATTTAAAAAGGAAAAACCACATTTTCAAAAATACTCCTAATTTTGCATCTTGATGCTGCCAATTACAGTGATTACATTATTTACCTACAGCTATTTTATCCCACTCTCTCATCACCAACAAACATATAATCAATTAAAGACAAACAGTTACAAATAATGGATTGGATTCAGATTTAGCCATGCAGTGGCCTCACTGATATCAGTGAAGCTTCAGCCCGTCGCTTTGTTGAAAGGCCAAAATCAAAACACCATCGACAGAATGGCTGCCAGATCCTGAATGAACTATCTGGATTTCTCTCTCTCTCTCTGAATTTTTTTAACAAATTTGTCTCTTTGGCAGCACAAGAGACCATCTTCTAAAATGACATCCATTAACATTGGGGGGGGGAGGTTCTTCTCCATGCACCCCCACCCCTTCCCAAAATATATCAATCCTTCTACCTTGTGATTTTAATAACTTTATGGAGAGTTAGGCTCTTTTTTCTCCTAATGTTTTTCAAAATGAAATAGAACACCAACACGAAAGGGGAAAGAATAGTACAAGTACCTTCAAACAGATACAATTTAGATAAGGGTGTTTTTTTAAAAAAAGTATTACCCACGCCAAATTATCTTGACTCAATTACACTTTTCATCAGGGAAAAAAAAACCAGCTCTCAGACAGCAGTTAGGAGAGACATAAAGGGAAAATACGGTGCTACTTATAACTAAAAAGTCGATAAAATCTCGCAGCCTTAAAGGAAGGGACAAAACTCATTACAGATAAGGGATCCCCCCCCCCCCCGAACGCTTCTCCCGGATTGCTTTTTATTTAAACGCCGGGCTAAAAAGGAAATCGCTCCCTTTTATCTCCCTCAGGATCAGCCCAGCTTCTCAGCTCTGCTTCAGTCTGATCACAGCTAGAAGGTCCTTTTAACCTCTCCGTCTCTCCCCGGATCGCAAATGCTGAGATCGTCTAAAAAAAACCCCGAAACCCACATACACAACAACAACCGGCGCCTAACAAAGATTAAGATAAATAAATATCAGGAAAAGGAAAAAAAGAAGCAGAAGAGCGACTGAGAAGGTATTCTCCAGTATTTTAGGATGCCGTAGTAAAAGGGGGGGGGGAGGCATAGAGATGAGAGCTATGGCAATTTCCCGATTAATGGCGCCCCCCCCCCCCAATGCTAAATCTGTATTACTTTAGCCCCCCCCCCTACTGTCAGAAAATTGAAAAAAAATAATAATTAAGCGGCCAGCCTACTTTGCCAAAAAAAAAAAAGCGGGAATGGATATGCAGATTTTCCTGACAGAGAGCGAAGGCGCACGCGCAGTGGAAAGCCGGTCCGGGCGCGCTTGGCGGGGGACTCGGGATCCTGACCGTTAGTTGGCAAAGGCTGCGCGGTGGATGGCAAGGGAGCGAAGCCGCTTAGGCAGTGGCCGGGTGCGCATGCGCGAGAGGTTTTTTTTTAAAAAAAATATTGTGTGTGTGAGGGGGAGAACCAGAGAAGTAACGTGTATCCCTGGAAAGAGGGGAAAAGGCTGTAAAAATAAGGGTGTGAGAGAAATGCCTGTCATGTTGCGAAGAGCTTTTTAAATAAGAGTTGTGAGAGAAAACAATGGTCTTGTGCACTGGCGTGCTTGCGTTAACAGGTTATGTGGTGGCTTTTTTTTTAAAAAAAATTGATATTATTTAATTATTATTATTTATTTATTAATAAAATAAATACAATCATAATTAATAAAATAATAATAAAATAATATTAAATTATTATTTCTATTTGTAATACTGTATAGGGTTGCGCGAGAAATAAGGCAGGTGCGCGACCGGGTTAAGCCAACGCCAGAGATACTTCCCCCCCTTTTTTTTTTAAATCCGTAGGACAGGGTGTTACACGTGTGTAAATGAAACCGCAAGTGTAGAACTGAGGGACGGTCGTCGGGTGGCTCCTCGTGTAAGTGGACACGCGGGGCCTCTGACGCGCGAGGGGAAAGAGTCCAGCACGTGCTCGCTACTAGAATGAGGTGGACGTCGTAGGCATGCGAAGCGTGTGTGTGTGTGTACGTGCGTATTGAGCCGTGTGAAGCGCGAAGCACCCAAACGGGGCGCGGACGACGAGAGGTGCGAGGAAGCCCAACGCAAAGTGAAGGGACGCCTGTTAGAACAGGCTGGAAACTAAGGCGGCACCCCGTTTTTATCCCTTCTTTTTGCCGGCACCGCTGGATGCGAGAGGCGCGTCTGCGCTGCCCCTTTAAGAGCCTCGAGTGCGCGCAAAGCCCTCCTCCTCCTCTCCCCCCTTCATCCCGCGCGCCCGCCTCCTCTCCTTTCCCCCCCTCCCTCTTCTCTCTCTCTCTCTCCCTTCCGCTCCCGCTCCGCTTTAAAGTCTCAGCCAGGATCCAGGCTCACATGTTACTTCCTGTATGGAAGAATGGAAAGGTTCCAGCAGCAGCAGCAGCAGCAGCTCCTGCCTGACTCTGCCTCGCCAGCTTTCGCCGGAGCAGCCCCAACTTCCAGCAGCGGGATGGATTGAAAAGCAGCTCCGGCTGGAAGCCCGGTTCTCGCCTTCGCCGCCTTTCCTCTCCTCGATCGGGGGCTCATCGTTTGGGAAGGGGGCGACGAATCTTCCCCGCTTCTGCCGCCGCGCTCTGAACTGAACTGCACCCGCCGTTTCGCAGGAATGCCTTTCCCCCTTTGGCCCGCATGAAGAGTCCGAGCCTGCCCTCTCCGTTCTGCAGCGATCGCCGCCGGCGCCGGGCTCTCGGAGGAAGCTCGGCGCGAAGTTGTGAGCTCCGGGAGGCGCCCGAGTTTCCCCCGCCAGTGTTTCGCTCGGCTTCCGAGGCCCTTTGAGCGGGCGCTGCCTTTCTGCTCAACTCTGGAACTCGCGTCTTTTTTTCCTTTTTTTGCACGATCCCCAAATCGGGAGAGACGGAAAGCCAAGCGAACGGGGGTGCTGCTTGCGTTTATTGCGCTCCGGGAGTGCACAGAAGGACGGGGACGGCTGGAGAGAACCGGGAAATTTTGGGAGGGCGGCCGTCCAAAGAAAAGGACCCAAGAATTATTCTCCCTTTTGTTTCCAGCCGAGGGGGGTGGAGGGAGGGGGAAGTGTACAAGTTTGGTCGCCCTCCACAAGTTTTGTGTGGGATTTTTCGGGTGTGTGCGTTGCCTTTTTTGTTTGTTTGTTTGTTTTAAAGAGGGGGAATGCGTGCGCGTCTGTGGAATCCTCGCCTTTTTCGTTTTTAGAGCCGTTTCGAGAGAGCTTCCCCCTCTTTGCTTTTGATTTCCCCCCCCCTCCTCTCCGATGTGCGGTTTTGGACATGCGGAGGCTACTACAACCGTGTTGCTGGATCTTTTTCTTGAAAATCGCCATCTCCGTGCTCCATTACGTGGTGTGTTTCCCCGGTGAGTGGCAATCGAAGCGTGGGGTGGAGGGCTGGAAAAGAGGCTGGGGGGAGGGGCAGGGAAGGGGAAGCCGGGTGGACGAGGGCGCCGAAGAACCCCCGCAGATGTCGCCCCGATGTCCCGCCTTCTCTCTTTTCCACTACACGCTTGGCTTTTTTGCACGCCTGTGTGCTCCGCCGTCGTTTGTGGTCGGCGGGCTGTGTACGCTGGGTGGGTTGCAGGCAGTTTGGGATCCAAAGCAGAGGGGAGAGAGAGAGAATGCTTTGCAAGATCTCCCCCCCCCCCCTTGGACCCTATGATCGGAATCCTCCCGCAGCCAGGCTCCTCTCTTCCCGGGCAGGGTGGGGGGGGAAACCCCCCGTCTTTTTCTTTTAATCTAAGGGGCTCCGGTTTGGATGGGGTGAACCGGGGAGAAAGGAACACCCCCCCCCAAAAAAAAAGATCTTTTCATCCTGGCTCGTTGCCCTTTGCCGTTTGTTCTCCGCACAACTTCTGCTGGTGAGATGCGCAGTCTTCCTCGGCCAGCAGCGCCTTCGCCCTTCGGTTGGAGCGATGGGCAAGGCGAGGCGGGAGACCTTCAGCCCGGCTGCTGGCTGCACTTAATGCGGAGTAAATGGGTTTCTCTCTCTCTCCCCACCCCTGCCTTCAATAGAAAGTGATTTGGTTGCTTCTCCCCGTGTTGTTTTAATCGGCCAGGACTGCTTACCACTCGGAGTTCCTTGGGATGCTGTCCGTTGTATTTCTCCTTGAAGTAGCCACATTGAGAGAATACTGTATAATATCTCTTTTCTCACAATCTCTCTCTCCCTCCCCTGCCAAACTACTACTGGTTGAGCTTGTGTAGACTTGGTTGGAGAGGCAGAGTAACTCCCTTATTTGAACGCTGGAGATTCAGCCTTTTTTTTTGTCCTTTGCCATAACATGCATCTCTTCTCTCCCTGTCAGAAATTCTTAAGCTTTTTTTCTTTCTGCATCCTTTCAGACCTGGATTGCTTTTATTTTGGCCTGTTGGTTGCCCTTCTCTTGCATTTGGTGCAATGCTTCCTAGAAAGACCCTGAGCTTGGTAGAGACAGAATGCCAGCTGTGGATGTGTGCTTGGTGGTGCTGGTGTGTGTGTGTGTGTGTGTGTGTGTATGGGGGGAGAGAAGAAACTAACAAAATCCCATTCTCAAAAATTGGGTGGGCAAACTAGCCACTCGGCCAGGTGGAAATAAGGGGGGATTGTGTCTATTTTGGAAATCACTGGGTTCCCTTTATTTCTTCCCTTGACTTTTGGCTTTCCTTTAGAGCTGTCCTTGCATTTTTGTTCTGTTAAACTTGAAAAGTGTCACACCCATTGACCTTGGTAAGGATGGAGAGGAGAGACAGAGAGTGTTAGGAGAAGGTCAGATCATACACTCAAGGGTGGAGAGCAATATCAATTCTGGCATTTTAGATAGATGGCCTAAAACCTTGTTCCCTTTTGGGCAGTTCTGGAATCAAGCCAGTCATTTTAGGGTGGTGGGCATTTGCTTGAGCCATCTGATTTCTGACATACAGGGTTAATCAGTCTGTTTGTGTGTGAGTGAGTGAGAGAGAGAGAGGGAGAAATGGACATTGTGTTTGCTTGTTCTCTTGGTAGGAAACATCCAAGGTGGAAACATTGTTGGAAAAATGCTGTAGCACAACATGGATTTTCTTTCACCTTTATCCGTTTCTAAGCTGATCCTGGAGCCTGGAAAAAGTTAAAAATGTCAAGGAAGCTTATGTATCTCTGAATGATTTTTCTCACCCCACCTTCATACTGTATACAGTAACACAAATGGGCCAGCAGAGGCACTGCTGAGCTGCTGTGTTTTCTGAACTGCATTAGACATATGTATAACCCCAAAGTCTCCCAACATGTGTATGCTGATCAGATAAAACTACATTTCAGAACAATTCCATAAAATCCATTAATGGGAAGGAGGGGCGTCAGTTGCTTCTGCCATTTGCTCTAAATTTCAGTAGTCTTGCACATGATAGCTCGGCAAATGATAAATGCATGGAATTTGCCTATTTATTACTAAAAGTGCATAAAATGTCCATAAAGATGGTTTTGTGACAAATATTCCAATGTTTATCAATTTATCTTTTCCCATTTTTTCTTTATGAAAGAGATAATGGCTAGCAAATGGCTAGCAAATTGAATGAAAATATGTGTCACTGGTACAAGCAACTTCTTTCTGCTTGTGTCTTGTAAAAAAAAAGGCTTTAAAATCATGTGTTTCTTACAAATATTTCAAGGATCTTACAAATATTTCAAGAACTGTAAGGAGTAATTTCACACTACTGTACTTTGTTCCAACCCCAGAAAATTTAATGGGACCTCTGTCCATTCCACAATTCATACCATGTATTTTAGAACGGCACCCTTAAATAAATTTTTTAAAATCTAAATTTATCATATTTGTAGCATCCACACCTCTTTCCTGATTTTACCCCCAGTGCATTTTTCTTTAGTAGACAAAACTTAATACGAATATGCTAATTTGATATGCAACTTTTCTTTGTTATGGTTGGCATACGTTTTTTTTAAAACTTTCCATTAGCACCTCTTTATAGCTATGATTAAAGGTAGGACAGATTTTTTTGATGTTATTGTTTTTAGTTAATATATGCATAAGATGAAATTAAAAAAATACATAGGAGAAAAAAAAATTGAGAAGCTAAGGTTGCAGTTCTTTGATGAGATGTTCCAGCTAAGGGGTAAATCACATTGAATGTAGTCTTATTTCTTCTTTAAAAATGCGCACAGGATTGTACTATAAAGGTTTAAAAGCTCAGCAATCGATACCACTATGAAAAGTTTAATCTTAGCGGAAGCATACCCCTTTTATACCTTTTTCCAGACAATTCAGAATGAGTCAAACAGAAAAGAGAAGGCATGGAGGAAAAAACCCCAACCTTGGCTCTGTTTGATATTCTGCTGCTTGTGAGAAAGAACATTTATCTTCTTTGTATTGATTCCTTCTTGATTTCATCCTTCCAAGTGACGACTTTCTTTCTGATGCTGTGTTATATATTGTACAGTAATTTCACCTAGAAGACAGGCTGTGGGAACACTACAAGAAAACAAGCACTGATGTAAGTTTAATGTGACACTGGTGGAAGACTGTCGAATATATATCGGTGGAATCTAAATTAAGTAGCCCTTTCTGCAATAGAACATTTGGTTCTCATTTTATGGGCATTTTGTGCAAGGTCCAGCTAACATGTACATGGATGAATGACACTTAAAAACAATCCTGGCTAAAAAAAAGGGTCAATACTACAATGAAGATTCTGTTAATTGAAATCTATGCCATCTAAAAGGGTAGTATCTAAGGGTGTGTTTTTAATGATTATAAATTGAGAGTATGTTGATGAAGTGTAGGTTTTGGGTTTGGTGCCAACAGTTAAAACATTTAAGCACATAGAATGCCTGGCACCAACCTCTGCTTCAGTCTTCGGCTTGGGAAAGAATTGGAAATTGAAAATACCTTAACCCTGAATGGGCACTGATATGGCAACTTCACATTTTTATAGCACGGTATTTATTTCTTCAGCTAGTTTGGTCAGTATGACGAGAGGATTGCTTTCTCCATAGTTTTTAAGTTGTTAAATTTACTCGCCCTGGCGTGTCTTGTAGTTCACTGCTAGGTTAGAGATAGGATTTCAAACTTCCTATGTTGGTGGAAGGGTCTGCATTTTGGAAAGGGTACTTTTTTTTGAATGGCTGAATTGGTGAGGCCAACCAGAGCATCGGGGCGTTTTATGAAGAGCCTGCAGGCTAAGTATGGTTGGAGATGTGATCTAGCACAACTGGAGGGCAGTTATGTTGGGGAAAACCTCATGAAGCTATTGCTGTTAAGATCTGGAATAAGAAATTATGCTAGGAATTGTAGGAAGTTAAAAACTGTTAAATTAAATTAATACAGCTGTGTAATCATTGGAAAAAAACATAATCCATAGCTTCTTTAGTTATGGCTTGTTTAATACATCACATTTGGGTGGGTTTAATTAACATTGAATCATAAACCATGACTAAAAACATAATAGCTGGGTTCACACTGTGTTTGATCTCATAAACAAGCAGAGTGGTGTAATGCCCAGTGGTACCTCTACCTAAGAATACCTCTACTTACGAACTTTTCTAGATAAAAACTGGGTGTTCAAGGGTTTTTTGCCTCTTCCCAGGAACCATTTTCCACTTACAAACCCAAGCCTCCGAAACTGTACAGTGGTACCTCGAGATACGAGTTTAATTCGTTCCGGACCTGGGCTCTTAAGTCGAGCAGCTCTTATCTCGAACGACTTTTCCCCATAGGAATTAATGTAAATAATTTTAATTGGTTCCAGCCCTCAAAAAACTCACAAAGTTAGTCTAAATTATGCAGAAAGACATGTTTTTAATGAAGAAATGTACATGTACATATAAATGAATAATGAAGTTTCTTTCATTTAACTTGTAAACTTTCTTAAACTTTTAAATTTACATATGTTCAACTTCTCTGCCACCCAATCCTGTAGGACAGAGGTCCCCAACCCTTTTTGCACCAGGGACCGTCTTTAAGCGATCAAGAGAGGAATGGGTGAATGAATGGACGGAGGGTGGGAAGGAAGGAAGGAAAGAGGGAAGGGACAGGAACAGAGGAAGGAAGCAAGGAAACTTATGAAAGGGGAGAGTAAGAGAGGAATGAGTGAAGGGAGAGAGGGAGGGAAGAAGGTGGGAAGGAGAAAGAAAAGAAGAAATAGAGGAAGGGAAGGTAAAAGAGAGAAAGAAAAAGAGCAAGAAAGAAAGGGGGAAGGGACAGGAACAGAGGAAGGAAGCAAGGAAACTTATGAAAGGGGAGAGTAAGAGAGGAATGAGTGAAGGGAGGGAGGGAGGGAAGAAGGTGGGAAGGAGAAAGAAAAGAAGAAATAGAGGAAGGGAAGGTAAAAGAGAGAAAGAAAAAGAGCAAGAAAGAAAGCTGCAAGCACCCCCCCGAGCCCCCCAGGCCGGCTGCAACCTTTTAAAACACGTGCGCCGCTTCGCAGCTGTCTCCTGAAGCCGAACGCGGAAGTTAGCGTTTGGCTTCAGGAGACAGCTCCTTGGCGCTTGTATCTCGAATTTGGGCTTGTAAGTAGAACAAAAATATCTCTCCCCTCCCAGCTCTTATCTCGAGTTGCTCTTAAGTAGAGCAGCTCTTATGTCGGGGTTCCACTGTAATTGGAAAAGGCAGGAAGAAGCCTCTGTGGGGCCTCTCTAGGAATCTCCTGGGATGAAACAGTGCCTCCACCCTCCCTGTGATTTCCCCAGTTGCACACATTATTTGCTTTTACATTGATTCCTAGGGGAAAAAATGGCTTATTCTTACAAACTTTTCTACTTAAGAACCTGGTCACGGAAAGAATTAAGTTCGTAAGTAGAGGTATCACTGTAGTTTGTAAATCAGAGT
The DNA here is from genome assembly GCF_031021105.1 of Erythrolamprus reginae. Taxonomy (NCBI): domain Eukaryota; kingdom Metazoa; phylum Chordata; class Lepidosauria; order Squamata; family Dipsadidae; genus Erythrolamprus; species Erythrolamprus reginae. The sequence continues at coordinate 51,181,264 of NC_091951.1, forward strand.
TCATGGTCTGCAAAATTGAACAGTTATGATCAGTATCAAGGGTCACCAGCTTGTGGGCTGCAGCCCACTAGTGGGACATGAGGGATTTGCAAGTGGGCCGTAGAAATGTCTGGTGAGCACACACATACATACGCATCCTGACTTGCACCAGTAGTAGGTGAGCATGTGTGCACATGGTTCATTTGTTCATTTGGTCGCCTGCATGAATCATTCCCTACCTCTTGCCAGTCCGCAAAGTCAGAAACCTGGAGGTACTCTGCAGTAAATCAGTCCTGAATTACACATATCATATGTGACTGTGCTTGCATTATTTTCAGACACATGTAGCTGTGATATAAAATGGTGGTGCCGGAATACTGTATTCCCATACACTCAGTGATGGGCTACCAAAATTTTTACTACTACACTGTAGGCGTGGCTTATACATTTTGTTTCAACATCTTTCAGTGCAAATTGGGTATTCTGGGGTAGAGCTCCATTTTTGCTACCCCACTGCATTCCCCCCATCCAGGCAGTAGCCCACCCCTGCATACACTCTACCAGTGATGGCTAACCTTCTGAAAGGGTGCCCTGTCGCATATGCAGGAGTGCCCTTGCCCATAATTCAATGCTTGGGGAGGGCGGAAACAGCTTCCCCCACCCCCCAGAGGCCTCTGGAGGCTGGGAATGGCCTGTTTCCCAACTTCTGGTGGGCCCAATAGCCTCGTGCTTTGCCCTCCCCAGGCTCCAAAGGCTTCCCTGGAGCCGGGTGAGGATAAAAACGCCCTCCCCCATCTCCCCGGAGGCTTTCTGGAAGCCAAAAATGCCCTCCCAGAGCTTTTGTGTGAGCCAAAAATCAGCTGGCCAGCACACACATGAACATTGGACCTGAGCTAGGGCAACAGCTCACATGCCAGCAGATATGGCTTTGCATGCCACCTGTGGCACCCATGCTGTAGGTTTGTTATCACTGCACTATACTGTACTATAAATCTGTGTTCTTTAACCTTGGCAACTAATTGATATGTGAACTTCAACTCACAGAATTCCTTAGCCAATGTGCTGGCTGGGGAATTCTGGGAGCTGAAGTTCACACTCTTTTGATGCTGCCAAGTTGAGAAAGACTGCTGTAAATAGTCATGCTGAGATTCCCACAGTACTTGTATCCTTTTTTCTTTTTTCAAAAAAAAAGAAACCAGAGTGCAAGAGTGATAGAAAGCAAAAATAGGTGAGCATAGAGGAATTTGCAATGAGAAGCCATTCACGATACCACTGGAGATGACAGGTTTTACAAATGCACAGTAAAATACGTGACAACAGGTGCTGGAAAAACAGATTGCAATGTGAGCACATGTGGGTGGAAGGAAGTGTAAGATCCTGGAGTTGGCTGTGAGAGGAGAGACAGCAGACTGGAAAATAAGAAATAGTCAGGCTGCTGTGCCTTTACTTAAAAAGTTAAAATGAACAATCCTTATTGGTTAACCTGCGATCTCATAATTCTTAATACAAAAATCAGCCGATGTTTAATTTTTAAAATGAAACAATAAGCAAAAGGCGTATTCTTAATATGAGCATCCATGGCTACATTGCCATTCATACTTATGAAATATTCTTGCCTGAAATTGGTGTGCTTCCCTTCGCTTATTTTTTATAAAGGTTTGCTACAAATGTATGCAATTCTTTTTGTGTGTATGTGCTTTGGGTGGTGTAAATAATTGCAAATAGCTATTTGAGGTAAAGAGCTACTTAAACAATAACAAACAAACAACTCATATTTAAACAATACATTTGAATTTTTAAAACCAGCTTTGCTTTATTTAATACTATTGACAATAGCTGCCGAATTGTCATATTATACGAAACTGTAGTCATTTAAGTAATTCTTTGACCTGCTTCATTTATGTGCAATCATGATCAAAAGAGATTTGAACAAGTTATAGCAGGGGTGTCAAACTCGCAATGACGAATTGTCATCACAACTTTTTTACCCTTTGCTAAAATGGGGGCGGGTGTGGTGAGCAAGTGACCCCCTGCTTTATAGGATGAAGACACTGATAACTTCATATTTTGTACCAAGCCACACTTTTTAAATCAGTTGTCTAATTTATCATATATTCAGTTGTAAATCATGGATTATTATAAAATGGTAAACTATCCATTAAGAGACCATAGTAAAGTAAAACTAAAGAACCTGAAGAGTATGGATTACGGTAGCACAATGACTCATGTTAAATGATGGCATTTGCATGATTTTGCAAACTCTAGTTTATTCAACAAATGTCGGTTAAATAGAAATTTAATACATTATGTAGATCCTCCCGTGGACTGAGTTGTCTATTCTTACATTTCTTTGGTATAGAAAAGTTTTCAGCAGATGGCAGCATCTAGCCACCCTTGGCTGGTTTTTATTTTTATTTAAATAGGATTTCAGACTTGGCTAGTTTTAGGATAGGAGGCCACTAGGAAACCCTTGAGGTGAGACCCAGAGTGGAAGTTGAAAATCATCCCAGAAGACAGCATGATAAACCCACTTCCATGCTGTTGTCAGGAAAGCGAGGTGCAAATTTCCCTCGAGGACTTTTATTGAATTGTTTTGGAGCACATATGCAGCTTTTGAGGCAGATTTATTACAATTTGAGAGATTCTGCCTAGACTAGATTTTTTTTGAAGTTTTACCTTTCTTGCTGTATCCATAAGCGTTTAAAGGCCAGTTTCCTTGCATCTTATTCACATAAGCTGTTTAAGTTTCTTTTTTTAAAAAAAGTGCTTGAATTGGGGACTTACTTAGACTTTTGAACAACACAAGGATTTGAGATGTCCTTTAGAACGCATCGAATATAGAACAGAGGGTCCTCCAAGATTTGTCTTAGCCCCAGAGCTTATTGGAAATGACAGGTCTTACATTTTAATGACTGCTTTTTCTTTTTCCCCTCATGCACTACATTTTTCTGGAAAGTGTCTAATGAAGTCCTTGAAGATTAAGAATGCCAAGTATCTCTGTCTTCTTTCCTAGGCAGTAGACATGAACTTGTAAGCAGGCTTCAGAAGAAGAAGCGGCAGAGGGAAGACTTTTGATATTGCCTAGCAAGCTTATGGAAGCTGGTTCTGTAGTTAATGATGCAAGAATGTAGCTTTTGAAACCTTGCACAGTCTTAGAAGCTGAGTATCGCAATAAATATAGCTCGGGAAGTGAGAAAAAGGGGTTTTGCACCCAGGCTAGTGTGAAAATGTTGCATCTGGTTTTGGTTTGTGCATGTAAGGCATGGAACAGCTAATTACTAGTTATAAAATCTATTATTACGCATTTATATCTATATATCCATGTCTATCGACATATTTGTAGAATCCATTATTTGAAGATGTTGCTTTTCAGTGCTCCTTTGAGGGTTTATTTTTTTTAAAAAATAAAATACTAATTTGTTGAAGAAAATGCATTGACTTTCCACATGGAAAACAGCTATCACCCTCAGCCCAGGGATATTGATGGTCTTGAGGCAGTCTTTTGGCTAGATCACATAAAATGCTTTGGTCTCGACCATAGCTCCCTCTAAGCTGAGCAGTGAGCAATGGCTCATTTAAAAATCATCATCAACTCAGAGTTTTTCAAACCTGCCCAGAAGCCGAGAGGGAAAGAGTGCCGCTCAGACACTACTTTTCCGCCCACCCCCCAAAAAAATTAGAGGGAACACTGGTCTCGACAGGAAGAGAAGAGGAGAAAGAAAAGAAAAATTATCAGATACGCATCAGAAATGCTTATCACTAACGGGTATGTTCTACCAGTGGGATTTGGGATGTTTTATTGCCAAATGCCCTTTTAATGGAAATATTTGCTTTTTTAGAAAAACAAATCACACAACGTATAATTTGGTACTTGGTATTCAGTTACAAGAGAAAAAGGCCCAGATTCTATATGGTTTTGATGAGAACTGTTTTTTTATACTAGTGGTTTTTAGAAATCCTGCTAGTTCCAATTTTAAATCTTCCATTGCTGGTCCAAACTATTTTGGTAAGTGTGGAATAATAATAATTTAATAATAATTTATTAGGTTTGAATGCCGCCCCTCTCCAAAGACTCGGAAGCTGGTTATCATATTGATAAATCTAGGGCTAACTTTCAAGTTGGTCTTGTACCATCAGAAAAGCCAGGAATGAAGAAAAGGGGATGGTCTTCCTATATCCAGTTCCCGAATATAGATTTCTCATTTGAAGGTGAAATGCTCATTGGAATTCTTGTATTATAGTCTTAAAACTCTTTCTAATCTAATCAGAACTCTGAGAGACTAATGCATTGGATTAGCTGTTTCTAATCCAGGTGGCTACATTAAGTCTGACAATAAGATGCTTAGCTTTAGATAACATAATTCTTGGTGATTGGACACGGTCTGTATCCAAACAAAATTTGCTTTTTCAAGTTATGGTGGCTGGCTGCTCTCAATAGTGTCATACTGAGACTCTATAGAACTGATCATCCTAACATTCTCTGTTTTAAGGACTAAGGTTAACCAAAGATTCTTACATCCTCTGTTGTAGCCCTGGCCCTTAGATTTCTCCCTTTCGTTTTTTTAAAAATTGGACTATTAAAACAAAGGCCCCTCTGTTTTACATATAAAATGATTGATTTGTTTTCAAGCAGTTTTAAATTAAATTTAAATAAAGCCCATTCATGCGATAGGTGGCTATATAAATTTGAGAAAGCAAAGAAGCTTACAACGGAGTTGGCAGAGATGGTAATTTTGGACAGAGAGATGGCGAAACTGATTATTTCAATTAAAGAGAAGAATTTATCTAGTTACTGTATGTTTCTATTTAAAAACTACTTCTGGACTTTTGACTTGAAACTGACCTCCCCCCCGAACTTTGATTTTAGGTTTTGAGGATTAGAATGACTTTTGCTATAATTGGCTTGAAGTACTGTGAAATGTAAAGCAAAAAGTTGAGGGTTTTGGGGGTGTTTTAGTAGCGTACTGCAACTGTCTTCCTTTCTCTTTGCACCCTTCTCTCTTTAATAGATTAACAGAGTTGGAAGAGACCTTGTAAGTCATCTGGTTTGTACCCTTTTGTATTTTTATCCTACAATAAAGTTCATTAAAATCTCGATATAAATAAACATATAAAAATACTTTCAAAAAACGGTGATTGGTTCCACTTTGTGTAGGGCTTAATGTATATAATCGATAGAAAACTACATATGGTCAGTTTACATTGTAAACCTGAGGTCCCCAACCTTTGTGGCTTGGCAGGACTGAGCAGCACAAGCAGTGGGCTGGTGCACATGTATGTGCAACTTAATGTGCATGTGCGGTGGCCCACTGCTCACATGTTGAACTGTATGTGTATGCATACACTTGCCACTCATGTGGCCCTGTTGCAAATAGGCCATGGCCTGGTAGAAACGTAGAAACATAGAAACATAGAAGCTTGACAGCAGAAAAAGACCTCTATTTCCTGTATTTTATCTTAGGATGCATATATGTTTCTCCCAGGCATGTTTAAATTCAGTTACTATGGATTTACCAACCGCGTCTGCTGGAAGTTTGTTCCAGGCATCTACTACTCTTTCAGTAAAATAATATTTTCTCACGTTGCTTCTGATCTTTCCCCCAACTAACCTCAGATTGTGTCCCCTTGTTCTTGGGTTCACTTTCCTATTAAAAACACTTCCCTCCTGACCCTTATTTAACCCTTTCACATATTTAAATGTTTCGACCATGTCCCCCCTTTCCCTTCTGTCCTCCAGACTATACAGATTGAGTTCATGAAGTCTTTCCTGATAAGTTTTATGCTTAAGACCTTCCACCATTTTTGGTACTTGTCCATAGCCCAGGGGTTGTGGACCCCCGTAGTAAACAACCGGATAGTTAGTTTTAAATTGTTTAATAAAATTAGACATTACAGGTATTGCTGATCTACAATTCCTAGAATGTCCAGTAGCAGAGGTAAGGGTGAAGATGTTAGCAACTGTATCAACTGGATGGTTGTCAGATTACCATCCCTGCCTTAATAAAATATAGAAATATAGTCTCCCTTTGTTGCTAGACAGTGTTATAAGGTAGCAGAAGCCAAGTTCAACTCAAAGGTTCCTTTTTTTTTCAGAGCTCAGTTTTCTAGCTATTAAAATGGCCATTTTGAAAGGTTAATGTCTAGAGTTCTGTGTTCCTGATTACAGTTTTGGCCAAGGCTTAAGTATGCAAGCTTTGAAATTGCAACCTGTTGGTTTTTTTTTTAATTAGTTGCCGCTTTTAAAAATCTTGGAACATATATTAGAGGTTTATACTTTGTGCTTTAAAAAATTCCTTACATTTCGTGCTCTTCTCTTTATCGACTTTCTTTGCAGTAATAAAAAAAAGAACAACAATCCATAGCCTGTTTCTCGTAATGTTGGGAAAATTTGCTTCTAAATATTACCATCAGGTAATCTTGCCTTCTGATAATGCACAATCAGAGGCCACACTTTCAAAAAAGGAAGTGGATAGGTTTTCCATCAATAGTGAAATGCTTTTCATAACGATTATCAATGAAATCTCTTCGGCAGACGTCATCTATTACTAATGGTCTTTTTCCTTCAGGGATTGATGGGAGGCAGGTAGCATACCACAACGGGTTCTATCCAGCCACTAATGTTTAAATTTTCTGGGTTTAACACAGTGCTTCTCAATTATTTTGTGTTATGCCCCTCCAACTCTCCGATCTGGGCCACAATGGAATTTTAGCGTTAATATTTCTTATTTTACCTATTATAAGCTGCAAGCAAACTATTGGTTGGGGGAGGCTGCTCTACCCACTTACCTGGGAGTAAGTCACACTGAATTGTGGAGCCTGTTTTGGATTAGGCAGGCATAGGCTACCATAGTTAGGGCCCTCTTTTGACATGGGGTCAGGCCAGCTTAATCAAGCCGATGTTTTGGGTTATCGGCCTGGTCCATAAGCGCCACCTCTGCCGGGCACTCACAGCAAACGATGTGAAAGGAGACTTTAGGGTGCTGTTCAAAGCTTTCACCCAGCTACAGAGGATGTTCCTCATCTAGTAGAAGTATTGCCATGCTGTTCATGGCTACTGCGGCACCCACCAAGAACAAGAACCTACGCAGCTGCCATGCCCTTCCTGGCTGCCTTCTCTTCCAGGCTTGGAGCAGGATGCAACAGGGGAAACACTCCCCATCTGGGGGAATCGATCCAGAGGGACCCTGCATGTTCCCTGGGGTCACACATGCCCCCTGGCATCGTTCCATACACACACACCCAGTGGGGTGCACCCCATTATTTGGGAATATGTCTCTTCATGGTTCACCCATGGAATATACCTGTAACAAAAGATTTGCCAGGCCCAAAGTCATTATGTGAAGTCAAAGGTTGGCCTGACACTGTTTGGTAGTGATAGAGGAAGGGAGGGGGGAGTGAGAGATATATGCCACTACACATTCCTTTCTGCAGATGCCATAGTAACGAACACAGGAAGGAATCAGGAATCCTGCATAGGATTGGTCTTCATGACTGCACTTGTGGGTATGGGAATGTGATATGGGGTTTTGACCCGGCTGTAATCTAAGCCGCGGCACATTTTTCATATTTTCAAAATCCTGGGGAACATTGAAGGGGGGGGGGGAGGGCTAAAAAAGTTTGGACAAAAAAATCTCTCTTCCTCCCTTTCACTCTATTTCTCTCTCCCTCCTTCTTTCTCTCTCTTCCTTCCTTTCTCTCTCCATCCCTCTTTCTTTCTCTCTTCCTTCCTTCCTCTCTCATCTCTTTCCTTCCTCTCCCTCCCTTTCTCTCTTTCCTTTCTCTCCCTTTCTGTCTATCCTTTCTATCTCTCCCTCCTTCTCCCTCTTTCATTCCCTTTCTCTCCCTCCCTTTCTCTCTCATTCCTTTCTCTCCCTCTTTCTTTTTCTCCCTCCTTCATATCTTCTTTCTCTCCCCCCTTCCTCCCTCTTTCCTTTCTCCCCCTCCCTTTCTCTATCCTTTCTACCTCTTACTCTTTCTTTCTCTCCCTCCTTCATTCAATTTTCTCTCCCTCCCTTTCTCTTTCCTTTCTCTCCCTCCCTTGTTCTCCCCTGGGGCTGCCTGTGCCTGCCCTGCACCACCCAACACGAACGGACAGCCTCCGGTCGTCGGTTCATCGCCCCCCCCCCCCACGGAGGGAGATCAGGCTGGCGAGGGCGGTAGATCTGCGTCCCCAGCCACTGGAGGGAAATCAGGCTGGCGGGGGCGGCGAATCCACCTCCCCAGCCGGGCAGAGGGAAATCGGACTGGCGGGAGCAGCGAATCCACCTCCCCAGCTGGGTGGAGGGAGATCGGGCTGGCGAGAACGGTGGATCCGCGTCCCCAGCCGCGCGGAGGGTAATCGGGCATTCGGGCGGGTGGCCGCGGCTCCCTGCGCGACCCTGGAAAAGGGTGCGCGGGGGAGGCAGTTTGGGGGGCGCAGGCGTGCCCAGCCTACAGGGAACGGTGCCCGGGGCCGCTGCACCCGGCAGCCTCCTGTTTCCGCTGCCATTGCCCTCCCGCCGGGCCCCAAAGGACAATTGTTGCCACCCCCGCCAGGAAAGCTCCAGCTGGGTGGGGTGCTGCCGGTGGCTCCGCCCTGGAGCTCTTGCTCGCTGCTGCCATCCCCAGCATCTGCCCGGGGCCCCTGCAGCCAACAGCCTCCCGTTCCTGCTGCCATTGCCCTCCCGCCGGGCCCAAAAGGACACTTGTTGCCGCCTACACTGGGAAGCTCCAGCTGGGCGCGAATAATAAAGCTCAGCTTCCGGTCTCAGAAGCTGAGCTTCGCGGCACACCTGATGATGTCTCGCGGCACACCAGTGTGCCGCGGCGAGAAGCACAGGCGTGGAAGTGATTTATTTCTCAGATGCTATTTGGTTCGCTGACAAGATTATAATTTACTGAATAACAATTCCTAAGAAATGTCTGTATCATTACAATGTGGCCAGTGCTTCAGAAAATGACAGCTGTATCGCTATGTCATTGTTCGAGGAGGGGCTGAAAAAAATCCAAGCCACAGGGCTACTTGATTGTTAGGCATTTTAACAAACAAGAGCACAAGTATCTGATGTAGGAATTCTGTGATTAGGACTTACAGTGAGAGAATCAGGGTTCCAAAGTTTGTTTCAGAAGGAGGGGAGGAAAAAAACCCCAGCCCACAGGAACTAGCATAATTGCTCCCAAAATATCTCCCTTTAATTTGGGGACACACTGGCTATTTTTTGATTCCTGAGTTTGGTTAACAGAATAGTTAAAGGAGAAAGATCAAAAAGACTCAGCCTTCCATCCTTCCGAGCTTGGTAAAAGGAGGATTCAGATTGCTGCGGGCAATAAGCTGACTTTGTAAAGCGCGTAGAGAGGAGCTGTAAAAGCACTGTGAAGCAGTATATAAGTGTAAGTGCTGTTTCTATTGGTATTACCTAGTTCAGTGATGGGCAACCTTTTGAGCTTGGTGTGTCAAAATTCGCTAAAAAACCGAGCATAACTCGGGTGGTGTGTCACCTTGAGAAAAAAACCATAATTTTGTGATATTTATAGTTTAAATAACAAATATGTATAATTATTTAACTTACCTGCTTAGTGACTTCTTTGTTAATCTGTCAGTTGGTTTCAACTGCGACCTAAATTTCACAGCAACCTAAATTGGGGGCTCAATTGTAATTGCAATTCGAGGACTACCTAATGACATTCATAATCACGATAGTTTCTGACACTGGATTACACTAGGATGGGAAATACGAGGTGAAACGGGATGAACCAGAAACTCAAATATACTGCTCAAGAAAATAAAGGGAACACTTAAACAACACAATATAACTCCAAGTAAATTAAACTTCTGTGAAATCAAACTGCCCACTTAGGCAGCAACACTGATTGACAATCAATTTCACATGTTGTCAGCACATTCAACTTTGTACAGAACAAAGTATTCAATGAGAATATGTCATTCATTCAGATTTAGGATATATTTTTTGAGTGTTCCCTTTATTTATTTTTACCAGTGTATTTTTTCACAAAGCGTGTGTGCATACTTGTGTGCATGCTTGTTTCTCTCTCTCTCTCTCGGTGTGTGTGCATTCTTCATATATGAAATGTTGGCGATCTGATCAGGGTGCGTTTCCTCCCTCCCTCTGCCTGTGTCGGGAAAAAATATACTGGAAGCTCCTTGAAACCAAACCCAGCGGAGCCTTATTTTACAAACAAAACGGCTCGTTCCGTCCAGCCCAGTGAGTTTGCCTAGCTCTTCCCCCCTACTGCTACCTCTTCAGCACTGTGCTCACCACAGAAGCGCCTGCCTAGGGCCGGGACCATCTTGCAAAAGCGCTTCTTCCTCTCCACGAAATAGGCGCATCGCCCCGGCTGAGGAAGAGACGCCACCTCAACAGCATGCACCGCCATCTTATCTATAGGTGTCACTGTCGTGGCTCCTCCCCCTTTCTCCTCCTCCTCTCCCATTCACCCCTACCCCGCCCCGCCTCCCACTGGACTGCGCTTTGCTTGCTCCTTCCCCGCCCTTCCGGCTCTTGCTCTTTCCTGGCTCTCCCCCGCCCCCCTGCTCTCCGCCCCCCCGCGGGAGCAGGGTGCCAAACTCAAAGCGCAAGATGGCACGGAGAGCCTCTTCAGCCAGTTGGTGCCCATGCAAGTAAAATGCCAGGGCTGCGAGGAGAGGTGAGGTGCCGGCGTGGCTTTTCTTCCTTCAGCCGCGTGTCACTGAAAGTGGCTACGCGTGTCAGTGCTGACACGCGTGTCATAGGTTCGCCATCACTGACCTAGTTGAATAACCAAATGTCTGCAAGCAAACCAAGGAAGCTCAAAGGAAGACTGAGGACTTCACCAGAGAATGTAATCTGAAGGTTGCCACTATGGGGTAGAGTTTTGAGCATAGATGCAAGGAAGCTGTGGTTTTAATTATAAATGAAAGGTCTAAGCATACATGAGAAGATACAAATGGGTGTCAGTGAAATTGATGCCTATGATTAGAGGAACCCATTATTTATGCTTCATCAAATAATAAGAGAATCAGTGAATCAAGTAAATGTGATCTAAATGGAAAAAATATTCCATAAGCTGACATGAATGGGAATGAAACTTAGTACTGTATGTAGTTTGTGGCCTGTTGCATGGAAATATGCTTGATGATCAAAAATCACTGAATTAAGAGATTATTTTTCTTCCTATTTGTCATAGGCAAGTTGAATAAAAGCTGAATGCCATGGGAATAGGGTGTGAAGAAATCAAAGGATCCAGAATCAATGGGTGCTGAATGCTTATGGGCTTAATAGGAAGTTGAGTGTCCAGTACAAAAATAATAGATTGAGATGTTTTGGCCACATAGAATCAATGAGGGTTTAATCTTAACAATACAGTTAAAGGAAAGGAGAGACAGATTGTTGTCATGGTTTGATGATATCCTGAGAGAGAAAGTAAAGGCACTGTATGAAGTAGTGCATGACCATAGTTGAAACAAGAAATATAATTTAGAACAGAAGGATATGACAGGTGTTGAAAACATTATAAAAAAAATTATATGTATTCCATATTTCTTTCCTCCTCTTTTGACTTGGGTTTTCCACCCCACTTTTTTTCTTTTACTTTTTTTGGATTCCAAATGATCTTGGATGAAACACCGTGGAATCGTGTGAGGGGTGTGCTTGTATTTAAAACATTTAAAACCATTTTCCAGTGTAGTTTTCAATAAAAATATGGAATGCAACATAACAAAGAACTTAATACAATTGTGACATAACAAGATAATAAAGGAGCAGCATAAAACCCAGTCTCAAAAGAAAAATTATGAAGAGCAAATCATCAAATACCGGTAATCAAAATGTCCTAGTCGAGGGCAATACCTTGCAATTGAGAACGTATCTTTTAAAATATCTTCCATGCTTATGGGAATGGGGGTCGATTGTCAAGGAAAGAGCCTTCAGATGAAAATAATTTTAATAGATGGATTTGTTCCATCAATTCAACCTTGAGCTACAAATATTTGTTGAATTGGGTCCCTGGTGCTCTCCGAGCTTCCTTCAGACATTTCATTACCCAACTAGATAACATCATCAGTGCTAGAAGAGAGCGGGATTTGCTCTCTGTTTATATACAGGACTTATATTCTGCTTGATTGGCATACTGTACTAACTCAGACAAACCATCCAACATTAAACAACAGCCTAATCAAGGAACAACCAACAACAATAGGACAACCACTTTGTAAATAAACAGAGTTCTAACACTGATGATGTTACCTAGTTTGGTTGTGAGGTGTTTGCAAAAAGCCCATCAAGCTCAGAGAACACCAAGGACCCCATAGATTTGTTCATTTAGATAAATGGTGGGCCCCACAGAGGGGCAATTTGATTTTTAATGGGGGCGATAGGAACCTTGTATAAACCAGGTTAATGGTCTTTTAGGCTTCCTCTGCTTGTGAAAGAGTTCACTTTTTGAATAGTAAGAAAGATATGTTGTGGAGCGGAAGGATTGTCAGGATTTCAGAGATGATTAGGTGGGGCATGGCCAAAAGTATGGTTATCACTGATTTAGATAGAAGGTACAGGTACTATTTGTTAGTTATATTTAGTCTCTGAATGCCTTTTTATTTATTTATTATTAGAGTTGAAAGGGACCTTACAGGTCATCAAGTTCAACCCCCTGCTTGAGCAGGAAATCCTACAGCACTCCAGCCAAATGGCAGTCCAATCTCCTCTTGAAAATGTCAAAAGTTGGGGAGTTCACAACCTCTGCTGGACCAACCTTGTCTCACCTATTCTTTACTATTATTTCTCTTTTGTGTTTTTGTGTAGTTTCTGTGTTAATGCTTATATCAGCTTTGAACTATGGGTATGTGGAAGAGTCCCTTTCTAAACAAAGTAAAGTTGGAATATACAGTAGATATTTGTTATAATTTAGAGCAAGGATGATGAGTTAAGTTGCACTTTTCGGATTCACAAAAGTACCACATTTGGAGTTCATTTCCCCCCTACCATTTGTAGTCTATAGCAGTGTTTTTCAACCAGTGTGCCGTGGCACACTAGTGTGCCGCGAGACATGGTCAGGTGTGCCGCGAAGAAGTAAGCTCAGGTTCCGGTCTCGCAACTTTTTGCTGAGAGAGAGAGTGAGAGAGAGTGAGAAAGAAAGAAAGAGAGTGAGAGAGAGAGAAAGAAAGAGAGAGAGAGTGAGAGAGAGAGAAATCAAGAGAGAGAGAAAGAGTGAGAGAGAAATCAAGAGAGAGAAAGAAGAGAAAGAGAGAGAAAGCAAGAGTGAGAGAGAAAAAGCAAGAGAGAGAGAGAAAAGGAGAGGAAGGGAGAGAGAGAGAGAAATGAGCAAAAAGGGGAGGAAAAAAGAGAAATGAGAAAATGATTGAGACAGAGAATGAAAGGAAAGAGAGAGAAACAAAAGAGAGAGAGAGAGAAGTGACTCTTGATTTAAAGCATATGATAAAAAGCACCCAAAGAATAAGAGAAAAAACCCAGCCCTCACCTGTTTTTGGAAATGGTTCAAGAGTATGTATACACACACACACACACACACACACACACACAAGGGTGGGGAGGAGACAGGGATGGAAAAAGAGAGGAGAGTGTCTTAGGGTGTCATTTTGTGTCATTTTGGTTGGTGGTGTGCCCCAGAATTTTGTAAATGTAAAAAATGTGCCGCGGCTCAAAAAAGGTTGAAAATCACTGGTCTATAGTATATATCAATTGATCTGTGTTATGAAAGGTCAGTTTAGGCAAATAAATAATTTATTTCCAATGACTGAAGGGTGAAGAAAAAAACCTATATAGGAAATGGCTTTCTTGCCTATTTCAAATGCAGCGTTCAAAGCCATAACTTAAACCTGCTTGTTGATAGCTCTTGCATCATATTCTAATTGGTGAGAATAACTAAATGGAGTTTCTAAAATTAGTTGTTTGTTTTTCGTTTCTTCCATGCCCAAGGGTCTTGCATCAGACTATATGGGTTGCATATCTGTATTCCAGTTCAACACCTTTTCTCTTCTTTAACTATTTAAGTAAGTGTTAACATGTGTAAGTTTAGCGACGGTGTTTTCAGAAGCTGTGATTTGCCTTCAGACTGTTTCTTACTACATTGTTCATGCATAGTAGAAGTGTTTTTATTGTTTACAGTGAATAAATTCACTGTTATGTTTGTAAACCCATGGCTGCAAAATGTGGCACCCATTAACATTTGTTCTCTTAGGTTAAACACAGGACCCTGTTCCCTCAAATAAATTGATAAAATTGTGCTTTCGGAGCGTTTGATTTTTTTTGAAATCCCAAATCAGTGAAGTAAATATTCTAATAATTTGGATAAGATATGATTTTTCCCAGTGGGATTAATATTCCTAGGCTTACACAAGAATTTCCCAAAAGCAGGGGTACTTTGAAAGTATATTCACGATGGATTCATTTTAGAGAATTTGGTTTCAGTGAGATAAATTAACAATTCTGTAGCATATCTAGGATGTAGATTTGCAAAAATAATCTGGACCAAATATAACATTGGGTAGCACACAAGGAGGTACAGAGTGGTCAGGAGTTTTTCAGATTTACTCTCACTAGCCTGGGAATATAATTCATCCCCAGAGAATCCCCTTCTGTCCACCATACTTGATGGTGGAATTCTTTTGGATTCTTTTCTGGAATATTTGTGCCTATGTGGTGGAAGGGATATGGAAGGAATGGGCTGATATTTTTCACTATTCCTCCAATAAGGATTAATAAGACTTTTTTGCCTCCTGACAAGCCCTGAAAACCACTGTGTACGGAATCTCCACTTTCCAGAAATAGTATGTTGTTGGCGGTTTTTGTCCAACTGCAGCCTAAATTTACCAAATGCTGAATACATTGACATAAATTAGGTTATCTACATTGGTGGTTTTCGTCCAAATCATTGAGTTTTCTCTACTTTCTATTTTAGCCATATATTTCATTTTATTTTGAGTTAAGAGTTTCAATTTTGGGTCGGGGCTACATAACTTGATGTGTTGAAAGTTTGGATGAACTTTTTTGACAGTATTAGGGTCTATATGTAAAAACAGAATAGGTAATACAGTGATCCCTCGATTTTCGCGCGGGTTGCGTTCCCAGACTGCCTGTGAAAGTCAAATTTCCGCGAAGTAGAGATGCGGAAGTAAAAACAAAGTTTTTGGTTATGGACAGCCAAAAACTACCCCCGTGCACCGTTTTCCAAGGCCGTGCAAGGAGCCGGGCTTGAAGTTGGGGGCAGGGAGCAACGAAAGTGCGGAGGCCAGCAAAGATTGTTTTGAATGTCGGCCGCCCCCACCCCTCCAGCACCTCTGGCCCCCTCGCCGCTGCCCCCCGCCCGATCCGCCCCTCTCACCGGCTTTCTTGGGGCACGGGTCCTCCTGCAGCAGCGCTGGCGGCTACGGCTTCTCGTCCTCATTCGGCCGTAGCCGCTCTGAGCGCTTTGAAAATGCCCTCCCCACCCCTCTCGCAGTCCCTTAGCTGAGAGCGCTTTCGTCCCAGCTGTCAGTGAGGGGGCTGCAGGAGAGGCGGGGCAGGCGTTCTCACAGAGAGAGTGCAACAGACAGAGCGAGATAGAAAGGAGAGAGAGAGGGAGAAAGAGAGAGAGAGCAAGAGGGGGGAGAGTGGAAGGTAGAGAGAAAGAGAAAAATGATAGAAAAAGGGAGAAAAGAGAAATGAGAAAATGATTGAAGCAGAGAATGACAGGAAAGAGAGAGAAAGAGAGAGAGAAGTGACTCGGTGATGACGTATGATGTCATTGGGTAGGAAAAACCGTGGTATAGAAAAAAAACCGCGGAGTATTTTTTAATTAATATTTTTTGAAAAACCGTGGTATAGCCGTTTCGCGAAGTTTGAACCAGCGAAAATCGAGGGATCACTCTATTTCTTTTTGGAAATTTAAGTAACTTTCCTTATATTTACGTAGTATCATATTCCACATACTGTGTACTTAAATAATTCCCTTATGCTGTAGTATGAATGGCAGCACAATGGCACTGTTAGGAAAGGTATAGAAGCTGCCATGTAAAGTGTTCAAGCGGCTGCTTGTGGCTTCAGGAGCTGTTCATGAATATCCTTTCACATTGGGCATGCATTTTCTGGCCTTGCAAAATTGGGCTTGTTTATACTTGGAGGGGAAGAATATCAGGAAGACAATAGGACTGTAGACTAAAGTGGGTTTTAAAAGCTTCCCTGGAAAAAATAATGGCCAACCACATCTGTATTGTTTTTAAGAAAATTATGCTGCACGAATCCCAGCGACCAGTTAGGTCCCACAGAGTGGGCCTTCTCCGGGTCCCGTCAACTAAACAATGTCGGTTGGCGGGGCCCAGGGGAAGAGCCTTCTCTGTGGCGGCCCCGGCCTTCTGGAACCAACTCCCTCCAGAGATTAGAATAGCCCCCACCCTCCTTGCCTTTCGTAAGCTCCTCAAAACCCACCTCTGCCGTCAGGCATGGGGGAACTAAGATATTCTTTCCCCCTAGGCTTCTACAATTTATGCATGGCATGTTTGTATGTATGATTGGTTTTATAACAAGGGTTTTTAGCTGTTTTAATATTGGATTTTTACATTCTGTTTTTGTCACTGTTGTTAGCCGCCCCGAGTCCACGGAGAGGGGCGGCATACAAATCCAATCAATCAATCAATCCATCAATCCATCCATACGTACATACATACATACATACATACATACATACATACATACATAAATAAATACCTGCTACTGCCAGTTTGCTCAAGGATGCCCTGTGCATGCGTGCACAAGTGTATGCACAGTATTAAAAAAAAGCTACTGCGCATGAGTGGATTGGTGCAGTGGTTAGAGTGCAGCACTGCAGGCTACTTCAGCTAACTGCTAGCTGTAGTTCAGCAGTTCAAATCTCACCACCAGCTCAAGGTGGACTCAGCCTTCCATCCTTCTGAGGTGGGTGAAATGAAGACCCAGATTGTTGGGGTCAATATGCTGATTCTGTAAACAGCTTAGAGAGGGATGTAAAAGCACTGTGAAGCGGCATATAAGTCTAAATGCTAAATAAACAGAAGCAAAAAACAAGATGAGAGAACCTGTTTGGGGACGTGGCAGGTCTGGGTCTCCACCCAATAATCAAACACATCGGTTTTACCTCCAAGAATCCTGCAAAATTATTGTAGATTTTAGGCTTCAATTTGACAGAAGTTGAAATAATTAATGACACTTAAATAGATGACTTACAATATTCATAGTATCTACCAGGATAGTCATTTTTATTTTTAATTCATATTAAATGTTAACAACATTAAGTTTCTCTCCTGGCTTTATGTACCGGTACTACTTTTTCAAGTGGCCATCAACTCCCCCAGAAAAAGTTGTGACTTCTTGTAATGTTTAAAAGACTTCCTATCCAATGTTGGCTAGAAGAAGCCTTTGACGCCTTCCCTTATTACTTTCTGTTACACAGAGCTTAAGACTAATGGTAATGAAATAGAATTTCAATTTGTAACCCACTCGTCTGTGTCAAGATTGGATTCATTCAATTCCGTCTTGTTCGTGTGTGCATGCAATGTTGGTGCCACTCAGGGAGAACATGCTGATAGCACTTAGCGTTTAATTGCTTCTCTTGATTCTGTTTGTAAATTAGAGCCTTAAAGAATCTGGAAGAAGGCTGCTACCGCATCTTAATGTCTGAATTGAAATATATAAATAGAACCCCAAATGCCGGAGCAACAGATGAAAGCCTGCCTTCACATCAACTCAGTTGTGTTCAATATGGTGCCTTGTCTTTTAAGAGTCTACTCATTTTGATGGGTTCCTTAATTTCTAGCATTGCTGAGAGATACTAGTTTTATGAGCTACAGTGTAGCTCCGAGTCTTCGGAGAGGGGCGGCATACAAATATAATAAACTATAACTATTTAAATCTTAGCCAAAATGCATTGGTGGAATGTACCGATCGAATGAATTCCATTTTCACCCTGAATTCTCCTACGGATTGAGTGTAGTAGGTGAGTGAATAAAATAGAGTAAGGGTTCATGTTACTCTGCACACAGATGTGAGTTCGGCCCAATTTCTACTTTCTTCCTTTCTTTTACAAGAGTAACATGAGGAGGAGGAAGTACTTTAGAAGAAAGTGTAAGATGAAGCAAAATATTTGAACGTCTTTTTTCCCCTGCATCCATCCATAAAAGCAACATACATACTTGAAAGTTTCTTTCAAATCCTTGAGTAATTGTTTAAAAACTCCATTAAAGCAAAACATTTCATTTAGTTCAAAATGCAATCATTTGTCTTGCATAAGATGATATTACACATGTGACCTTAAAATTATGGACCACCAGACGTCTTGAATGTGGTCCACAAGACCTCTTCAAAAGTTGTGGTCAAATCATGTTATTTGATGTTTCAGAAGGGGAAAATAAAACAAAGGGGTAATTATGAAATTAGTGTAATTTAATTTTAGTAGACTCTGACTTTAATTATGTATATTTTGTTGCCCTGGCCTCAAGCAATTATTGCAGTGTGTATATAGTTCCTCAAAGGTCAAGTAGGATTGTTGACTAGAAAAGGAAGATTTTATATCCTATGTGCTCCATTATGTTGTCCAAAACCTTAGAAAGTGCTACTCTACGAGTTGTACTCAATCAGCATTCTTCCTGCATTTAGGAAAGGAATCAAGTCCTAGTACTTTAACCTTCCTGTTTGGCTTTTTCAATTTAATTGTGACTTTATAGCATTATTATAAAATGTGATGGTTTTGCTTTTTAATTATTAATCATTTTCAATGCCCTCTGGCAAAAAGGTGGGATCTAAAACCTATATCTAAGTAAATAAAACATTTGAAGAATTATTCTCCTTTTCATTCTGTTACATGAGTTGAACTGTTCAGGGATTTACTGTTTTTCCGCCATCTGAAATTTGCCCAAGGCAATCTCCTTCATAATCCTTGATACTTTTGCTGTATGGGACTTGGTCTGCTTACTTGTCTCTTTATCTCCACAAATTCTGCAACTAAGACAAAAAAAAAAAGACAAGAAAGCTTTTGATGTTGACTGAAAGATGGAGGGTAGGGGAGTTTTTTTCAAACAACTCTCCCATCTGTTAGATATTTGGAATTACTATTTCTCTATATGTGTGATAAATATGCCTAGGCCTTTCTTATTTTTTAAAAAAAATATTTGTTATTTTGTTCTCTCAAAACTAGAGAATTTGGGTCAGTTAGCATGCAGGATAAAAATATTAATTTTTCATGTTTCTGCAGAGTAATTTTACTCAGAACCCATAATTAGTTTCAAATTAATAATTCTAAACAACTAAAAATTCAAGGGATAATTAAGGTCCAAGAAAAAACATTCATCTAAAAAGAGAATCTCAAATTTGAAAATTGAAAATCATACACAAATATGAGGTTTTGTATCTGAACTTGTGGAAAGACTGTTAGAAGAAACTGATCAGATGAGAAAGACAGTAAACAGAGTTTAGAGGAAACTGCTTGTTATTGTCCCTATGGGAAAAGAACCTGGGGAATGAAAATTATTGATCTAACTGCAGGTTATTTTTCTACTGTCTCCAGTAAAAATTTAAACGGGATGATGGGTTTCGTGTATTCTGGCTTCCATCAGAAAGAACTCTCTTTTCTTCCAATCTATCCCAACGACACTGGGCAATTTAAGGAAGCTTTACTGGCAGGTTACTGGCACATAAGACTGTTGTAATAATCCCTAGTTTCTTTCTCTTTGGAAGAGCACTGATATATCAATCATTAAGCATGTGTATCTGGGTTGGAGCTGGTGGCCACATTGCACATAAGAAAACATGAAATGTAAAAAAACCACCCCCACACATCTAACTTTAAATATTATAATGCAAATAGTCAGTATACAGGAAGATAGATAAAGAACTGCCATGGTCAGCTGTTGGCTGTAATCCAAGAGATAGTACATTTCTCTGGCAGACCACAAGGAGGCAGCGATCTGCTGGAACTAAAATGCTTTTTGCCAGAATCTTCAAAAAAAGGATTCACATTTGCACCAGAATGACACCCAACCCCAAAAATTATGTTTTTAGAAACACCTGAAGTATGAATAAGAGCCTAGGTTAAACAGTTTTAAAGTAATAATATTAAATTAATACTACTACTACTACTACTACTACTACTACTACTACTACTACTACTAATAATAATAATAATAAACAAATTAATTAATTAAATAAATAAATAAATAATTTATTAGATTTGTACGCCGCCCCTCTCTGAAGACTCATACTATATATCAAATTGAAATTTTAAAAAATGAATACAAACACATCAACCTGTATGTAGAAATAAACACGATAGAAATAACATTTGTTACTATGTTTCATTAATGTGGATCTGGAGAAAGAGGAGCTGGTACATATGTGACCAAGCGTCACCTCTCCCATGTGGGTATATATATATATATATTCTGTATTTGAATATGCAGCCTAGCACACAGGCTGTCATCCTTCTCCTAGATACATAGTGAAGGTTGCAGTGGGTGGCTTTGTGCCAAGACTTCTCACAAAACACCAAGGTTAAAATTTAAACAGGTATATTTGTTTACTTGAGCTAAGGCATCCCAGAAGCTTACTCAACTTGTCTTCGCCCTGCCATCAACCATCCAGTGATATGTGGTGGAAACTTCTCTATAATTTTTTTGTGCAGGAAAACAAAACACCTGCCATACATCACAGGTGAGGACGAAAGCCGATGCAAGATGGACTGCTTCTAATTCAAACAAAGCGAGTTCTACAATGCTCTTCTTGAGCAGATTAAATACAGTTGTCACCATCTAAAAAAAATATCTTCAAATAACTTCAATTTGTTTGTTTGTTGATTTGATTTGAATTGAATGCCACCCCTCTCTGAGGACTCAGGGCGGCTCACAATATGTAACATGTCAAAAACAATTGCATAATCATATACAATATACTTGCATAATCATATACAACTCGAGAAGGACGGTATAGTAAATAAATAAATAAATAAATAAATAAATAAATAAATAAATAAATAAATAAATAAATAAATAAAACCTTTAAAGAACAGTTCAATAATCATATACCTTTAAAGAAGGTTTGGAGACTGCAGCTAGTTTAAAACGCAGCCAAGTGAGCCCTCAGGTATGCATATGCGTCACCATCACTCCACTAGCTGCATTGGCTACCAATTGGTCTCCGAACGCAATTTAAAGTGTTGGTCTATTACCTATAAAGCCATACATGGTTTAGGACCAGATTACTTTACAGGAATGTCTTCTGCCTCCTGTATCCCAGCAGCCAGTCAGAACCCACAGAGTCGGCCTTTTCCAGATCCCGTCAGCCAAGCAACGCCGCCTGGCAGGGCCAAGGGGGAGGGCCTTCTCTGTGGTGGCTCCAGTTCTCTGGAACCAACTCTCTTCAGAGATTCATACTGCTCCCACCCTCCTGGCTTTTCGTAAGACTCAAAATGCATCTTTGCCGGCAGGGGATGTTCAGCGCTGCCACTCTGCTCCTGCTGACAGTATTAGTGAAGGATCGCGATTGGATTTATATGTATGGGTTTTAATTGATGAGGGTTTTAGATTTGTATTGGGTTTCTTTTATGAGTCCCCTGGAGAAGGGTGGCCTAGAAATCCAATAAATAAATGATGTGCCAGTGCCTGGACGCTGTTGGGGTCTGGATGGGTGTCAACAGACTCAAACTCAACCCTGATAAGACGGAGTGGCTGTGGGTTTTGCCTCCCAAGGACAATTCCATCTGTCCATCCATTACCCTGGGGGGGGGGAATCACTAACCCCCTCAGAGAGGGTCTGCAACTTGGGCGTCCTCCTCGATCCACAGCTCACATTAGAGAAACATCTTTCAGCTGTGGCGAGAAGGACGTTTGCCCAGGTTCTCCTGGTGCACCAGTTGCGGCCCTATCTGGATCGGGAGTCACTGCTCACAGTCACTTATGCCCTCATCACCTCGAGGCTCGACTACTGTATGCTCTCTACATGGGGCTATCTTTGAAAAGTGTTCGGAAACTTCAGATCGTGCAGAATGCAGCTGCGAGAGCAATCATGGGCTTCCCTAAATATGCCCATGTCACACCAACACTCTCCAGTCTGCATTGGTTGCTGATCAGTTTCCGGTCACAATTCAAAGTGTTGGTTATGACCTATAAAGCCCTTCATGGCATCGGACCAGATTATCTCCGGGGCCGCCTTCTGCCGCACAAATCCCAGCGACCAGTTAGGTCCCACAGAGTGGGCCTTCTCCGAGTCCTGTCAACTAAACAATGTCGTTTGGCGGGACCCAGGGGAAGAGCCTTCTCTGTGGTGGCCCCGGACCTCTGGAACCAATTCCCCCCAGAGATTAGAATAGCCCCCACCCTCCTTGCCTTTTGTAACCTCTTTAAAACCCACCTCTGCCCTAAGGCATGGGGGAACTGAGATATTCTTTCCCCCTAGGCTTCTACAATTTATGCATGGTATGTTTGTATGTATGTTTGGTTTTATAATAAGGGTTTTAGGTTGTTTTAGTATTGGATTTGTTTTTAGTATTGGATTGTTTGATTGGATGCTGTTTATTATCACTGTTGTTAGCCGCCCCGAGTCCAAGGACAGGAGCGGCATACAAATCCAATAAATAAATAAATAAATAAAATAAAATAAAATAAAATAAAATAAACAAACAAATAATAAACTGATCCTTACTATCGGCTGCCTTGGAGTTCATCTTATGGTGCATACTCTTTTTATACTTTTTGATGAGATACAGACAGAAACCCACCTCTACATCTTCATTTCCCTGTTCATTTGAACTTAAAGGCTTGGTCAGTCTTGTGTGACAAAAGTAGCTTCTTCTAGTTCACGGGTGTCAAACCCGATCGTGTCACACGACGTATTTGTGACGTTTTCATGCCTCTGCAGAGGCCTGTTCTAGTTTCATGGTCCCTCAGATCTGCATTTGTAAGATTGTCCCCCTTTGGAATCAACTGCTAAAGTGGGCATTGGGAAAAAAAATGCGCTGGAAGCTTTCCAAGAGTCCTTCAGGAAGTAATTCCCAGACCTACTGGTGGAGCTGTGAGCATATTTGTGAAAACGTGTCATCTGCTAATGCAGCATCAGCTCTGCAGATTACCGGAGCTGCATCTCTCCCTGGGGTTGCAGAGCCCAACACTTCTAATGTAATGAGTCTCTTGCCTCCTCGGAGCATAGCTTGTTTTTTATTGTCCTTTTTGGGCTGCCAGGTTTTATCCTGTGTAGCAATACTTCATCCAATAAATGGTTGCTTTGGTTTTAAAAAATACAAAAAACAAAAGGGGGAGGGAGGGGAAATAAAACGAGGGTGCAAAGTTGAATCGAAAAGTTGAGGTCTTATGTAATTATTAAACTGCCGGATTTGATTTGCTTGCGGATCCTTATCTGAAAGGGCAGGGAAAGTTTTTTTGTGTGTAATATGCATGTAAGGCGGGGAGGAGAGGAAGCGCTTGGCTCACTCTTCATATAAATAGAAGGTTGAGTTTTGCCTGGGTTTAATCAAATGTTTATGAATACTGTGATTCTTATTAATCCGACCTAGATCTTTTCTCCCTTACAATATTTAAATCAGGGGTGTATATATTCTGTATCTATTCTCAGATGCCAGGTTGTATGTTAACCCCCTTATCTAAAAACTTTTGTTGAGGCCAAATTGCTTTTTTTTATAAAGGCAAAAGGGGGGGAAAAACCACTAACAAATGCATAGTATAATAAGCAAATTTAATTTAATCTTAACCTTAGATTTATATTAAAGAAAGTCCCCTTTTGGGATGAAGTGCCTGGCATGCTATTCGGGAAAAAAACCCCCGGACAAATTCAACACAGAAAATGTCAATCTTTCCCTTCCATTTCTGATGATGGCACACTTTCTTATCTCTTACACTCCTGACAGTGCTCTTCCGTCTCTTAAAAAAGCTTTGGAGCTGTGAGCAGTTTGTTGGAGGGAAGTACAAGCCATTCCCATTGTCTTTGAAGCACAGCTTGACTTCCAATTAAATAATTTTCCACGCAGCTTTCATCCCCAGATGTAAGAATCCCTCAACCGTGATTGCAGAGGTCCTGCTTTTTAAAATACGCACATTGTTATTACACTGTTTACCGGTAAAGTTAAAGAAGATTACATTGTTCGCAAGAAATATTGTAGATCTTAAATAAATTTCTCTGTGTTTTGATTTCAGCTAAGATTGTTGTACTTGTTTTGTACTATGTTTGTCTGTCTGTCTGTCTGTCTGTCTATATCTATCTATCTATCTATCTATCTATCTATCTATCTATCTATCTATCTATCTATCTATCTATCTATCTAATTGGATTTGTATGCCGCCCCTCTCCAAGGACTTATCTAAAAAATCCAATTAATATAGTTAAAACACTTTAAAAACTCTAATGACATTTAAAATCATCCATGCCCATTCATACAGCAAGACATACTACACTCGTTGGCCAGGGCGCTAGGGTCTAATGGCCCCAAGCCTGGCGACACAGATAGGTATTTAAACTTTTATGGAAGGGTAGGAGGCTGGGGCCCCCATAGAGAAGGCTCTTCCCCTAGGTCCCACCAAACAACATTGTTTAGTCGACGGGACGCAGAGAAGGCCAACTCTGTGGAACCTTATCGTGCGGCAGAAGACGTTTCTGGTGGTATTCTGGTCCGATGCCATGTAGGGCTTTATAGGTCATTACCAACACTTTGAATTGTAACCGGAAACTGATTGGCAGCCAATGGAAGCCACGGAGTGTTGGAGAGACGTGGGCGAATCTAGGTAACCCCACGATAGCTCTCGCGGCCACATTCTGCACGATCTCCTCTAAAAACACTTAAAACACGATTTAAGTATTGCCCACAAGATCATATGCTGCAACGTCCTACCGGTCAATGACTACTTCAGCTTCAACCGCAACAACACAAGAGCACGCAACAGATTCAAACTTAATATTAACCGCTCCAAACTTGACTGTAAAAAATATGACTTTAACAATTGAGTTGTCGAAGCGTGGAACTCATTACCGGACTCAATAGTGTCAACACCTAACCCCCAACATTTCTCCCTTAGACTATCCACGATTGACCTCTCCAGGTTCCTAAGAGGTCAGTAAGGGTCGTGCATAAGTGCACTAGTGTGCCTTTCGTCCCCTGTCCAATTGTCTTTCCTTTATCTCATATATCATATATATTTTCTTCCTTTCATATATCTTCTCCTCTATTTTTACATATTATCTTTATATATATTACTTCATGTCTATTCTCTTCCATATGTATTGTGTATTGGACAAATGAATAAATAAATAAAAATAAATAAAATAAATAGTTGCCAAGCACCTGGATTTTGAACCTATGACCAAGACAATGCTCCAGTGGTCATAAGTGTGAAAAATGGTCACAAGCCACTTTCATTCCATTGTAACTTTGAATGGTCACTAAATGAACTGTTGTAAATCAAGGTCTACCTGTATAGACGTTTGAACTATAACTCAAATTGTCATTTTTGGTTCTACATCCAGAAAAAATATATTCTTGGTTCTTACTGTAAGAAGATTGCTTTGACTTCTCTGATAAACTGGAAACAAATTACTTGGTTTTGCCAGAGGCCTCAGTTCTCCTTCCGGTATGGGCCATTGGATTTAGTATATCTTGTAACACAGAGCGAAGAATCAATAAAGCCATTAGTCAGCTCTCTGTCTAGCTAGAATCACTGATGAATCAGTTCACATTTCCCTCTGGGTTTATTTAGTGATGTATGTCGGAAGAAAGACATAGCATAAATAAGGCCTTAGCCTTTCAAACGGCTATCCTGCCTAAAGATGAATGCACTATAATCCCAAGTTTTTCACCATATTTTCCATATTTAAAACTTTCCTCTTTCTAGGATCCGTTTTCAAAACCTACTCTTCTCTGGGAAGTAATGCCAAAATCCTTTTTTTTAAAAAAAAAAAAAAAGTGAAATCACAGCACCAAACTACAGCAGGAAATGAGTGAAAACCAGTGTTGTTCTTTTCTACCCTGTTTCCCCCAAAATAAGACATCCCCTGATAATGAGCCCCATCGAGCTTTTGAGTTCGTGGTAGTACAGTAAGACCTCACCTATCGCTGGTGTTACGTTCCAGACCCGGCCGCGATAGGTGAAATCAGCGATGGGGAATTTATCGACTGATAGTACTTATTTAAATATTGATATTGTAATTGTTTGGTAATTTTTCATTGTTTTAAGTGTTTATAAACCATTCCCACACAGTATTTATTTTTGATACAGTATTTAAATACAGTATTTACAATTTTAGATACCGGTATATTTTTTTTGAAAAACCTGTTTAAATCTGCCGATCGACTTCCTCAGAAACCTGCGAACCAGCGAAGATCCGCGAATGATTTTTCTCATTAATATTTCTTGAAAACCCGCGATGAAGTGAAGCCGCAGTAGGTGAAGTGCGATATAGCGAGGGACTACTGTAAAGCCAAACGTTTATTTCGTTTGGCTTTACTACCATGCACTCAAAAGCTAGAAAATAAGACAGAATCTTATTTTTAGGGAAACAGTACTTATTTTCAACATAGAGCAAAAATGTTTGTAAGATAAGTGCAAACTCAGTGCAAAACACCAGATTTTTCTAGGCCACTCCCAGAAATTTATCTCCTCTCCACTAGCAAAAGGTTGTCCTCTCCTTATTTATTATAATTCCTCCCTCAGATGTGGGTTCTTCTGTGGTCAAAATATTTCCATTCATAGCTTAAATAAATTACACTTCCTTGGGTTTATCTTAGGGAACTCTGCTTAGTTAAAATTTAAAACAGAAGATTTTGCCTGTGGGTATAGAAAGATGCAAGAGGTTCATTCACATAGCAGGAAACACTGGTTTCCTGTTATGGCTGAACTGGGCCACAGTGTCTCGGCTCTTTTTCTCTCTCCAGTACCCAAAATAGAAAAAAATGCTTAGAAATATTTATCGCCTTGTTCAAGGGCATGGTGACCATTCGTTGGGTTCACTGGCTTGGAAGTTTAATAATAGCACGGCAAACTTTATTAATATATACTGTGTTTCCCCGAAAATAAGACCCTGCCTTATATTTTTTGAACTCTGAAATAAGCACTTGGCCTTATTGCCCTGCGCTCAAAAGCCCAATTGGGCTTTGTTGTGGTTAGCTCTGGCCATAGTTCCCTCTAAGCTGAGCAGTGAGCAATCGCTCACTTAAAAATCATCATCAACTCAGAGTTTTCCAAACCTGCCCAGAAGCCGAGAGGGAAAGAGTGAGAGGGAAGGAGAGAGAGAGGAAGAGAGGAAGAGAAACAGATAGAAAAAAGAGAGGAAGGAAAAGAGAAAGAAAAAGAATGGGAGTAAGGAAGAGAGAAAGAAAATCAAAATCTAGTTTGAAACTAGCTCAACTATTTAAGTGGCATTTTGATATTGATAGAGTTGCCCTATTATGAGCTCACTGTTATAGACACACAGTACAGTATTTTAATTTGAAATTCTCTGAGGCAAAACAGGGTGGGCTTTTTATTTGTTTGTTTGTTTATTATTTTTGTGCCGCCCAGTCCCGAAGGGACTGCCGCTCAGACACTATACTTTTCCGCCCACCCCCAAAAACAATTAGAGGGAACACTGGCTCTGGCCCAGCTCCTGCCCCAAGGACTGTGGATGTGGGGGAGACATCCACATGCTGCAGGCCTGTTTTGCCCCACCCTGGTGGAATCTGATGATGAAGGCTTCTCTGACCAAGAAGACATGAGTGACAGGGAGGAGGAGAGTGTGGCAGACAGCTCAGAAGGAGATCAATTATCTAGCTCCTCCTTGGATTCAGAACAAGAGTTAATGATACAGCCACGTATGCGGAGAGCGATGCATAGGCAACAACAACAGAGATTATTATCAAAGAAAATAAGGCCACCTGTGGTTGGGTGGGGCTGTGGTAATTAGTGAGGCTGCTATAAATAGCAGCCTGTGGGTTTGACCATTGTGGAGGATTATCTGATCGTTGTGTTTCGTGACTGCTGTAATGACTTTGACCTTTTGTGTGCTGATTTTCCCCCGCTTTGAAACTAAACCAGAACAAAATGTGTTTCACTTTGTGAAAGAAGGACTGTGAATTGTCTCACAGCTGCAAGCTAGGTATCACAGAACTGATAAGGGACTTGTACAAATTACCAGTTTGGTGGGAGACGAGTGCTCTTTGCTATACAAAAACAGGGCTTGGTTTAAGTGAATTTTCATTATAAAGAACATTGTTTTGAATTTTCAAACGTGTGTGTGTCTGAAATTTGTACCTGTGAATTTTTGGGAGGAGTCTACCAGAGAGCCCGTCAGAACAGGCTTATTATCATGGGATGTCTTATTTTGGGGAAAACAGGGTAGATACTCTACCTTTAAAAAACCCAACAACCTTGAATGTCATCCAATAGTGGGTTCTGAATTAGTTTGCCACCAGTTTGCATGCTCACACAATGCTTCTCATGCGCAGAAGCTTCTTCTGGAACAACCCACCGCTGATGTCATCTCTGTTATATTTCCTCCATCCGCCTTGGTATTTTGGGCTGCATGTTTTGTTCTTATGGCAAAATCCAAAAGGAGATAAAAGTACTTTGTGCCAAGATGGAAAACTTTTGTCTGTGTGCGTGCATGTGTCTATCCTGTCTTTTTAAAAAGAGCATAGTCCTTGGAATGTTGGCTTAAAAGTAGGTTCCACTGAGTCTCACTGGAAACTAATGGTCAGATACAGGCGACTCTTGACTTATGACCTTTCATTTAATGAACGTTGAAAGTTACAATGGCACAGGAAAAAGTGACTTATGACCATTTTTTACACTGTTGTAGCATCGCTGTGGTCATATGATTAAAATTTGGACCCTTGGCAACTGGCATCTCATTGTAACATCTGATAAGCAAAGTCAATGGGAAAGTGTTGGTATGTCTCTGTATAGCTAGGCTATGAGACCTTCGACATACACCGAGCAGAAAATTTTAACAGAGCGTGGGTGTGTGATAAAGCCAAAGAAACAAAGACACAGACTTAGTTATGCTTAATAAGTACTATTTACATATAGACAAAAGATAGAAACATTCCATAACAAGCACTAAGCAAATACAATAACATACGCACTAAGCAAATACACTCCCCCCATCAAGGCAAAGTAAAAATGACTGAGCAGAAATGAGCGTCACAGCGTCATTTGAGGGAAGGCGTACTGGCGCCCTCTTATGACGAACCAGCCTAGAATATTTAACAGTTAAAGTGACAGTACAAGTTTACAGTGGCAAACCCCAACCAACATGTACCCTGTACTAACAGAAAGCAAGATTTCTTTAAGAACTATGATACAAACTTAATAACTCCAATGATTTGCTTAACAAATAAGGCAGGAATGATAGTTAAAATAGAGCAAACGCTTCCTAATAACTATCTTACTTAATGGAAATTTTGGGACTCAGTCACAGCTATAAATTGAGGATTACCCATATTAGGATTACATTCACTGAGTTTGCTGAATTGTTGTGAGCAGGGGGTTTACAGACAACAGCCTTGTTTAGCTACTTGTAAAATATTAGTAGGCAACAACTGCAATCTTGAACAGATTTTTGTGTGATTACAATGGTAATTGGTAGTCCTTGTTAATTGCTTCAGGGAGGTACAGTGAGTACCAACAAAAATGATGAGTACCAACCAGTTTTTTTCTTAGTGAGTCACAAGGCAGCCGATACAAGATCAGGTATTTGAGTATCAAAAAATGATGAGGACCGGGACAGTTTTTGTGTGTGTCAAAATGCATTGACAGGGTGTCCAGCAAACCTGGAAAACGGGGAAATCAGGGAATTATCAGGGAAATTGGCATTTCGGGAAATATCAGGGAATTATCAGGGAATTCGTGAAAAAATCAGGGGAAAGAAACCCAAAGTCATGGAAAAAATCATGTAAAAAACAAACATCATGCTTCCTCGCAGAGTCAAGCAAAAAGGAGCATCATTGTGGCAACAACTGGCTTCCTCAGCTACCGATATTTCTCCATGGCTTAGCTGTTTGGTATGACATCGTCTACGACCATGCCATAGTTAGATGGCAAGTTACAGGGAAATGTCAGGGAATTTCAAAATGCTTTCCCTCTGGACACCCTGCATTGAGTATCAAATTAGTTGGGTTTCAAAAGAGTTGAGTACCAGGGTGTAGTCTAGAAACTTGAGTGTTATAAGATATTCCCCCTTTTTTTGTCCCCAAGTAGAAAAATTAGCATTGGGGCTTTTACTGTTGTTAGGAGTATATTTGCTGCATAATTATATTACTTCAAAACAAATAATTGGACTGTTCAATTAACATTACAATGCTAATGAGCAGTACTAGTAAAAACACTGCTAATGCATCTGAGTTGCTTAAACAGCTGATGTTGGCTACGTGGACTAATTTGGCAACCATGGTCTCATGGTATACAGTATAGTCTTGTGAAAGTAATATTATTCATGCACTAAGAGAAGATGGTGTGGAATGAAAGGAAACCAACCAAATTTGGAAAGAAAAGCTCTAAAACTGCTGCCTAGAAAGAAACAAATATTTTTTAAAAAAATTCCCAAGCAGACTTGGAAATAACTTAAAGGGTCTCAAGTAATTTTTACATTTTTTTTGGTTCCATATGAAGGGACATTGATCGAAATATATTTGTAGCAACTTAAATCAGCTAAAATACTCTGGCTTTGTAGAGAATGAGATAAATGTGTTTGGTGCTTTTCATATTTTTTGGAAATTGCACAGAGGAAAATAAAAGATAATCTGTGAATGTTTTCAGGCATAATGGCAAGAAATAAAATGGAAAGCAAATGTCCATGTTGCTACAAAGTCTCTCTAATTTGTTATTTAGTGGTGTCAATAGAACCCTGCCATTCTTTCAAGAGTGTTTTGCATGTGGAAAGCAAAATATTTCTGAGCACAAGGAAGTATTAATTCCTTGCCAAGTAGGAAGAGCTAGTCTCTTGTAGGCTAAGTTTTCAATTTTAAGTAGGTTTCGTGATGTGCTAAATATTTAGGTATTAATATTCCCCATGGCTGGTTCGGCAATTTAAAATGATTTATCTGCTGTCACAATAACAGCACGTTGAAATGACTTGTCGGTCTCGTGGATTGGGAGAGAAGGCATTTGGGAAGAGGAAAAAAACCCCGATCATAACCAGAAAATGGCTCTGAGCTGGATTTGGAAGAGGAGGGGAAAAATTACTTTCCAAATATTTGTCGCTATGCACTGTGTTTTAATATAAAAAGCACACACATTAGAATGCTAACCTCAATCTGCATTGCAATATGTGGGTAGCATGGCTGTTGTTTTCAACATATGGGCTGCTCACCTTGGTGATTGTCGGTATTGTTCTTTTCTTCTGAATAGCCCAGTGTGGGTCTATAGTCTCCTGGGTGTTCCTTGCCAGAGAATATCAAATTTCTGCACAATAATGAGCTACTCTAGCAAAGGTGAGGTGGCATGTTAGTCATGTACGTGCCTCGATGCAATGCACATTATTTTTGTGTGCTGACAATATTTCTTAACATTTATAAGTTCTGATAATTCAGTGGTAAGACTCTGCTTTGTAGACTGTTGGTAAATTGCATAGGAAACAGGCATTTCCACTGAAAACAAGAACAATAGCAATAGCATTTAGGCTTATATACTGCCGCATATTCAGAGGTGGGTGCTACTTACCTTTGCCACCAATTCGCATCACAACATTTTGCAGGCACGCTTGGGTCCCCTCATGCGAATTCACTTCTGCACATGCTCAGAAGGTGGTTTCACCCAGTGATGGGCTGCCAATTTTTTTTACTGCCACACTGTGGGCGTGGCTTATTTTGTGGGAGTGGCTTGACAATCATGTGACCGAGATTGCTTAAAGGTCATATGATGGGGTGGGAGTGGCTTACCGATCAAGATAAGTTTTCAAATTTATTTATTTATTTATTGGATTTGTATGCCGCCCCTCTCCGTAGACCCAGGGCGGCTAACACCAGTAACAAAAAACAGCATGTAAATCCAATACTAAAACAACTAAAAACCCTTATTGTAAAACCAAACATCCATACATGCAAACATACCAAACATGAATTGTAAAGGCCTAGGGGGAAAGAATATCTCAGTTTCCCCATGCCTGACGGCAGAGGTGGGTAGGTGCTTGGATTATTTCTCAGTTGATTAAGTCACATTATTTGACTATCTATCAAAAAGGACAAATGATAGATAGCATTATTGGTTGAGGAGCACAGTGAATTTTTGGGTTTTGTACTCCACCCACAAGGTTCAGTATGATAACAGATTAGGCAAGTTGTAGCTCAATTTTCTTGCATTGCTATAAAAGTTCACTTCCATGATTAAAATGATTAAACATACTATTTAATTATTTACTATTTTAAAAGTAATTAAGGATCATACTAAGGTCCTAGAGAAGGAAGGACCATTATAAAAAACCTATTAAGTATTCAATAAATAGTCCGTAAACTTACTAGCCCCACTGCATTTCCACCCCCACCCCCGCCCTTCCCCGTGGGGGCAGCAGCTCATTTACTGGTTTCAGCCTGAAACATACTGTAGCTGAGGCTGTGGCTTCGCCCTGACAGGCTCAGCTGTGCTTCGGATGAAGAAATAAAGACCAGTATTAACCTTAGGGCAGGTGGGAAGGCTTTTTTCAAAGCAGAGGATGACAAGAAGCCATCCAAATAGAGAAAAGATAGCCGAAAATTCAGAAAAAAAAGATGGCGGCATGCACAGACCGGCACAGACAATAACGGATCCATGACGCCATCTTCACGTCACTAGCGGGTTGTGTGGATGCTGCTGAGTCCCTAATGAAAGCAATGCCTTCAGAAGAGGCTAAGAGCAACCCAGCCGTGTGGGGTCACTCACGAACACGAATCCTAGAAAGAAAGCTTGGACACATTCTCTCTCTGGGTGGAGTGACATGGAGTAGAGCCATGCGCTCCTTTTTATTTGGGAACATAAGGAAATGGGGTATAATTACATATACATGTCAAAATGATACATCAACCATACAACTTCAAACGTATCTTTGAGTTCTTCCTTTCCCATAGATATCGAGAAACAATCTTCTTGGAACTTCCTAAAAGCAGATGTTTATTCACACCTAATTTCTCTGAAGGCTTCTTCTTTATCTGGCTAATCTTCCTTAATTGCCCTGCTGTTTGTGTGCTCCAGGCAATGAAAATTTCCCCCCTTTGATCCTATAATGTCCTGTCCAGAGTGGTGAAAACTTTGTTTATTTGAGCTGTTTATCTGAGCCCCGTTTGTTTCCCTGTTGTAACTGCCAGGAATGCAGATTAGGCGAGTTTATTGCCCTTCCTTGTCCTGGGTTTTATAGAAATAGAGTATATTTTTATGCTAGAAATCCAGATTTAATACAATCCTATTCTAACATAATTTGCTATACTGCAACAGGGTTGCTGATGGTTGAGGCAATCTGGTACGAACTGGGAGGAACCCACTCCTGCCCATACTGCTTTACAACACTTCTGGGTGGTTTATAATGTAAATATTATTTGCAACCTGGGTTCTCATTTTACCGACCTTGGAAGGATGGAAGGCTGAGTCAACCTTGAGCCTTGTCAAGATCAAACCCCAGGCTATGGGATAGAGTTTGTATGCAATGCTGCACTTAATCATTGCACCACCAGGGCTCCAAGGAATTTTAGTAATAATCAAAACATTGAATTAGGGAAAGTTTCTTAGGAGGTGGGAGAGAGGGGATGGTTTCCCGAGTGGCACTTTCACCAATACAGTTTCGCTTATGTGCGTTTGCCCATCACTAACACGGCCTAGTTCCAAAAGGTCTGCAGCCTGGCACTGGGCTGAAGTTCGGGGATTTGAGTTCTTTCATCCTATAATCCAGTGTTTCCCAATCTTGGCCACTTGAAGATATTTGGACTTCAACTCCCAGAATTACCTAGCCAGCAAATGCTGGCTGGGGAATTCTGGGAGTTGAAGTCCAGATATCTTCAAGTTGCTAAGGTTGGGAAACACTGATATAATCTATGTATGGAAGACTATTGGTTCCTTCATAATGAGTAAAAAATGTGGATTATATTTTGTGAAGCAGACCGCAAAAAAATAGCATTGCAAGTTCAGTGTCTTGTGTGTGTGTGTGTGTTTGTGTGTGTGTGTGTGTGTTTGTGTGTGTGTGTGTGCACATGTATGTATGTATATATATATACACACACACATGCATACATACATACATATATATATACACACACATCCACACACACACCCTATTTTTCAGAGTATAAGATGCATCTTAGTTTTGGGGAATAAAATAGGGGGGGAAATCTACCTACCAGGGATTCATCTGGCTAGTGTCCTGAGTCTGTTCATCTTTAACACATTATCTTATCCCCTGGTTAGGGCTGGAAAAAAAAATATTTGGAGGGAATAGGAATGAAAACAAGCCTGCAAAGACTTAGGGCTGAAAAAAAAAACCCTCTTCAGAGTAGCAGTGACAAAATCCTGCAAGCCAAGAAGATTGTTAGTGCCTATTTAGGGATGGAAATTTTTTTCCTGGGGGAATAACAATGAAAATAAGCCAGCAAGTTAGAAGAGCTGGATCATTAGCATTAGGTCTGAGAGGTGGAAAAGCTTCAAAAAAGCTACTTTTGGAGTATAAGACACACCCAAAATTTCAGCCTGTTTCAAGGGGGAAAAGTGTGTTATATACTCCTAAAAAAATTGGCTAGTACCTTCTAATCAAAAGTACTTATTCATAACAAAGGAGAACTCTGTTTAAATTAGATAAGAAAAATATGGCTGTGTAAAATGAGATTAGGGGGAGAAAGTTAAGCAGCCCAGTACAATCAGTACTTTTTCTATAAAAGAAAAAAAAATATTGAATACTGTTAGGGTGTTTAATCAGAAGAAAAATGAGATAGTCACCTCACTTATGAAGAAGCTTTTCTTTGCTTTTAAAGACAAATATCCCTTGTGTAGTTTGACTTCCAGGTAAGTACTTAGTAGAAGGTGGATATCTCTTGATCTATTGCATATATCTTCCAGGGCTTGATATTAACACAGGTTAATGTCTTTTTATGCATATGGCATGCTTAGATTGTAGCCTCATCTAAGCCCCCAGATCTGGAGGAATTGACTTTTGTTCCATAATAATGATCATTTTGTAGATCTTGTTGAGCAGAATAGCCCCCATCCCACTTTCTTGTGAAGGTGTACAGACTTAACCAGAATTTTTCCTTCTGTAGCCTTGCAAATAAAGGATAAAGATTTCTCTCCCCCTCCCTCTCTCTTTTTTAAAAAATGCAGCCACAGGCATTGCATTAATGCAAACTCCTGAATATAGCAAATTTAGCTTTGTTAGTCTGAAATTCTCTGAATTCTGCATGCATGGTATTTTTAACGCTACATTATGCAATTAGCTCTGGAGAGAAATTAGGCTAGGATTCTATAAAAGCTGCAGGTTAGGATCGTGTCACCTAGTTTAGTATTAGCTTCGGAATGCCGTGTTTTCAGATTTTATAGAGCCAAAGGACTTGCTGCTTGCAGTATCTTTCATACTTTGTTTCATAGCCCAGTTAACTGGTTTTCTCTAGTCATTGCCGTGATAAACAGTATTGCAGTATTACATGTAGAAAGGATGATGGGCACCCCTCTCTCCAGTTAACATGGCATTGTTTGAAAATTGATGCAAAACTTTTTTAAATGGAGGTGATATTTGCAGAAAGTTGGTTCTACAAATGTGCCAATTTGAGATATTGTGCCAGGTTCTATGATCCTTTTTTGCATGGTTGTTAAGCGAATTATTTAATCCTGTGGTTGTTGAGCGAATTTGGCTTCACCCATTGGACTGCTTATGGGAATGCAATTGCAGCTTTTATGGACCAAGTACAAAATTTAGGTGGGTGGTGGGTGGGAGGTGAGTCTGCATAGTTAATGTAGACCAGAGGTGTCAAACTCAAGGCCTGCGGGCCACATCTGGCCCATGGGGTGCTTAGATCTGGACCATGAGAACCAGACCTGCCAACTCTGTGGCTCTGGGAGGCCCCATGCAGCTGTTTTTGGCTATGACGGCTTCCTGCAGCCCCCTGTCAGCAAAAATGGAGTGTGGTCCACTCGGGCTCCATTTTTTGCTGGCAGAAGGCTGGAGGATGTCGAGCTGGCCACACCCACCATGGCCATGCCCACCTCAGCCATGCCCCCACCCTTGAGTTTGACGCTCCTCATGTAGATTATGCATGAAACAGGCAAGCATAGAACATGTTACACTGGGATTGCACAGTCTTATTCCAACTATCTGTTTGGCGGTTAGTCCAGGGTCTGTGTGTCCTTTCAGGAATGGCCTGCGGTTATGACCAGGGCTACTAGATGGCTTATGGCATGATAGAGTTTGTGCAAAAGTAAGAGTTCTACGGACTGTCTGACTCCTGCTTTGCAGCTGAACAGAGTTAGGTGTGCAAGTCTGGTTGGAAGACTTAGCATCAGTAAATTATTCCTGCTGGGTTAGAAATTCAGCCAGTTTTATGATGTCAACTGAACATCAGACCTGTATATTCTTTAGCGGTCTGGCTTCTGAATTTTTTCACACATTTTCGCACTAATGATCCAGTTATTCAAAATCATAATTTCTGTGACTCACTCAAGTTCTCCCTTGCTTTAGTGGTTTGAGGAGTAATGTTATCTCTATTATATAATCTTCCTTCCTTCCTTCCTTCCTTCTCTGTATCTGGTTACTATAAATAGAACAGTATATTGTGTATTGGACAAATAAATAAATAAATAACAGAACAGAACAGAACAACAGAGTTTGAAGAGACTTTGGAGGTCTTCTAGTCCAACCCTCCTCGCCTTCTGCAAGAGCCTTAAGACTCACCTATGTCGCCAGGCCTGGAGCAATTAGATCTTGCTCCCCTGACCAATAAATGTGATGCATTGTGTGATTGGACTGTTTGATTGAGTAATACATTGGGTTTTTAGCTGCAGTTTTTTAATGTATTAGATTTGTTTCTGGAGAAGGGTGGCATAAAATATAATAATAATAATAATAATAATAATAATAATAATAATAATAATAATAATAATAACAACAACAACAACAACAACAACAATCCCCTACTTAGGCAGGAAATCCTATACCTGTTATGGTGAACCTATGGCACACACCATCGTCAGATGCTCTTCTAGTTTCTCTGTGGCATGTGTGCCATAAGTTTGACAACACCGGCCAAGCCAAAATACCAAAAATGGACCCAAAACGGCCTGAAAACAGCTTGGGAAATGGCCTAAAAACAGTCTGGAAACAGCCTGGAAAGGGCCCCAGAAGTGACCAAAAAACAGGCATACGTACGCTGGCCAGTTGGTCTTCAGGTTTCAAGAAGATTATTATCTCCAAAGATGAGCATGTAATTTAAAAAGGTGATTGAGAACTGTGTGTGATAGACAAATAACCCATCAGATATTAGGCACCAACCCTACATTAATATCTGTTCTTACATGAAGTTTGGCCATCACAGAGGTACATTAAATATTCCACAGTTACAATGGGACGATGTATTTAACAGTGATCATCAAAAGGATGAACTTAAATACCCATGACCATGTTATTATAAGAGTACTGCATTGTTAAAATATGACGGTACTTTATCTCTGCATAAAATGTGGTTAACAGCAGTGCTCAAAATATTTATTGCTGCTTGCTGGGTTGAGTGCCCTGTATGGATTTTGATCTCAGATGTGATTTGGGCAGTGAATGAGGCATTGCACCCTTAAAAACCCACCCTTAATTGCCATATATAAGCAAGCTTCGTGACCCAGCTGGCAAATCTTTTTTCATTCCCTTCCTATGCAGAACGGTCTCGTTCCCCAAAAGAATGTTCTTGTCTCCTGTGACTTCCCCTGCCAATGCCTAGTTGATTCCTTTACAAAGCATGTCATTAATAAACAAAAGTCAATGCTGGTGTCATTGCTCAACTCCTGAAGAAAAAACAGCACGGTTTAATTTGTCCACGCTTTGTTAGTGACTCGAAAATCGGTGCAACAGAAGACCTTTCTTGACTGGCAGGCGGCGTTGTGCTTTCCGTTCCACCCCCGCATCTCTTTGGCCCCCCCTCCTGCGCACCAATGTTTTGACAGACAGCCCTGTAGTGTCACAGGGATAAATAGATGGCAGCTAAGAGGCCTCATCTGCATTTGTCAGCCTTACCTTACCTTTCCTTTTTCCAGCGCAACCTGAAAGCCGTATGTGTGTTGAGAATAAAAATGCATTTTTGCAATGGCAGGTTGGCAGCAACCTTTTCGCAACATACCTCTTATTAAAACCTGAAGCATTAAACCCAATGTTACACGGGGCTGTGCATGGGAATTAAATCTTCAAAAGGAAGATGGGGTGTGGTTGCAGTCTAAATTGAGAACGGTGGGGCTGAAATTGATTTCGAGTTGGTTTTGGTGAGTTGTTCCTTTCTCCCCGACTGTCTTGTTTTGGCAAAATCAAAATGATGATTTTATATGCTTGGTGAGCTGGATTGGCCAATAATGAGTAGCTTCAGGGGTATCAAACTCGGGTTGTCATGGTGTTGTCATGTGGCGTATGGGGACTTTCCCCCCCTTTGCTAAACCAGGGGGGGCAGTATTAGATTAGATTAGATTTATTGGATTTATATGCCGCCCCTCTCCGTAGACACGGGGCGGCTCACAACAATGGTAAAAAACAATACATAGTAACAAATCTAATATTTAGCAATCTAAATTACAGTTTTAGGTTAAAAATCCAAAAGAAACCACAATATATAAAAAAACAAGCACACAGTCGAATCATACACAGAAACTACATGGGCAAGGGGGAGATGTTTCAATTCCCCCATGCCTGAC
The DNA here is from genome assembly GCF_031021105.1 of Erythrolamprus reginae. Taxonomy (NCBI): domain Eukaryota; kingdom Metazoa; phylum Chordata; class Lepidosauria; order Squamata; family Dipsadidae; genus Erythrolamprus; species Erythrolamprus reginae. The sequence goes on from NC_091951.1 coordinate 51,220,043, forward strand.
GGCAGAGGTGGTTTTTAAGGAGTTTCCGAAATGCAAGGAGGGTGGGGGCAATCCTAATCTCTGTGGGGAGCTGGTTCCAGAGGGTCGGAGCCCCCACAGAGAAGGCTCTTCCCCTGGGTCCCACCCGACGACATTGTTTAGTTGACGGGACCCGGAGAAGGCCCACTCTGTGGGACCTAACCGATCGCTGGGATTCGTGATGCAGCCAGCCCACAAACCATGAGTTTGATGCCCCTGCTGTACATGGTTAACAGGATCACATCTTCTCTCCGTTGGTTGTTTCGGGGTTATCGTGCAGTCGTCAAGGTTCCAGGTAACCTCCAAACTAAATCAGAATCCGAGTCAAAGTACTCCTCTTAAGTTCCAATTTATTTCCATCCTGACATCTACACAGGGAAACCGGGATCTGAGTTTCCCACTCAGTTGAAAGTTCACATCCCTTGTTCCCCCACCCACAAACTTGTCACGTTGTCCACTCAGATTGTGCCAGCGTGGCCAGCCCTTCCTTCTCTTCCTCTCGGTAGGTGGACATAAGGTATCCTTGAACCACTCGAGAGAATGCTTTGTGGCTGCATCTGTTCCTTCTTGAAAATCACCCCTTCAGATTATAAATACTGATTTCTTTTTAGTTAACTCCTGAATCACCTGGTAGAAGGTACCCTTAATCCAGAGTGACCTGGGCAGTTCACATAGTTTACAACTTTACCTCTTTCCTATATGTACATTATTCATATACTAAAGCACAAAAATGTTGAACCTAGGTTGCAGATATACTGTATCCTTTGTCTCATTCTTTTTATTCCTTTGAAAAGGATGTCTTTAACATCAATAGAATTGAAAAGGTTATAGTCACATTGCAAAATAGCTGTCAATCCATAGGATCACCTTTTCCCCAGATATTTACCAAGGATATTACAGGCTGCATAGATTTTGTGGAATAAATACGATTGGTTATTGCCACTGCTTTGTTGAAAGAAGCCTGATCCTTTTATAATCCTTTCAATATTAAAAAAAAATTCTTTAAGGAGTACAGATACTCAATAGTGACATTTAATAGAACATTGCTATCATGTCTTTTCACTGAAATTCTAGAAAATGGTAATTATTTTTATAAATCTCATTAGAATCTCTGTAGTAACAAGTAAACGTCAACTTATGACCATACTTGAACTAGGACTTATGGTTGTAAGTCATAGCAGTCATTAAATGTGTTGCCACGAGACCACCTCTGATTTTACAATCTTTTTTGTGGCAGTTGTTAATAATAATAATAATAATAATAATAATAATAATAATAATAATAATAACAACAACAACAACAACAACAACAACAACAACAACTATTATTATTATTTATCATTATTGTTGTTGTTGTTATTATTATTATTATTATTATTATTATTATTATTATTATTATTATTATTATTATTATTATTATTTGTGGTTAGCTCTGGCCCAGCTCCTGCCCCAAGGAATGTGCAGGTGGATGTGGGGGAAACATCCACATGCTGCAGGCCTGTTTTGCTCCCGATGGAATCTGCCGACGAAGCCTCTTCTGACTAAGGAGTGACAGGGAAGAGGGGAGTTTGGCAGACAGCCCAGGAGGAGATCAATCATCTGTATCATCCTTGGATTCTGAACAAGAATTAATGACACATCCATGCATGCGTACAGTGATGCATAGGAGACAACAACTGAAGGATTATTACAAGAGAAAATGAGGCCACCTGCGGTTGGGTGGGGCTGCTGTAATTAGTGCTACAGATAAAAGTGCAACCTGGTATTTTAGCCTCATGGCAGTTTATCTGATTCATTGTTTTGTCAAGATCGTGGTTTTTGTGCTGTTCAAGATTGTGTGTGGACTCTCTGGACTTTAGAGTTTGACTCAATTTCCCAGTTATTGGGTGAGCAATTGGATTGCATTTAACCTGTGCCTTGTGTGTACCAGAAAATCCCTTTGTCATTTAAAAAGGGAGCTATTTCTGTTTTTCTGTTTATAAAAACTTTTGGGTTTTCCTTTTATCCTGTGGTATGTGTCTTCCTGGACTAACTACCCTGTAATTACGGGTGGTTGAAACACGCTGGCAGAACAATTAATATTAATATTATTTATTAGATTTGTAGGCTGCCCCTCTCCGAGGACTCAGAGCGGCTCAATAATAATAATTTATTAAAAGAATGCTACGCTTGCTCAGCGAATCCATTTTCTTCGGTGGCTTTCTGTCAGCAAGCAGAATTTAATTTTGGAAATTGACAAAAAACAAAACAAAACCCACATGGCCTTGGGACACTGAAAATGGTTATCAAAGTGAATCTGTTTCCAAGCACCCAAAATGTGATCATGTAACCTTGGTGGGTACATCCATCCTAGCTTCAGAACTGGGTCATTAATAGCTCTGGGGCATCTGTCATAACATAGAACATTCATTGTGTGAGGACTGTCTGTAATGCATTTTATTATTCTGTAGTTGAAATGTTGCTTGATTTATCTCCGACACAGTCTCTACTCTAGATATATGGGGAGTCCTCAAATTATGACCATAACAGCCCAGAATTTCTTTTGCTAAGTGAAATAAGTTGTTACATAAATTTTATCCCATTTTATGACTGCCCACGCCACAGTTTTTAAGTACTGGATTTTTCAGAATAAAAGATGCAACTTTTTCCTCCCTAAAAGAGGCTGAAAATTCAGGTGTGTCTTATACTTTGAATGCAGTTTTTTCTAACCTCCCCCCCTCCCCCAGCCCTAACTAGATGCTAACAATATTCCCAGTTCTTACCTTGCAGGTTCTTTCATTGTTACTGTCTGTGAAGAATGTTTTCCAAGCCCTAAGTCTTTGCAGAGTTTTTTTCATTGCTCTAACTTGCTCCAAGTAAGTTTATTTCCAACCTTAACCAGGTGCTAACGATGTTCTTAGCCCTTACCGTTTGCAAGCTCTTTCATTGTTACTCTCTGCTAAGAATGTTTTCCAAGCCCTGTCTTTGCAGGTTTTCTTTCATTGCTCTAACTTGCTCCAAATGTTTCTTTCCAGCCCTATCCAGGTGCTAACAATGTTCCTAGCTCTTACTGGCTTGCAAGCTCTTTCATTGTTACTCTCTCCAAATAAGGTTTTTTAAAAGCCCTAACTAGGGGATAAAATAATGTGCTGAAACTGACCAGACTAAAGATGCTAGCCAGATGAATGAATATATGGCAAGCAAACTCTTTTCCCTATTTTCCTCCCCCAAAACTTAGGTGCGTCTTATACTCTGGTGAGACTTATACTCCGAAAAATACAGTAAATCACGGCATTTGATAAATTAAGTGTCATGATTCATTAAGTGAATCTGGCTTCTCCGTACTGAAGGAGCGGGTCCAGCAGTCACATGGGTTGCTCATGTCCAATCCGGTGGAACTGAGCCTAGTATTAAAAAAGCTTGCCGGATCCGCCCCTTCCCCAGAATTCGCTCAGTTCGCATATCCTGCGGTTGTATTGTGATAGCTCGTTCAACATTCGTTCAACATTCTAACACCTTCCCTTCGATCTTTTCCTTCAAAAATAGTAAGACTGTTTATACTTATTTGTTTTACTTGCACTAATAGCGCCAGCCGTTTGCGGCTCGGCTTTTTTCCTTGGAGAAGTGGCGGTTTCGTTTTCCCCCGGCGGTTTTGCCGTGTACGATCCCCGCGGCCGCTTGTGGATTCTTTTAATCCTTTGGCCTGGAGGTTCTAGTGCAAGTATTAATTGATTGCCTTATTGATTCTTTATTGCATATATATAAAGGGCTTAAAAAATTCCTCCTGCGGAGTGAGACGGCTTTCTAGTCTCCTGGACTTAGTCGATCGCTTCCCCTTTAAGGCATATTCGGAGCGATTTTTCGGCGCGAAGGCCTTCGCGCCCTTTTTAAATCTAGGCCTCTCGTGTTGCTCTCCTGCCAGCCGCATAGGCCTCAGTCCACCGCGTGGATCCCGGAGCGGGCCTTGGGGGTCCCAGGCTAAATTCTCCACCGGCTAAGCCTCCAACCAGAGTGCCTTGGTTTACTTAATTGAAAAGTTTAGGGAGGCTGGCCCCGCTGGATTTGGGGGCACGAACTCTGGGTTTGCCCAGATTGTCCTCACGTCTCAGCAGCTTCGAGGCCTCGAAGCAGGATCCATTCCTCTTGGGAAGTCCTTAAAATTCTTCTCCTTTTCTATTAAGTCATTGGCTCAGCCTTGTCTTCTGTTAATTATCAGACTATGGCTTCCTTTCCCAAGAGAGGCACAACTAAAGGTCCCAGAGAGGCCAGGCCTACAGGCGATGAGATTACTAGTATCCCCCAGGCCTCTTCCTCCTCTTCTCCTGGGGCCCGCCCCTCGACTAAGGTCACCAGGGCCGAGAAGAGAAGGGACCTAGCCCTGCAAAGAATCCATGACAAATCAGCAAAACGTTTAAAAGTGCAGGCCCAAGTACTCAGTAGTCAAGACCCCCCAGAGGCTGCTAGTCTACCTCCTTCTGGGGTCCCTGTGTTATCTCTGGATGAGCCTAACCTAGACAGACCCCAACCTAACCTATGGGGCATAGGGCCAGAGGAACCAGATATTATTGAAGATTCCCCCCAGCCAGGATCCTCCCAGGCCTTTAGGGATTCTTCTGCCATTCCTGCTGATATTTCTAATTTACCTCCTGAGTTCCAACCTATTTTTGCTGTGTTGTCTAAGGCCATTGATGCCAAACTCTCTTCCATCAATGAGCTTCCCTTACCTCCTCCTCCTTCTCGTCCCTCCCGCCCCTTGGGTTCTTCCCCAGCGGTTAGGGCTCCTATTCAGGATGATTCAGATTCCTCTCAGGACGAATATGAGGATATGGAGGATGATGAGGACCCTTTCCAAGGGCTATCAGATGATGAGGAATCCCAAATAAAGGTTCCTTCTCCAATTACCATTTCCCTTCTCAATTATTCAAATATCTCCTCCTCCAAGCTAGGATTTCTACGGGATTAGCGGCCCAGGAGAAACAAGCCTCCACTTCCACTGATCCCCCGGAGGAGAATTTACCTTATTTCACTGAGGAACAGGAGGATAACGAGGTAATTCCTATGCCTAAATTGTTTAAAGATGCCTTACTCAAACAGTGGGATTTCCCAGCCTCTAGTCTTAATCCCTTCACTAAAGACAGGAAGTTGTACAAACTTTCCTCTTCCTATGAAGAGCTTCTATCCTTTCTCATACCGGATGAACCTGTCAAGATCCTTCATTCGGCAGCGGCTGTGCCGGGAGAGGCGGAGGAAGTCCTCCGCCCAGAGGACAAGCGCATTGAACAAATGCTCAAAAGAGGATTCACGACAGATCCCTGGGCCATTAAAAGTTCTGCAGCAGCCTCCTTTTTCTCCAGAGCCATGCTGCTGTGGCTTCGCCATCTTCAACAGCATACCTCCCGATGACTTGAGAGGTCAACAAGACTTCAATAAGGTCTTTGCAGCTGCCCAGTACGTGGCTGATGCCACCTTACAATCTACCAGATTTTCTGGTAAGTCTATTGCAGCTTCTACAACGGCAAGGCGCCCTTGGCAAGCGGGAGTACGCCAGAAGTGGCAGTTATCCCAGGGACCCTTAAAGCGCGACCTTCTTTTCGGTGATCTTCTGGATCCACTCCTCACGGAAACCACGGATAAGAAGAAAGTTTTGGGTCCAACCACAAAAAAGGCTACCAAAACGCAGTCCTTTCGTCGCCCGGGGCGCCAGCAAGATCAAGCGGCTTCCTATCAGAGATCTCCAGGTCAGTATTCCCCCCGCTTTCGTTCCCAAAGTAGGAACTCCAGGGGTAGAGGTTTTCGCTTCCAAAGGGGAGCTTCTTCTAACAGGGCCTCAAAAAAACCTAGATGGTAATCTTTCCTCTATTCCCATAGGGGGTCGCCTAGCTCATTTCGCCTCAAATTGGCGTCTCACCTCCAAGGACCCTGTTCAAACTGGCCTTCTTTTAGAATTTATTTCTCCTCCCCCCAAACGTTTTATTTCCTGCCCTTCTCCCAGGTCCTCCTCAGATTGTAACCGTATGGAGGAGGCCATTTCTCATCTATTGTCCATCAGAGCCATTCAACCGGTTCCTTCCGGTCAGAAGGGCCTAGGTTTTTACTCCATTTTATTTATGGTTCCAAAATCCTCCGGAGGTTGGAGAGCTATTTTGGATTTAAAGAAACTAAACCTATTCATCAAATATAGGAAGTTTAAAATGTACTCCTTATCTTCTATTTTGGCCGCCACTCACTCCGGAGATTTCATGGTCTCCTTAGACCTCACTGAGGCCTACCTTCACATTCCTATAGCCAAATGCCACAGGAAGTTTTTACGTTTTTCCTTTCAAGGCAGGCATTTCCAGTATAGGGCGATGCCATTTGGCCTTCCTCGGCCCCTCGGGTCTTTACAAAGCTCTTGGGGTCCCTGGCGGCCTATATCCGGGCGTCTCCCATTCACATTTTATGTTATCTTGTTGATATTTTGATTCATGGGAACTCCTTAGAGAAAGTGAAAACAGACCTTTCTGTCACCATGTCAGTCCTTCAGGACCATGGTTTTTCCATCAACTTTGAAAAAAGTCACCTCCAACCTTCCACATCCATTTCTCACCTGGGTTCCATTATCAATTCAGAATCTTCCCAGGTTTTTTTCTCTCTCCCGAGTGAAAACTCAGTATAGGGGAGTTAATTTCTAACATTTTATCTAATTCTTCAGTATCCATAGTAACTCTGTCTTCCCTTTTGGGGAAGATGGTGTCATGCATAGGCATCATTCCCTGGGCTCGCCTTCATGCTAGGGAACTCCAGTGGCTCCTATTACCCTTTCAGAGATCGGGGCACAGCAACTCAAATCGGCGCATTGTCATCCCACCAAGTGTTCGCAGATCCTTCAAGTGGTGGAAGTCTCCGGCCATGGACAAAGGATCCCCGTTCAGATGCCCGGATCAATTTGTCATCACCACAGATGCCAGTCTATCGGGATGGGGCTCCCACGCCCAGGGGATGATAGCCCAGGGCACGTGGTCCCCGGAGGAAGCTTCCAGGCCAATCAATTGGCTAGAGTTGAGAGCCGTTTCCCTGGCTCTGAAGCATTTCTCTCCTCGCATTCCCAACCGGCACGTTCTCATTCTCACCGACAACATTGCCACAAAAAGCCATATCTGCAGACAGGGGGGCACGAGATCCAAAGCTCTCATGAGGGAGGCCCTCAAGTTAGGCCTTTGGGCGGAAAAACATCTTCGGTCGCTCCTAGCCGACCACATCTCGGGGGGCCTCAACGTCCAGGCGGACTGGCTATCTCGAGCAACGATAGACCCAGGAGAGTGGAACCTCCATCAGGACCTGTTCCATCAAATCAGCCTCAGATTCGGCCTACCAGTCCTGGATCTCTTCGCGACCAATGCGAACGCCCAACTCCCTCGCTTCTTTTCCAGATTTCCATTCCCGGGAGCGGAAGCAATCAATGCCCTCCGGAGTCCATGGCCTCCAGGCCTACTCTATGCATTCCTCCAACTCCAACTCTCCCGGACGTGATTCACAAGGTTCTCACCGAGAGGGCCCGAGTAATCTTAATCGCCCCTCATTGGCCCCGCCGGCCCTGGTTCGCGGATCTCCAACAGCGGTCCGTCCAGGACCCTTGGCGACTCCCCGTTTCGGGGGATATGCTGCGGCAGGGGGCCTCATTCCATCCAGACCCGGAGTGGTTCCACCTCACCACCTGGCTGTTCTCAGGAGAGACTTAGAACTGCGTGGTCTTAAACCCGATTCAGTGGAGGTCATTTTAAAGGCCAGAAGGGGTTCGACCAATCGAATCTACGACCACACGTGGTCCAAGTTTCACCAGTGGTGTCTACAGGAAGGTCTCTCCCCTCTGTGCATCCCCATACACAGAATTATTTCCTTCCTTATGCAAGGTTTCCATAAAGGACTTTCCACCTGCACCCTCCGGCGTCATCTGGCAGCCATTTCATCTGTCCTAGGGGGTCCCCACAGACAGCCTCTCCGATCCTCCCTGAAGTTCAGGAATTCCTCAAGGGCATAGCCAACCTCAGACCTTCCAAGGTCCACAGGTATCCATCCTGGGATTTGCCACGGGTTCTCCATTCCCTCACGCAGGCACCATACGAACCCCTAAAATCGGCGTCCCTCAGGTACCTATCCCTTAAGGTAGCATTCCTGGTGGCTATTACCTCTGCCCGACGCATTTCGGAGCTGGCTGCCCTCTCAATCAGGCAGGACCTTTGTCAATTCCATCAGGACAAGGTAGTCTTGCGACTGGACCCCACCTTCTTACCCAAGGTCAGTTCCATGTTCCACAGATCTCAGGATATTGTCCTACCTTCCTTCTGCCTCCAACGAGACCATCCCTTGGCAATTAGATGGCACACCCTGGATCTCATCAGAGCGCTGAGCATCTATATCCAACGCACAGGACCCTTTCGGAGGTCAGAAGCACTTTTCATAGCCTATCATCCCAGAGTCATGGGGGCCAAAGTGTCTTCAACAGTAATAGGCCGTTGGATCAGAGGGACTATATCTAAGGCCTATGAGTCGGCCTCCCTCTCAGTTCCAAGGAACATCACAGCGCATTCCACCAGGAGCGCAGCCACTTCGGCCGCTTGGGCGACTCAAGCCCCGTTGGAGGAGGTCTGCAAAGCAGCCACTTGGGCCTCGCCAAATTCCTTCATCAGGCACTACAAGATTGGTTCTTACGCTTCAGCGGACGCTGCCTTCGGCAGAAGGGTACTCCAATCCGTTATCTCACACGATAGCAATCTAATCCCACCCTAGGGACCATCTATTGGGTATGTCCCATGTGACTGCTGGACCCGCTCCTTCAGTACGGAGAATAGGCGTTGATTGCTTACCTGAACGCCTCTTCTCGTACGGTGAGCGGGTACAGCAGTCACTTCCCGCCCTTGTATGTGTCTTCTTCACCTTTCTATAATCCTTTTTCCTCTAACAATAAGAGTTGAACACTACAGAGCTTCACAACTGAGCCTAGTCTATGGATTCGCGAATTCTGAGGAAGGGGCGGATCCGGCAAGCTTTTTTAATACTAGGCTCAGTTCCACCGGATTGGACATGAGCAACCCATGTGACTGCTGTACCCGCTCACCGTACGAGAAGAGGCGTTCAGGTAAGCAATCAACGCCTATTTCCCATCAACTTTACTTGTGTTCTGACCTAGGATTCCACAAACCACTAAGCAGGCTCCTTGTCCCGACAAAAACTCCTTTTTATTAAATTACTGTAAATTCTTCTCATTCACATCCATCAAAGTCTTTCAAGGGTAAATTTACAGTCACAGACCTTATCTGGCTTGGAGAGCAGCCAGGCCAAGATTTCTTCAAACCTCCACCCAAGGAAGCAAGAATAACCCCCATGCTCCATTCACACTTGGAATACGGTGTCCAGTTCTGGAGACCTCGCCTACAAAAAGATATGGATAAAATTGAAGGGGTCCAAAGACGGGCTCCAAAAAGGGTGGAAGGTCTCAAGCATAAAACCTATCAGGAAAGACTTAATGGACTCAATCTGTCTAGTCTGGAGGGGACACGATCGAAATATTTAAATATGTTAAAGGGTTAAATAAGGTTCAGGAGGGAAGTGTTTTTAATAGGAAAGTGAACACAAGAACAAGGGGACACAATCTGAGGTTAATTGGGGGAAAGATCAGAAGCAACGGGAGAAAATATTTGACTTGAAAGAGTAGTAGATGCTTGGAACAAACTTCCAGCAGATGTGGTTGGTAAATCCACAGCAACTGAATTTAAACATGCCTGGGATAAACATATATCCATCCTAAGATAAAATACAAGAAATAGTATAAGGGCGGACTAGATGGACCTGGAGGTCTTTTTCTGCCGTCAGTCTTCTATGTTTCTATGTTGCAAAACCTGGCAAGAGGTCTCTGAGATTCACGAACCAATTAAGCGAACTGATTGTAATTGCAAACTCCCATCCCCTTTCGCTCCTCTTTTATTCCCTATAGGAGGGCCCATTCATCATCCACCTGTGACCTTACACCCAAGTCGACCCTTGTTCCTTAGTTGGTCCTTTTGTCTGGCAGCTCTGTGCATCTGCACACTGGGAAAAGTGTCTGATGTCTGACTTCAAAGGGAGCTGATAACTGCCAGACTGCCCTGGCTCCATCTCTGCCTCCAACATAGAGCATTTGTCAGAGCCTTCCTCAGACTTCATGACTGGCCCATGTTCCCTCCCTCCCCCCAACTTCTTCACTGTCTGAATCTACTGTCAACTCTTGTGGCTGCTGGTGGACCACAACAGCTTGTTTGAAGGTCACAAAAGGGGGTCACATGAACACTGCAACCGTCATAAATACATCTCAGTTTTCAAGAACCTGAATTTTGATTACATGCTACAACAGTTGTTAAGTATGAAAATAGGTCATAGGTTACTTTTTTCAGTGCCATTGTAACTTTGAATGGTCACTAAATGACCATCGAGGACAATCTGTAATGTTATAAGTAGACGGACTATCTGAAGATCTTAATAAAAGTTAACAAAACTTTCTGTGAGGATTATCTCTCAGAAGCACAGGCTGATAAAATGAACTAAATTTACATGTGTCAATTACAAACCCATGATGGGGCAATAACGTCAGTCGGGCCGAGACCTTGCTGTTCACAGAGGCTTCATTACTTTAATGTTTCAGGGAATGTTGCAAATCTTGGCTGCATTGGGGGGATCTAATTGCATATTTAATTACTCTCTGCCTCAGGATAATAATTTCTGCCAACATAGAGAGTGAAAGGCTATGAAGGAAAGATAGAGCAAGGTACCTGCTTAACCCAAGAGGACCAGTTGTGGATATATGCAGTCTGAAGGCTTTTAATTTTTTAAGTCAAATTTTCAGCATATGGGATACAGTCTGGATATTGAAATAACCTTTACTTGGTACATTTTTTGTCAAAAAAAAGGGAACAAAAAGACCAAAACACCTTTTCACCAGCAATCAATACCCAGATGAGCATGAATAAAGTCAAAGATTAACAGACTAACAATCAAGAAGTAAATATCCCATTCAAGGAACTACCAAAGAAACCAACAATAATCATCCCAACCAAATTACCTCTTAAGACCCCTCACACCCACTAAGTCACTAGAACATGGCTGTCAAACTCATGTTGCCATCACGTAAAATTTCACATTTTTTCTGTTCATGAAGCTGGGATGGGTGTGGCCTGCGTGTGACACATCCGGCCTGTGACCCACCATTTTGACACCCCTGCACTATCATCATCATCATCATCATCATCATCATTTATTAAATTTGTATGCCGCCCCTCTCAGTAGACTTGGGCCGGCTCGCAACAATAGTGGCAAAACAATGTAATACAAATCTAATAATTTAAACTAAAAACCCATAATTTAAAAACATGCACACAACACACCATAAATAAACAATATAGGCCTGGGGAAGTTATTTCAGTTTCCCCATGCCTGATGGCAGAGGTGGGTTTTAAGGAGTTTACGAAAGGCAAGGAGGTTGGGGGCAATTCTAATCTCAGGGGGGAGCTGGTTCCAGAGGGTCGGGGCCGCCACAGAGAAGGCTCTTCCCCTGGGACCCGCCAGACGACATTGTTTAGTCGACGGGACCCGGAGAAGGCCAACTCTGTGGGACCTAACTGGTCGCTGGGATTCGTGCAGCAGAAGGCGGTCCTGGAGATATTCGTTAAGTGTTGTACCTTGTGATTCCTGAAAATTGTAGCTTTCTTTTATGTACACTGAGAGCATATGCACCAAAGACAAATTCCTTGTGTATCTAGTCAATAAAAAATTCTATTCTATTCTATTCTCCCAGCAAACCCCATTCCTTACTAGCACTGATGATGTTATCTACTTTGACTGCAAGAAAACAAGCAAGCTCAAAGAGAAGCAAGGACCCATCGTTTTAAATCCTGAGCTACAAATATTCTTCCTTATTGATACATCAGGCCTTCAAGGTGCTTAGATCTGGCCTGCAGGGCCAACCTGGAAACAGCAAGGGCCATCCCAAACTCAGTTTTCACTGGCAGAGGGTTGCAGGAGTCCATCCCAGCCAAAAACAGAGCTCAGGAGCCCGTTTTTGCTGGGCAACCACAGGTGCTCCTGACACAAGTGACACCGAGCTGGCCACCACCACCACCCCTTCCCCGATAACAAACACAACCCTGATGTAGCTGTCAGTGACATCAAGTTTGGCACCCTTTGCATTGAGGGAGAGAACACTATTCACATTTATTACACGGATCTGAAGTGGTGTGTGAATATTTCTTAAGAACGTGTCCTCCTACACCAACTTGTCTAATTATTTGCACCTGCAAAGTCCATTTTGGACATACATATTAATAGAAAAGAAACACCTCCAATTTTTTTGCTCGTCCTGCACTGTTCAAACTGCTGGATTCTTTCTTAGCTTAATTCTCTGCTATGGAACTGAAGAATGGATTGGCAGTGCATATTTCCAGTCTTCCTAAGCAAAACAGTGTCATCTTCATAACAATGTTTCTCATTTGAATAAATGCATGTTTTCCAAATTTCGTTCGTATTACCTCTTAATTTTCACAAACACAGTTGTACATCTGTTTTGTTCCTTGACAGGTTCATGTTTAATTTATTGGAAAATTATACATTTTTCTCAGTTTGTTTTCTAATAGGTTTTTTTTGGGGCAATGTAAAGCAGTTTCCAAGTGAATCGAACATTGAGAAGAAGCCTCTGCATAAATATGTATCTGGAGACACCACTATTACTGTTAAGAGCTAATGGTTAAACTTATTACTAGCTGTGTTAAAATGTTCCCCTTTCAATAAAATTAAAAAAAATCCTTGTAAATTAATAATGAAGTACAGTAATACCTCGTCTTACAAACTTAATTGGTTCCAGAAGGTGGTTCGTAAGGCCAACCAGGAAGGATGTCTTTGTGACGTCAAAGCTCCGCCCATGGAATTCCCTATTGGGATTCCCCACCTCCATTTCAGCCTCCAGGTCGGCCGAAAACGCTGCCGCCGATTGTAAAAACGGTGCTCTGCTGGGTGCCGCTGCCCGGCTGTAACCTTCTAAAACAGCGGGGCGCTTCTCGGCGGCCTCCCGAACCCGAACTTTTGCCGAACTTCCGGGTTCGGCATTCGGGAGAACGCCGAGAAACCCCCCAGCTGTTTCAGAAGGTGACAGGGGGGCGGCGGCGCTTCTTGGCGGCCTCCTGAACCCGAAAAGTTCGGGTTCGGGAGAATGCCGAGAAGCCCCCTGGCTGTTTTAAAAGGTGACAGCTGGGCGGTGGCGCCCAGCAGAATGCCATTTTGCGATCTGCGGTGGGTTCGTAAGCCGGAAAAAGTTGGTAACAAGAGGCAAAAAAATTCCAAACCCCGGCTTCATATCTCGAGATGTTCGTATCACGAGGGGTTCGTATCACGAGGTACCACTGTATAAACAAAGATTTAAAATTCACAAAATTTATTTAGGCCCAAATTGATGGTTTTCTTTTTTACCCCAAATTCTCCTTTTTGCCCCACTTCTTATACCTGTTGTTCTCTTAGTTAATAATCCTGCTATGTGGCAACATAATATGTGATAATGCTTGAAAGAACCTCACATCTCATCACATGATGCTAGCAAATGAATTTCATTTAGGACGTCATTAACAGGTAATCCTCGAAATGATCACAATTGAATCCAACATTTTAAATTAGTGGTTCTCGATCTTTCGAATGCCGCAGCCCCTTAATACAGTTCTTCATGTCGTGACGATCCCCAACCATAAGTCTAGCCCCAATTCTCCTAACAGAGCTTTGAAGTTGATTGGCAGGAAGGTCAGAGGGATATCTCCACTGTAGAGGCCTAATTGGTCGGATTGTAAAAATATGTTCCAAGACACCAGAATAGAAGCTTTAGTCCCTAGCACCATGGAAAAAATGTCTTTTCCCATGGTCTTAGGCGACCCCTGTGAAACGGTCATTCAACCCCCAAAGGGATCCCAACCCCCAGGTTGAGAACCACCGTTTTAAGTGAAACATCTGTTAAGTGAGTTTTGTCTCTGTTTATGACCTTTCTTGCCCATAGTTGTTAAGTGAATCATTGCAATTAGTAACATGACTGTTAAGTGACTTTGGTTTTCCTATTTCTTTTGCTCATAAGAAGCTCACAAAACATGATCACATGATCCCTGGGATATTGCCGCCATCATCAATCGCCCTGAGTCTATGGAGAAGGGCAGTATAGAAATCCAAACAAACAAACACAAATGAACAAACAAACAAATAAAATATGAACCAGTTGCCAAGCCTCTGAATTTTGTTCAGCTGACCGCAGGGATGCTACAATGGTCATAAGGGTGAAAAACAGCCCTAAACCACTTTTTCCACTGCTGTTTTAATTTGAATGGTCACTAAATGAACTGTTGTATATTGAGAACCACCTATATAGTGATGCATAGGCAGCTACCTTTGACTGAATAAGGGTGAGTTAATGCCCTTAAGTAATTTTCAAACGATGTGTGTTTAGCTAAGGGAATACATTCCGATTGCTGGACAGCTTGACCAGTGTTTTGAATTGATGTACCAGCTTGCATCGCCCTTATCCACCCACATGCTGAAAATAAATAAAATCACTAATACAAATTGAGATCAAACTCCATGCTGGATTTCTTGAGGTCAGAATTTAAGCCAATTCACCCAGTTAGCAAACTCATTGATGTGGCCTCTATAAACATCCAACTAAGTTTGTCTGGGTCAGAACAAACATCATGGTTTCTCGTTTGATCAGTTTCTGAGAAGATGTTTCTAGCCTGCTGAAATTAGCTGCTTCTCAATGTCTGGTTCATGTATTTGACTACTGACAAAAAGATGAGAAGCTACTAAAAGAACAGGGTAGGGGGAATTCTGTAAGGATGTAAAATTGTGCCTCCTATTTTGGTTGACATTTTTGTGGTAGGGCCTACCTTGGTTGATCTCAGAAAAGCTAAGTAGGGTCAGCCGTGGGCTAGTTCCTGAATGAGCGACAACCCACAGATGAAGGGGACGATAAACAACTCAAGGCAAAGTGAAAACCTTTACTGTTGCACAGAAAAATCTGTGATATTTCTATGTAATTATCAGGTGAAAGCTTGACACAAATCTTCACTGACTAAAATAAATGTGTACCTTCAAAAGCAATGTTCGACCCACAGCTACTTCAGTACTCACAGCTGTAATAATTCCTTGAATGCTGTGTACATTATAGAACACATATTTGTAATTTATTATTCAAAGCTATCTCAGTTTAAGATGACAGCCTGTGTGAGACTGAAAAGAGAACTGCAGTCTTTCCTGCCGCTAAAGTTCTTTTTGATTCATCATCTTATTCCAGTTGTTGGCTTGCCTTTAGCATTATAATTTTTCATTAGTAGAAGAATTGTGATACAATATAAATTACTTTTCATTTGTCATATTAGTAGGGGTTGAAACTTTATTGGCTATTTAAGTGATAGACTTACAATAGTCTCTATGAAAGGATTCCGACAGGGATTTTTCTAATCCAGCGCAGGCTCTTAAAGACAACATTCAGACAATAATATCTCAGTTTACTAAACATACAGAATTGTTGGGCTCAGAGAGATAATCCTATCAGTTCTCTGTTGCTGCAGGGTTTCGCTGCACTGCAAAGACAGAGTAACCATAACTTCATATTTTGCCGCAGTTGGAAAACGGATCACGGCTACTTGAAGTTTATTCTGGTTTATTCCAAACTCCAAGTCTGCGGAGAGGGGTGGCATATAAATCAAATGAATGAATGAATGAATGAATGAATGAATGAATGAATGAATAAACAAACAAACAAACAAAAACAAACAAACAAACAAACAAACAAATAATAAATAAAATCTGCACCTTCTGAATTCAAGGATAGAAGGATAGTGGTTAGAAGATTCCCAATCAAAGCTCAAAGGAATATCAGCATTGCCATGGGGGAAAAGAAAGGTTCCTCTATATTTTGGCTTGATAAGCTAAGTCATTTGAAAAAGCATGTTTCTTCTTCTCCCACATTTCTATGGTATTAGAAGCATCAAATCCATCTCCTCCCTCTAATGACTGTAACTTTGATGCTTGTAACCTTATAATTTATACTGACATTATTATTATTATTATTATTATTATTATTATTATTATTTATTAGATTTGTGTGCCGCCCCTCTCCGTAGACTCGGGGTGGCTCACAACACAATAAAACAATTCGTAACAAATCTAATAATTAAAAAAAAACATTTTAAAAACTCCATTATTAAGCAGACATACATACAAACATACCACACATAAATTGTATAGGCCCTGGGGAGATATCTCAGTTCCCCCATGCCTGGCGGCAAAGGTGGGTTTTACGGAGTTTAAGGACTTCTTCCCAATATGATTGAAATGCTTATTTGTATCTGGACTATTATTAAGTGTTGTACCTTATGATTCTCGACAAACTTTTATGTACACTGAGAGCATATGCCCCAAGACAAATTCCTTGTGTGTCCGATCACACCAGACCAGTGATGGTGAACCTTTTTTCCTCAGGTGCCAAAAGAGCGTGGGTGCACACTATCACACATGCGTGAATGCCCACAGCCATAATTCAATGCCTGGGAGGGGGAAAATGGCTTCCCCCCCCCCCCGGAAGCCCTTTGGAAGTTGGAAATGGCCTGTTCCCCAACTTCTGGTGGGCCCAGTAAGCTTATGTTTTGCCCTCCCCAAAATCCAAAGGCTTTCCTGGAGCTGGGGGAGGGTAAAAACGCCATCCCACATCTCCCCGGAAGCCAATAACGCCCTCCCAGAACCTTTGTGCGAGCCAAAAATCAGCTGGCCGGCACCCACATGCACGTTGGAGCTGAGCTAGGTCAACAGCTCGTGTGCCAGTAGACATGGCGCCGCTTGCCACCCGTGGCACCAATGCCAATGTCACCATCACTGCACTAGACCAATAAAATTCTATTCAATTCAAATGTGTGATGTGCAAAGGAAAAAAGATCCACAATATCCTGCATATTTGGTGGAATTGAACCATTTGAAGAAGCCAAACCCGTTTACCTGTAATGGTGTACATGAATGACCTTTGGAGATGTAGGGGGAAATAAAAGATAGCATGGCCTGCAGCCGCATAATGGCCAAGAAAGAAACTCAGAAAGGATCCTGTCTAAAATTATCAGGATGTAAAACCGATGGTGGGAGATTGGTATTTACGTACTTGCAAGATGCTGTTAATGTAGCCATACAATAAAGTAGAATTAGCTCATTTGGCTGTGTTTCTTGTCTATTCTAACTGGGAACACTAACATTACCTCCTGCCCCCCCCAAATGAATAAGGTTAGGTTTTTTTCCAACCACAAGGGCTATACTATGTAAGTTGATGAGAAATCAAACTATTTCTTTATTGCTCCCAAGAAAACTTAAATGGTGCCATCAGATAGTGAGCTCACCCTGAAGGCAACTTTTCTTATGTAAAGTCTAATCTTTCTTTGTTTCTGATGTCAATTTCTGAGCCCTTGGGACTTGATAATATGTCGATTCATTAGGGATTAGTGGTCTGTTTTTTTTTTCCTTCCAGAAGGGACCAGTTCTCAAATGCTTGATGCAACCTGGCACCAATCACACTTTCCCCCAAACATTTGCATTTGGTACACCAACTGATTGTGAAGTGTAATTCTCATGGCTGTAAGCTTTAACCTAACTGTTGGACTTCCTTTGTATTTTATTAGTTTACTTAAAAGTGTAGAAACCTACCTCAAGTGTTTGCACATACCATATTTTTGGAGTATAATTGTGAGCCAATACAACTTTAGTAATCGTGTTGTCGAAGCGTAGAACTCATTACCGGACTCCGTAGTGTCATCCCCTAACCCCCAACGTTTTACCCTTAGATTATCCATGGTTGACCTCTCCAGATTCCTAAGAGGTCAGCAAGGGGTGTGCATAAGCACACTAGCATGCCTCCCGTCCCCTATCCTATTGTCTCTCCTGTATCTCATATCTCTTCCCTTCTATCCCTATATCTTTTTTTTCTCTGCTCTCATTAATATATCTTATTCCTATATTCTCTCCTCTATTGTTTCCTTGATATATTTCACTTTGAGAATGTCCACTATAACCTTCATTGTGTATTTTTTGGACAAAATAAATAAAATAAAATGTGGGTTATGAGTTTAAAAAAATATCTTGGGAGAAAACAGGGCCGAAAAATGGTTCTCAAGAACCATTTTCCACTTACAAGCCTGAGCCTCCAAAACTGTAATTGGAGGAGGGAGACAGGGAGGAGCCTCCGTGGTGCCTCTCTAGGAATCTCCTGTGAGGAAACAGGTCTGGAAAAGGTGGGGAGAAGCCTCTGAAGGACCTCTCTAGGAATCCCCTTGGAGAAAACAGGGCCTCCACCCTCCTTGTGGTTTCCCCTATCGCACACATTGTTTGCTTATACATTGATTTCTATGGGAAAAATTGCTTCTTCTTACAAACTTTTCTACTTAAGAACCTGTTTATGGAACAAATTAAGTTCATAAGTAGAGGTACCACTGTAGAATCTTTTTTTACATGACTTTTATTTGCCCCCTCTGTTGTGTCCTTCTCTTTAGTTCTCAGAATTATGTACAATTACGTACAGAACTGCATTACTTAGAGACCCCTGTGAACTACTGCAGTATAAACAGGAGATTATATGTGTGGGCTAGAGATTCTTGAATGAGATATGGATCTATTACTTCATTAATTTCCACATGTTCCTGAATATACTATAAAAGGAATCATATTAACTCTCATTTAAACAACTTTTGTTTGTAAAGTTCACGGTGCTTCTCTTCCTTCCATGGAGGAGTGAATTAACAAGGCCATCTCTATATAGCTAGATTTATTTTCATTGGACACTTTTCTGTTGGATATTGTTGCTTTGTCTTGTCCTGCCTCAGCACAAGACATGGTGTGCATTAAAACATATGTAGGGTCAATCCATTAGGAGGAACACAAAGCATTTGGGAACAAAAGGGAGCCACCAAATGATTTTGTTCAAATTTATCCCATTTTCCAGCTGTTCGTTTGCTTTACTTCATGGTTGGAAAGTTGAAAAGGTTCTCGGCAATGTTACAACTGGTGCCTTTTGTGTGCTGAGCTGTTTGCTGAATCGACAGCAAAAGGAATATTTTCTTAAAGCTTGTGAGTTTTGTTACTTACGTGATGTCGGGTCTGAAGGAGTTATTAAAAGGGCAAGGAGTTTAGTGTAGATTGTCTTGAAGGCATGTCAGGTTCTGAAATAGGAATAGCTAGGAGATTAAAATTGATCTTCGTGAGTCTACTGATATTAACTGATAATACCAGAGTGGAAGATTTTAGCTTTTCGGTTGCTTTGTCATACATGTCAGGTTGCATCCTGTTGTCAAGAAAGACCTTTAAAATTTGTAAAAAGAAGACAGGGAATTTTTGCATGGGCTCCAGCAAATGCAGGAGACCCGGCCCTCCAATTTCATTTCAGTTGAAGCTTTGAACTTTGTCTTAATTGAATAAGGTACAGACTCTAGGAGGAAATATCTGGGAGGAAGGTCTTGGAGGAAATGTATTAAGTTTGAGATGAAGGTTCAACTTGGTCACCTATCTCTACAAGCGTCTCTCAAATGTTGACAGAAGTAAATCCATGCTGTCAATCTTCAACCAGGCATTTGATTTTTCAGTACCACATTTTAGTGGATCACGAGCACCTATGGGACACTCTGATCATTGCAGGATTCACTTTGTACCTGCTTACAGACAAAGATTTAAAGCCACCAAACCAACAATTATAGTTGTTGTTGTTGTTGTTGTTGTTATTATTATTATTATTATTATTATTATTATTATTATTATTATTATTAATTAGATTTGTATGCCGCCCCTCTCCGTAGACTCGGGGCGGCTCACAGCAATGATAAAAATAATATATAATGACAAATCTAATAGTTAAACTCTAAAATAACAATAATACATTTAAAAAGTCTAAAAAACAAGAAACCCCAATATATAAAAAACATACATATAGTTATATCATACACAGAAAACTACATAGGCAGGGGAGATGTTTCAGTTCCCCCACGCTTGATGACAGAGGTGGGTTTTAAGGAGTTTACGAAAGGCAAGGATGGTGGGGGCAGTTCTAATCTCTGGAGGGAGCTGATTCCAGAGGGTCGGGGCCACCACAGAGAAAGCTCTTTCTCTGGGTCCTGCCAACCAACATTGTTTAGTTGACGGGACCCGGAGGAGACCAACTCTGTGGGACCTAACCGGTCGCTGGGATTCGTGCGGCAGAAGGCGGTCTCGTAGATACCCTGGTCCGGTGCCATGAAGGACTTTATAGGTGATGACCAACACTTTGAATTGTGACCGGAAACTGATCAGCAACCAATGCAGACTGCGGAGTGTTGGAGTAACATGGGCATATTTAGGAAAGCCCATGATTGCTCTCGCAGCTGCATTCTGCACGATCTGAAGTTTCCGAACACTTTTCAAAGGTAGCCCCATGTACAGAGCGTTACAGTAGTCGAACCTCGAGGTGATGAGGGCATGAGTGACTGTGAGCAGTGACTCCCGGTCCAAATAGGGCCGCAATTGAGGCGAACCTGAGTGAGGACTTGGAGCCTGAAGAGGCAAAGTTAAAGCTATAGGCTTTACTGACCCCTTGCATTCTGGACATAAATTGTTCCAATTCCTACTCTCAAAATGACGCTATAGAGCACTTCACACCAAGACAACTAGACACAAGAACAGTTTTTTTCTGAACGCCATCACTCTGCTAAACAAAAAAATTCCCTTACCACTGTCAAACTATTAATTAAGGTTGCATTATTATTATTAATCTTCTCATCATTCCAATCACCTATCTCCCCCCTTTATGACTGTATAACTGTAACTTGTTGCTTGTATCCTTATGTTTTATATTAATATTGTTTCCTGATTGCTTATTTGTACCCTATGACAATCATTAAGTGTTGTACCTCATGATTCTCTGCAAATTTATCTTTTCTTTTATGTACACTCAGAGCATATTCACTAGTGACAAATTCCTTGTGTATCCAATCACTTGGCCAATAAAGAATTATATTCTAATTATATTCTATTCTATATTTATTTTTACCCCACCTTCATTTTTGGTTGAGCATCACCGGATAAAAAAGATCAGTGTCTCAAATAGTCCACATATCAGAACGCAACAGAATGGTTGACAGATTCAGTAAGAATGAAGGTTCAGAATAATAGTTGACAGGTTCAGGAAAATTGACAGAACTGCATTCTTTCTGACTTGCGGTGAGACTTGCAGAAGGGCTGAATATTAGAGTAAAACATGAGTGGAATTCCTTAGCATGATGTTTAAATCTTGCCCTTGTCTTAAAAGTAACCCTGTTTTTCTTTTAAACTAGGATTTGGTATTTGATTTGTAATTCAAATAATGGCTCAAATAGGAACGGGTTAAATGTTCCTGGTTCCCTTGTGGCTGACGGTCATTGGACAGCCAATTGCAAAGGGAACGCAAGGTTCCGCCCACCTGCCCGGATGCTGACATTTGTGTTCTTTTACCCCTTGTTCATGCACAAAGCATTCTGTGAATGTGCAGAGGGTAAAAGAATCCAAATGGCGGTGTCCAGGCAGAGTCTTGCGTTCCCTTCGTGACTGGCTCTCCGACAACTGACAGTCGCGAGTGAATCGGGAGCATTTTACCCCTGAATAGGAATCCTGGTTTTACTGAGAATGAGAAGATGAGAATGTACTCACCTTCAAGTATATAATTCAAAGTGTTGGTTGAAGAATACTCGAGACAGGCAGGTTCAAAGACGGTTCCTTTATTTAGCTCTTTTTGGAAAGTGACATTCAGCAGGGAACGCGTCTGCTGTCAATGAGAAAAGCCGCTCTATTTATACTTTTGCGGCTCGCGCCAAAAGGAACTGTCATGCGTCTGAACCAATCAGACGCGACCTCTTGTTATTTATATTTTCTGCCCGGAGACAGCTTTGTACAAGGATTTAACTATTTACATAGGATTCAACATTGGTAATGACCTATAAAGCCCTACATGGCATCGGGTCCGATTACTTGTGGGACCGCCTTCTGCCGTATGAATCTCAGCGAGTGGTTAGGTCCCACAGATTTGGCCTTCTCCAGGTCCCGTCAACCAAACAATGTCGCCCCGAGTTTTGGAGAGGAGCGGCATACAAATCCAATAAATGAATGAATGAAGAAAGAAAGAAAGAATATATACACACACACACACACATACATACTATAGGATTATAAACAATTGAATGTTTTGACAATTTATGGAAGGAATTTGCACCATGGATAGGAAAAGTATTAGAATAGAATAGAATTTTTTATTGCCCAAGTGTGATTGGACACACAAGGAATTTGTCATTGGTGCATATGCTCTCAGTGTGCATAAAGAAAAGATACATTTGCCAAGAATCATGAGGTACAATAATTCAATGAGGTACATACACACAATTAAAATATCAGATATGGGTCAGACAGTTGTACAGGGAATTGTCCAATGTTCAGATTACAAGTTTTCATTTGTTCAGAATTAAAAAGCTTCAGTTCTCCGTGGAAGTGTTCAAATCACCGCAGGAAAGTTAGTAAAAAGCCAAAAAGAAACAACTATATAGTACATTGATGGTGAACCTTTCTTCCCTCGAGTGCCAAAAGAGCATGTGCGCGCGCTATCACACATATGCGAGTGCCCACACCCATAATTCAATACCTGGGAAGGGCAAAAATAGCTTCCCCCATCCTCCCAGACGCCCTCTGGACAGCAGAAATGGCCTGTTTCCCAACTTCTGTTGGTTCGTGTTTTGCCCTTCCCAGGCTCCAAAGGCTTACCTGGAGCCAGCGGAGGGTAAAAATGCCCTCTGCCATCCCCCCAGAGATTCTCTGGAAGCCAAAAATGCCCTCCCGTGTTTGCAAGCAACAAATCAGCTGGCTGGCATAGACATGCACGTTGGAGCTGAGCTTGGGCAATGGTTTGCGTGCCAGCAGATATGGCTCCGCGTGCCACTTGTGGCACCCGTGCCATAGTTTCGCCATCACTGATATAGTAGAACCGGCCATTATCAAAACAAAGGAGATTAGTTTGTAGTCCTTTAGAAACATAGAAACACAGAAGACTGACGGCAGAAAAAGACCTCCTGGTCCATCTAGTCTGCCCTTATACTATTTTTTGTATTTTATCTTAGGATGGATCTATGTTTATCCCAGGCATGTTTAAATTCAGTTACTGTGGATTTACCAACCATGTCTGCTGGAAGTTTGTTCCAAGGATCTACTACTCTTTCAGTAAAATAATATTTTCTCATATTGCTTTTGATCTTTCCCCCAACTAACTTCAGATTGTGTCCCTTTGTTCTTGTGTTCACTTTCCTATTAAAAACACTTCCCTCCTGAACCTTATTTAATCCTTTGACATGTTTAAATGTTTCGAAGATTGATGGCAGAAAAAGACCTCATGATCCATCTAGTCTGCTCTTATACTATTTCCTGTATTTTACCTTGGGATGGATATATGTTTATCCCAGGCATGTTTAAATTCAGTTACTGTGAATTTACTAATCACGTCTGCTTTAGCAGGAGAAAGGTGGAAGAAATTTGAGTCCTATTGTCCTAAATAATGCTTGTCTCTGATTCAGAGTAGCCACTTTAAGCTTCATAGTTTTATGATAAATCTACTTACCTGAGTCTTCCTATACCAGCAAATACATGTTTTCAGTCTTTTGTTTTGTTAGCCAAAAAGAACCATATGTGGATAGATGGATACTGATATAACTATAGATGTAAATATATATGTAAACCCCAACTTAAAAATAAAGATATACAGTGATCCCTCGAGTTTCGCGATCTCGATCTTCGCGAAACGCTATATCGCAATTTTTAAAAAAATATTAATTAAAAAAACCCCCACTTCCGCGTTTGGCTTTGGGAGTCAGCTGGGAAGCGGCGCGGCTGTTTTAAAAGGTCGCAGCCGGCCTGGGGGGCTTCCCAGCACTTCCCCTAACCCCCAACCTGGGTTCGGGGGGGTGCTGGGAAGCCCCCCAGGCCGGCTGCGACCTTTTAAAACAGCCTCGCCGCTTCCCAGCTGAGTCCTGAAGCCAAACGCCAAAGGCGAACTTCCGCATTTGGCTTCAGGACTCCGCTGGGAAGCCGCGCGGCTATTTTAAAAGGTCGCAGCCGGCCTGGGGGGCTTCCCAGCACCCCCCCGAGCCCCCAACCTGGGTCTTCCCGGCCGCCCACGCAAAGGGGAAACCCCGGCTCCTCGCTGATGCCCGCCGCTTGCCCACCCATCAGCAAGAGGGGGAAGACCCAGGGAAGGTTCCTTCGGCCGCCCAGCAGCTGATCTGCTCGGTAGCGCAGCAGCAGCGAGGAGCCGAATCGGGGTTTCCCCTTTGCGTGGGCGGCGGGGAACGCAAACTCCACCATCTACGCATGCACGGCCATAGAAAAAAAGGGCGCGCATGCGCAGATGGTGTTTTTACTTCCGCAACCCTACATCGCGAAAAATCGATTATCGCGAGGGGTCTTGGAACGGAACCCTCGCGATAATAGAGGGATCACTGTATTACAAAAGTGTATGGATTATTGCATCTATAAATCCTACTTACTGCTTTTATGAGCAACAGAAGATGTTATTGCATAACAGAGCCACAATTCTTTCTTCCTTTTATTTACTTCAGTAACATCAAGCTGGTTCAGCTGCAGGCTTTGTCATATATTTAAGCGCTACAGGAACTCATTTATTTTGGCCTCAAAGATCCCCCTTTTTTATTTTCAGGAAGACTTTATTTGCCTATGCATATTAAAATGGCAGGTTAGCATACTTTAAAGTTATTAATATCAGGAGGGAGAAATTTATTCCTGCTAATGCACCAACACTGTTCTTGTCACCATTGTATTGGGATGCTCCCCGGTGGGGTGAGTAGAGTAACTGCTGAGTTCCCTTCTCTCTGTGGTAAACATGAATTTGTCAGCATCAACACATGTTGTGGTGACCCTACAAAACAAAGCAAGGGCAGGGGCTTCATTAAGAAGAATTACAGGAGGTATGTAGCTATCCAGTAGCTGATTATTGTTAAGATGTAATTTCCAAAATGAATGCATTGTGGTCAAAGACAGGAGAGTAATTAAAAAAGGTGCTTGCTAAATATCACAGGCTATGCAGAACTGAAATAAGAGAGCTTATTTTATAAGAGTGAACAAGCTGCCTCCCGCGTTGATAAACAAATTAGATAGCCCATAGGTCCTCCCTGAGAATGGAAGAATAGAAAGCATGAGAAGAAGAGAGAGAACCTTCCCGGTCTAAGCTGCTTAAACAGGTTGTCCTTGATTTACAACAATTCCTGTAGTGACGATTCAAAGTTATATTGCCTCCCGAGATCCAGACTACCCCTCCCCACCCTACTGGCCTTCCGGGAAGCTGTAAAGACCTGGCTTTTCCGGCAGGCTTGGGGCCATTGATCTGATGGTACGCCATCAGGATCCGGCCATTAATGATATGCATGTTTTTTAACTATTTCAACTGTTTTTAATTGTTGGTTTCAAATTGTTTTAGATTGTTGTTAAGGGGTTTTAACTATGTTTTGGGTTTTTTTGGTTGTGATCTGTCCAGAGTCCCTCGGGAGTTGGGTGGCATATAGATAGATAGATAGATAGATAGATAGATAGATAGATAGATAGATAGATAGATAGATAGGCAGGCAGGCAGGCAGGCAGGCAGGCAGGCAGGCAGGCAGGCAGGCAGGCAGGCAGGCAGGCAGGCAGGCAGGCAGGCAGGCAGGCAGGCAGGCAGGCAGGTTAGGCAGGTTAGGCAGGCAGGCACTGGGGGAAAAAAAGACTTATGACCAGTTTTTCATGCTTACAACTGTGGCAATCTCCCCATGGTCAAACAAATAAATAGAAGACCAGAAGCAAAAAAACGAATGTATTTTTCGGACTATAAGATGCACCAGTGTGTAAGATGCACCAAGGTTTTGAAGAGGTAAGTAAGAAAAAAAGGTTTTTGTCCTCCCTAGCCCCCAGGAGCACCAGGCAGGCCTCCCAAACCTTCTGTGCACCCATTTTTTTTGCAAAAACGGTGCACATAGGGTTTGGAAGACCTACAAAGTGCTTCTCAGGGCTGGGGGAAGGCAAAAACATCAAATTTTTACAAAACAATTGCCATTTTTGCCCACTTTTTACAAAAACGGGGGTGGGGTTACATTCCCCCCAGCTCCCAGAAGCACCCCGCAGGCCTCTCAAACCCTCTACGCAGCCCATTTTTGTGAAAAGGGGCCCATTTTTTTGCAAAGGGGTGGGGCTTCAGGAGGCCCAAAATGACTGTATTCGGTGTATAAGATGCACCAACATTTTCACCCTCTTAGAAAATGGGAAAGGTGCATTTTATATTCTAAAACATACGGTAACTCCACTTGCAAGAGATGACTGTTTATTATGCTTCCTTTGTTAACTCAGTAAATTATCCAACACTATATACAAACTATTGCTATCTAGTATGTACAATCATAAGAAATTACTGTTAGCTAGAAATGGGATTAAAAATTTTAATGCAAGCATTCACCCTCCAAAAGTGCAAGGGTTCCTGGAGTTAGAAGTTGCAGGGATTTTTTTTTTTACATACTATTAGTCTTAAAAGTTATGTTCTAATATTTTAATGCAAACAAAACTAATGAATAAAGTTGTGGAATAACGCTTTACTGCGTTTCAGAGATTTTTTTTTGTTGACCTATGCATATTTTTAAGGAAAGTTTGAATTAAGAAATTGGGAATGTATAATTCACTTGCAGATTTATTAATTTATAAAAATGTGTTCGTTAAACAAATGATTCTGAGAGGTCAGAATATGAAATGAGGTAATATGAATCATAGTTTGTAAACCTCACTTAATTTGCTTTGCCTTCCAAGCTTACATTTATTTTTATCAACATAATTTATATTTTATTTGAAGCAGAACTTGTGATAAAGTTGGCAGTCAATAATGGGAATTGTGCATTTAGATATCAGAGTCTTTTGGCATCAAGTACTACATAGGTTTAATAAACAAGCTGTAGTTTATGGTTTTCACAGTGGTTCTCAACCTTTCTAATGCTGCGACCCCTTAATACAGTTCCTCATGTTGTGGTGACCCCCAACCATAAGTCTAGCGCCAATTCTCCCAACAGAGCTTTAAGCTTATTGGCAGGAAGGTCCGAGGGACATCCCACTATAAACGTCTGATTGGTCGGATTGTAAAAATATATTTCAAGGTGCCAGAATATAAGCTTTAGTCCCTAACACCATGGAAAAAATGTCTTTTCCATTGTCTTAGGCCAGTGATTTTCAACCTTTTTTGAGCCGCGGCACATTTTTTACATTTACGAAACCCTGGGGCACATTGAGCGGGGGGGGGGGGCAGCTAAAAAAAGTTTGGACAAAAAAATTCTCTCTCTCCCTCCCCTTCACTCTATTTCTTTCTCCCTCCCTCTTTCTCTCCCTTCCTTCCTCTTTCTTTCTCTCTCTCTCCATCCCTTTCTCTTCCTTCCTTCCTCTTTTTTGCTCTCTTTCTCTCTCCCTCCCTCCCTCCCTCCCTCTATGTCTTTCCCTCTCTCTCCTTCCCTCCCTCTTTCTCTCTCTCTTGCTTTCTTTCTCTCTCTTTCTCTCTCTCTCTTTCTCTCTCTCTCTTTCTCTTGTTTTCTCTCTCTCTCTCTTGCTTTCTTTCTCTCTCTCTTGTTCTCTTTCTCTCTCACTCGCTCTTTCTCTCTCTTTCTTTCTCTCTCTCTCTTGCTTTCTTTCTCTCTTGTTCTCTTTCTCTCTCACTCGCTCTTTCTCTCTCTTTCTTTCTCTCTCTCTCTCTTGCTTTCTTTCTCTCTTGCTTTCTCTCTCTCTTGCTTTCTCTCTCTCTTGCTTTCTCTCTCTCTTGCTTTCTTTCTCTCTTGCTTTCTCTCTCTCTTGCTTTCTTTCTCTCTTGCTTTCTTTCTCTCTTGCTTTCTCTCTCTCTTGCTTTCTTTCTCTCTTGCTTTCTCTCTCTCTTGCTTTCTTTCTCTCTTGCTTTCTCTCTCTCTTGCTTTCTCTCTCTCTTGCTTTCTTTCTCTCTTGCTTTCTCTCTCTCTTGCTTTCTTTCTCTCTTGCTTTCTCTCTCTCTTGCTTTCTTTCTCTCTGAGCTTCGCGGCACACCTGACCATGTCTCGCGGCACACTAGTGTGCCACGGCACACTGGTTGAAAAACACTGTCTTAGGCAACCCCTGTGAAACAGTCGTTCGACCCCCCCCCACAAAGAGGTCCTGACTGCTTTATCAGAATAGGGAGTGGTGCAGTGGACTAGAGGTGGAATTCTTGCCTCACAATCAGGAGGCTGTGAGTTTGCTCTTAGGTAGAGGCAGATATTTCTCTCTCTGAGCACACTAAGAATATATCTGCTAAACAAAACTATGCATTGGTGACAGGAAGGGCATCCAGCCAGTGAACACTCTGCTAGCTCCATTCAGTTGCCCAAACTCCATCCCGCAAGGCATTATGGGGTTGTTAAATGAGGAGGATATTTTATCGCAATAACTCAACTGTTCACATTCCTTAATTAAACTCAGATTTTTCCATTTCCTCCTATGAATTAAGCAGGCAATTGAGTTCAGAGATTCTTATATCAATTTAACCCACTTCTTGTTTTCCGAGGGGTGCAGATAACCCCAGAACTTATTTAGCAGCTTGGGAACAAATTATTGACATTAATCATAGTTTGATATCTGCTTAGTTATACTAACTGATCCCAGTGCTGTTAATTACAGTTCTCTTATTTAGATAAATTAAGAAATATAGTTAATACAGGAATTCGTGGCTTGTTCACTTGGGTGAAGAGATTTTATGCATGGTTGAAAAGCTAATTATATCTTAGTTTGACTAAGAGTAGCTATCCAAAATAGATAGGAAAGAGGTCTTCCCTTACGTCTTCATAAGACTCTCAGTTTTTATTTGTAACTCAATGCAATGCCTCTAATGTGCCCTATCAGCATCATCTTTTAATTAATTACCAAATAAACCTTACAGAAATTTCCAACAACAGCCAGTAACTCTTCATCAGAAATAGAATTAAATAATAACATCCTCCTTCTGGATTCAAATCAAATCAGAGGGCAAATAAACTGAACCTTTAAGAATAGGACTTTCTAACCTAGACTAAGATGACTTAATATGGTTAAAGATGACTTAAGATGACTTAATATGGTTAAAAAAACATTAGCAATACTCCAACAACAACACAGCCAAATAACAAACACAACAACAACAACACTGCCATCTAAGGGTCATTTAGATTTTGACTAGTTCTGATAAATCTGCTTAAGCTTTCATTGCCTAAACTTCATGCTATTTTTCAGTTGCTATGACTCTGGAATTTTTCTGCCTTTATTTACTTTATTTCAAAACTATAAATGCCATCTGATTCAGCAGACTCTAATAGCTTCGTGCATATATATAAAAAATTAGATTCTTAATTGCAATCACTGATACACATAATAAAAAAGCAAAACTCCTTAATCAAATGCTGTTCTAAAGCAAGATAAAGTCCAACCCTATTTCAGGGGACAGCTGTTCAGCAGCTGCTTGTTTGGGTTGAAAAGGCTGTTGTTATTTTTGAGTTCTCACTACTTTCTATGTAGATATCCTTATTTTGCATCTGCAGCATTTTCTAGCCCTTGACAAGCTGCAGTGAAGGAGAGTTGAACTTGCTTTAGAGTTGATCGTACTTACACTGTGAAGGGGTTGATGGATAAAGGCTAGGCTGCAGATGGCTGCGGATAAAGGCCAGAGTGCACACCTCCCAAACCTCACGCAACTGTGTTGTACGGAGCAGGTGAGCATCCTGTTCTGACTGATCCAACTTCCTATTCTGTCCTTTACTATGTGAGCGCCCCCTATCCAAAACAAAAAAAATCTGGTGTTTTATAAGTGCAACAAAGTCCTTCAGGATTAGGCGTGATAGAAATTGAATAAATAAATAAATAAATAAACAGCTAGCAACCCTCTTTGAATGACAGATGCATTCCGGTGATCCTTGACTTAGGATCAAAATTCAGCCCCAAATTTTGGTTGTAAAGTAAGACAACACTGCCCTGAGTTGGTTGAGAAGGGCAGCATAGAAGTCAAACAAACAAACGAACAAATAAATAAATTTAGACTTCTATACTAGTTCACAGTGCTTTACATCCCTCCCTAGGTGGTTTACAGAGTCAGCATATTGCACCCAACAATTTGGGACCTCATTTCACCCACCTTGGAGGGAGGGAAGGCTGAGTCAACCTTGAGCTTCGTGACATTTGATCTGCCAAATTGCAGGCAGCCAGCAGTCAGCAGAAGTAGCCTGCAGTACTGCACTCTAACCACTGTGCCACCATGGTTCATAACCTGGTTTATTTGTTTTTATTTATTTACTTTATTTATTAGATTTGTATGCCGCCCCTCTCCGTAGACTCGGGGCGGCTCACAACAGCAATAGAACAATTCATAACAAATCTAATAATTTAAAAACATTTTAAAAACCCCATTATTAACAGACATACCTACAAACATACCATACATAAATTGTATAGGCCCGAGGCAGATATCTCAATTCCCCCATGCCTGACGGCAAAGGTGGATTTTAAGGAGTTTACGGAAGGCAAGGAGGGTGGGGGCAGTTCTAATCTCCGGGGGGAGCTGGTTCCAGAGAGTCAGGGCCGCCACAAAGAAGGCTCTTCCCCTGGGACCTGCCAAACGACATTGTTTAGTCGACGGGACTCGGAGAAGGCCAACTGTGTTGGACCTAATCGGTCGCTGGGATTCGTGCGGCAGAAGGCGGTCCCAGAGATATTCTGGTTGTTAAAGGAATCTGGCTTCCCCATTGACTTTGCTTTGGACAAAGATGGCAAAAGGTGATCACACAACCTTGGGACACAGTGATGGTCATAAATATGAACCAGTTGCCAAGCTTTTGAATTTTGATCACTTAATCATGGGGATGCTGTAAAGGTCGTAACTGTGAAAAACTAGTCACATTTTTCAGCACCGAAATAACTTTGAACAGTCACTAAGCAAACTGTTGTATGTTGTATCTGTATATCCCCTACAATGTAGTGATGGAGAAGTCTAATCCAGGCTTTAGGCATCGTGCAAAACCAAACCTATTTTTTGGGGAGAGGGGGGGGGCAGCATCTGGTTTGGAGAACAGGACAACAACAGCAACAAAATCCTGCATGCCTTGAATTTATAGAGCAATGTAACAGGGAAATGTTTTATCTTGCTTAGATTCTTTAACCAGTATGAAAATTACTCTGCCTTTCTATCTTCTCTTTTGCCAAACAGCTTCTAATGGTATTGTAGATAAGGTAGCTGGCATCTTTAATTGGCAGGTCAGAAGGCCTGACCAAGATTAGGAAAGGGTAGAAGGACAGTAATTTGGTTTTCAGTGTGCAGTGATTTTCTTTAAAAACTTTTCAGAGCTGGGGGCTTTAATGGAGAAGCTTTAGACTTTTAATATACATTTCATGGGGAGAAAAATAGAATCCCTTGTCTGCATTTTACAGGTCTCCCTGCTAAGCTCTGAAACTCATCTATTATAAATGCCGCCTTTTAGATATATTCGCACTTTGAGATAACCGGAGCAGTTGACCATTTGCAGGGCAAACAAATGCAATCAAATGGTAAAGCTTCAAGGAGATTAGAGAGCTGTCAAGGTCTGAACTATATCAACAGCTTGAAATTGGCTCATTCAACAAAGCTTTGACAGTATTACATTGGCAAAGTAAACACCACTCCGTTGACGGCACCAACATTCTGGAGATGGCTAACGTATGCCTGGATGTGTGAATGAACTTGTGTACCTGCAGATGTGTGAACTGTGCAGATTTAACCCTGCCAGGCCTAAATCAAAGCATGTAGAAGAATAAAAGAGCTGTTTTGTGCTACTTTCAGCCGCCTTACTAACAGAATTAAAGATGACCTCCTGTATAAGTAATGAAAGATGACCTCCTGTATCCTGTATAAGGAGGAATGGGATTTCATTCCTGTATAAACAAAAATGAGGTTTATTTCCCACTTTGTTATATAGAAATAGAACTAATAAATAAATAATAAATATATGTGTATCTATCACAGTGTTTTCTTTGGGAGGAAATCAGTTGTGCAGAGTATTGAAAAGGAGTGAGAAATAGTACGTGAAGGAAGTAAAAAGTCTTAAGGTAAGAAAAACAGCAACACTGTAAATCACAGTTAAATCCAGTTTAATACCAACTTCTCTCTCTGCTTTTCTGTCCTTCCAAAACATCCATCACTTCCATTCATTATTTCATTGACTGTCTTTAGCTCTGCAAATTAATTTCTTTTCTCTGCAATTTTATCCCACCCCAGCATTCCCACTCATCCCATTCCTCTTGGCACATTCACTCCTTCATGCATATGTTTTGCAATGTGACCCTTCTTCATTCTCTCTCTATGATCATACCACCTCAGCTTTCCATTTCTTTCATAATGGTCATCATCCCCTTTCATGTATTTCATTCACACACAAATATCCACACAGAGCTATTTGGTGCTGATTTATTTTGGCCATTTTCTTTTCTTGTTGTACCAATATGCTCCTCATAAAAGCCAATTTCCACTGCTTTCATGTTTCTCTTAGCGTATTCAGCACCTATTTCCACACAACATGATGGCAATATCCTATCTTTATGCACATTTTGCTTCTTGTGACAAATGCTCATTCCTCACAAGAGATCACTTACTTACAATCTCCTACTATTTTTGTACTGTCATTTGGCTGTCTTAAAAATTCTTCATTTATCTCTCTTCCCTCCCTCCTGCCCTCTTGCCCCATTTAGTAAACATTTCATCAAGTTATACAAAGCAGATAGAATATCTGCTGTAATATCTAGACTTTTAATGTTAGATTTATTATTATAGACTTTTAATATTAGATTTGTCAGTGTATACTGTTTTTATCACTGTTGTGAGCCGCCCCGAGTCTGCGGAGAGAGGTGGTATACAAATCTAATTAATAATAATAATAATAATAATAATAATAATAATGATAATATTAATAATATATGGCTTGTTTTCATTCACTACATTTATCCTATGAAAATTTACTGTCTTGGACTTTGAGATATTAATTTCCGGATCTGTGTTCCTTGTTGCACTGAATAGTAAGTTTTACATTCAAAGGACAACAAAGAATTTACTTCCTGAACCCTTTGGGGTGTATTTTACAGATGTTGGTAGCTAATCATAAAAATAACCTGTGATTTAACCCGTCATCTACAGTTTTATAAAACTCTTCTCTTTTTACACAATGGCTATTTTTTCTCTTGTCAGTACCTGTGGACTATACTGCACACATGAAAGAAACATACAAAAACACATAAGGATCTAGTACACCAAATACAACTGGAATATCTATTGAGATCCAAAAGCAGTGGTTCTGCTGTTTTGAATGCAGTTCATATATAGTAAGCTTGGATGGATCAAATACTGTTGTTATTTATTGTTCTGTCGGGCTCTCTGGTAGACTTCTCCCAAAAATTCACAGGTACAAATTTCAGACACACACACGTCTGAAAATTCAAAACAATGTTCTTTATAATGAAAAGTCACTTAAACTAAGCCCTCTTTTGGTATAGCAAAGAGCATTTGTCTCCAAACAAACTGGTAATTTGTACAAGTCCCTTATCAGTTCTGTGATACTTAGCTTGCAGCTGTGAGGCAATTCACAGTCCTTCTTCTTTCACAAATTGAAACACACTTTGCTCTGGTTTAGTTTCAAAGCTGGGGAAAAATCAGCACACAAAAGGTCAAAGTCAGTAAAGTAGTCATGAAACACAACGATCAGATAATCCTCCACAATGGCCAAAGCCGCAGGCTGCTACTTATAGCAGCCTCACTAATTATCACAGCCCCGCCCAACCACAGGTGGCCTCATTTTCTTTGATAATAATCTCTCAGTTGTTGTTGCCTATGCATCGCTCTCCGCATGCGTGGCTGTATCTTGTTCTCTTGTTCTGAATCCAAGGAGGAGCTAGATAATTGATCTCCTTCTGAGCTGTCTGCCACACTCTCCTCCTCACTGTCACTCATGTCTTCTTGGTCAGAGGAGCCTTCAGCAGCAGATTCCGCCGGGGGCAAAACAGGCCTGCAGCATGTGGATGTCTCCCCCACATCCACAGTCCTTGGGGCAGGAGCTGGGCAAGAGCTAGCCACAACATTTATGTGAATGGGACAGCCATGCAAGAGAGTCACATTATAGAAATGGCGAGTCCATTTTCCAGGACAAAAAAAGTGGCACATGAAGTGATAATATTTTTGTCTCTATTTCACATGAAAGAAACTTGGACTGGTGAACAATTTTGTGAAAACAATGAAGAAGGAAAGTGAAAATTTTCATTATGTGAGACAGAGGTTTCCAAGAATAACTGATGCCAAGATCAAGGAAGGCATTTTATTGGTCTATAGATCAAATTTGCTATATGACAAGTGATTTGAAGATCTGTCAGTAGGGTGAGAGCAAGGTGAAATCCAGAAGGTTCTGACAGATTTTGGAGAACCAGTAGCGGAAATTTTGAGTAGTTCGGAGAACCGGCAAATAACACCTCTGGTTGGCCCTAGAATGGGGTGGGAATGGACATTTTGCAGTATCATTCTCCTTGAGTGGGGTGGAAATTGAGATTTTGCAGTATCCTTCCCCTGCCTCACCCACCAAGCCACACTATACCCATCAAACCACGCCCATAGAACAAGTAGTAAAAAAAATGGATTTCACCACTGGGCGAGAGAAAATCACCTGGAAAGCATTCATGGTGTGTGTGTGTTCCCTGTCAGCCTTTAGAATTGTCAGATTCACAAGACGGAGATGACGTAGAAGCTGTCAATTACCCTGATTTAAGAGATGTGGGGGAAGCTAGCGAGGAAAGCAAACCAGAACAGCCGTAGGACGCAAGTATGCAGAATCATGTTTCATCTGATAATTCAAGTTTAGAAGACAGTCCTTGGTTAAACCCAAAGTTTAGAAGGTTGCAGAAAAGAAAGGAAGAAATTGGGGGGAAGAAGTTTTAATATGCTATTTCAGAGTGTGTAAATTAATTAATTAATTACATCACTTCTGGAATTTAACGGAAGAGATGACACTTTCTTCAAATACAACCAAGATGGTGATTTATGTCAACTCTCCAAATAAGTGAGTGTTTCTATTGCATGATAAACTGCTTTTTAACAGCAGGAACCTGACTCAGCAATAAGAAGATGTTTTGAAGTAGACAGCTTGTTAATTAGAAAGATGTATAACTTTTGTAATTTAGCCTGTAAGAGTTGAATGCATTTTCCCATGCCAGAGCTGTAATGACGAGAACCAAAGTGGAAGGAATAAAAGAAATATTATTTTGAAAATTATCAGCTTGTAAAGCTCTTATTATTAGTGGAATAGTTAGCTTGATTCCAGCCTAGATCCAGAACACAAGGCAACTACAGAGAAGCAAACTACATTTAGCTGGTTGAAAACTTCTTATAGTAATACAGGATCATAAAATGAAACACACCACTGAAGATTTATTTTCTGCATAAACATTTGGAGTTTTTTCTCGAAAATTCAAGTGCAGTGACAAATACTGTATAGAGAAAGTTTTCACCAGGACTTTGCCACAATGGAAAAATGGTATCAGGACAAATGGAATCCATCAATACTGGCTGATTATTGTTAGACGCTGCAGTGAGATGAATGAGACATTGAATATAAATGAAAATAATCAGCAAAATACTTTAGCCCTGTTGAACTCAAGCAGCGTGTCAGAAACATTATGTTATTAAATGCATTATAGCCATTGAAAGTTAATTTCATATTTCTCAAGATTCCTACAAGATGCAATCATTCTGAAATTATATTTGTGTTCAGTTTGAAAGGTTCTATCATAATTACCAAAAGTTTTTCAGGGAGCAAAACTATAAATTATCCAGTGAATTCATACAGATTTTTAACCGTAATTTGGTATCATCTATATATTTTATCTCAACCATTTCTTTCATATTTATTCATAAATAATATAAAAACCAAGAGGACATCACATTTCCTTGTGGTCCTTGTCCACTGTCGAACATTCAATTTATTCTCACACATATTTAAATTTGATTATGCATTGTGTAGAATTTTAATGCCACAAATGTGTACTAAATTGTTTAACTATCTTCACCCACTTAAAAGTTATCTTTATTTCCATCAGAATTGCTCATTTTTTGTCTCTTAATTTTAACCATGTCTTTCTGTATGTGACTATATTTTTTGCAATTGACTTGTTTTGGATAGCCGTTATACAAATCTTTCATTTTCATTTTTTTTGCAGCAGTCTTTCTTTTGTATCCATTTTTTTCTGATTCATAGTTTCCTGCACTTTTGTTACCCATCAATAGTGCATTTTTCTTATCTCCTGTTAGGATAATTCCATGTATATTTATCAACCGGGTTCATTCAAATAATTGAGAACTATCTTCTGATCCTTTTTCATGCTATTTATGTAGTCAGTCTACTTACACTGCTTCAAAAAGATCTCTTTTTAAAAATTCTTTTTCAAGGCTGCTTCTTAAGGTTAAAAAACAAAAGGTCTGATTCACATGCAGAATCTCGTGATTCTTGCATTTTAAAATTATTTCTTTTCAATCTTTTTCCTCTATTGCCAGCCATATCTCACCAAGTGACTTTGTGCCTCAATGTGGTGAACACTCTTAAAATAACTGAAAAACAAATTTCCGTTATAAATACAAAACTTAAGATACATATTTTTACAAAGGGTAGACTGGATGTCAGTAAGTACAACTATGCTAGAAGCTGGGAAAGAGTTATTTCCCCCCTGTTCCCAGTCTGTTCTCTAGGTTAAAAGCAACACTGAGAAAAGAAATTAGGGAAACTTTCTAACAAAATGAAACAGACTTAGCAGAATTTTAATAACACCTATATAAATCTGGGAGGGAGAGACAAATAGACATTTAAGGAATTGTAAAAAAAAAAGCTGCACATAGAAACATCTATAGGTAGTTGCCAAGACAACTAGACACAAAAACAGTTTTTTTCCTTCAAACGACATCACTCTGCTAAACAAATAATTTCACTGTCAAACTATTCACTAAGGTTGCATTACCATTACTATTCTCATCATTTCTATCACCCATCTCTTCCCACTTATGAGTGTAACTTGTTGCTTGTATCCTTATGATTTCTATTAATATTGATTATTTCCTGATTGCTTAATTGTACCCTTTTACAATCATTAAGTGTTGCACCTCATGGTTCTTGACAAATATATCTTTTCTTTTATGTACACTGAGAGCATCTGCACCAAAGATTCCTTGTGTGTCCAATCATACTTGGCCAATAAATAATTCTATTCTATTCTATTCCATTCCATCCCATCTGTAGTTGAAATAGTGATAAAAAAATAATTTTGCAACCAGTGCCTACTTTTATGATATTTGCAGGTCTATAAGACAAAAGAACAGTTAAGCTTGACTTAACAACCAAGTGGCCAGTTCCAATTATGGTCACTAAATATGGGCTACCGGTAAATTGTTAGCCAAACCATTGTATACATTGGAAATTGTTTCTGTAACAAACAAACATTATAATTTAGAAAACTGTGTGAAGCAACTGGAAAGTTCCTGTCTCTTTCTTCACATCATTAACCTGTGGAGTTTAACACCACAAAACTAATTGATGTCCACTCACTTGGGTGGCTTTCAAAGTTAACATTCATAGTTAACATTCAAAGTTAACATTCATTTGCCTTGTGATTCAGTGATATTAGCAATTTGGGTGGGGCTTCTAAAGATTAGTGGCAGAGAACAATCATAGTAGGTGAGGGACCTGTCTCCATTTTCTATCTGAGACCACTTAGTTGACCACTAGCTGAAAATGGTCTTCAGGCTTATGCAGAACACTCTTTTTATGTTCTCAGGAGGAAGTGAGACTAATAAGAAACAATGATCTTGTTTTATCTACAGTGCTGAGTTGGCTTTTGATCATGAACAGTTCAATAAAAGGTAAATGCTTCAGAGCATTAGAACTGAGTTCTGTTTTATGATGGAGTTTTATGTGCAAATACTGTACTTAGCTATGAGTCTTTGGTCTCATTTTAAACTGGCCAGATTTTTGTGACTGTGGAGAGGATGGATGTTTGCAGGTATAATTTAGGTCACACCTGAAGATTAAGGTAATTCTCTGATTTCTCTGTGCCTGTAGCTACCTGTGACAGAGTTCTAGATGCAAAATAAAGAATATTTTCCTTCCATTGTATTTCAGAAAGAATTTACCAGAGCTGGAGAAAAGTCCATTAAGTGTTAATAAAACCAGTCTAAATTCTGCAACTGTTATGCTGTTTTCTTGCTCAGAGAATTCTGGTATTAAGAGGGATTTTTTTGATCTTTTAACATTGGTAAAATTACTGCCAATGTTATTAACATAACAGTCTGTTCTCTCTGTAATTTCCAAGTGGCTTTGTGATGTTTGATTCCAGATTGGTTCATACTTTCCAAGAATTATGCTTAGCTCCTTCAGCTGAAGACAGATTTCCTATACCGATAGACGCTAATAATTACAAATACTGAAGTCATTTAATCAAGCAGTGGCTCATGGATGTTTGATTTAAATGTAGCATACCTAGTCAGACCCATGGCATGGCATGGCATGGCCAGATGGGAACCTACCAACCTTACTCCCTCCCTCTCTTGGGATGAGATGGTTCCTCAGGTAACTTGGTTCCATGCCATGAAGGGCATTAAAACTGATAACCAACCCCTTGAATTGGACCCAATGCAGCTCATGTAACAGAAATGTTCCAACCCTAGGAAAACCAAGGACTACTGTAGTTGCACTTTCCAGATACTTCTCAAGGAAATCCCTATGTAGAATAGCATTGCAATAGTCCATATGGAAGGATGAACAGGAATGAGTCATTGAAAATGAACCAAAGATGGCAAATCCCTGGCTACAGGGAAATATAGAAACATAGAAACATAGAAGATTGACAGCAGAAAAAGACCTCATGGTCCATCTAGTCTGCCCTTATACTATTTCCTGTATTTTATCTTACCGTGTTTCCCCGATAGTAAGGCAGTGTCTTACTATCTTTTTACCCCCAAAAGCCCCACTGTGTCTTACTTTGGTGGTATGTCTTACATTGTCCCGGGCACCGGGGCCGGCTCGTCTTCGGGCGCGGGGAGCTGCCGGAAAGGAGGCGGGCGGCGACCTCGACATTCGGCGGGTTGCGGGGAGCATCCCCTCGCCGCTCCCGGCAATGTTTCTCGGCAGGGGAGGCCAACTCCGCGGCGACACGGACGCTCGGCTGGCTGGCTAAAGGCAGGTCAAGGGGTGGATGGGCAGTCAAAAAGGGTGAGCGGCCGCCGCTGTGCCCTCCTTCGCCCGCCTCCTTTCCGGCAGCTCCCTGCGCGCCCCTCGCCTTCGCTCGCCACGGCGCCACCACCTCTTCCCCTGCCGAGGCTCAGCTGTAAGCGGCCAGCGAGGCCGCTCGGCTCCGAGGCGAGCGGAAAGGAGGCGGGCGAAGGAGGGCGCAGCTCCGGCCGCTCGCCTCGGAGCCGATCGGCCTCGCTGGCCGCTTGCAGCTGAGCCTCGGCAGGGGAAGAGGCGGTGGCACCGCGGCGAGCGAAGGCGAGGGACGCGCGGGGAGCTTGGAAGCAATGTCATCGCCCCCCCCGCAATACCGTTTATCTACCGTGTTTCCCCGAAAGTAAGACATATGTCTTACTTTCGGGGTATGGCTTATATAAGCCGACCCCCCTGAAACCCCCCATATGTCTTACAATCGGGGGGGTCTTACTATCGGGGAAACACGGTAGGATGGATATATGTTTATCCCAGGCATGTTTAAATTCAGTTACCGTGGATTTACCAACCACATCTGCTGAAAGTTTGTTCCAAGGATCTACTACTCTTTCAGTAAAATAATATTTTCTCATGTTGCTTTTGATCTTTCCCCCAACTAACTTCAGATTGTGTCCCCTTGTTCCTGTGTTCACTTTCCTATTAAAAACAGTCTCAACTGTTTTTAGAGGACTTCACAGCCTCTAAGTACCCCAAAAATAGCATCTATGACATCATTTCATTTACATTTTAAAAGTGTTTAGTCATAAGCTCCATTAACAGAAGTATAGAAAGAAGATCACAAGAGGTGTTAGTATAACTTTATAATGCCTTTGTAAGACCACACTTGGAATATTGCATCCAGTTTTCATTGAGCTGAAATTAAAAAAAACCCCGATGTTGAGACTCTAGAAAGAGTGCAGAGAAGAGCAACAAAGATGATTAGGAGCCGAAGGCTAAAACATATGAAGTTGAAGGAATTGAGTACGGTTTAATAAAAAGAAGGACAACTAGGGATGAACATATGGCAGCGTTTCAGTATCTAAATAATTCATGAAGAAACTTTTAGGCAGCATCAACAGAAATATAATTTCCAAATAATGTAAAATGGTACTTCCCCTTCTATTCTGTTTTATCCAAATTCCAAAATGAATATTTTACTAGGCCCATTTTAAAATTCATGAACTTGGTACTAGCCAACTTTCTTTTCTCTCTAATTTCCCGCTTTAGTGAGGGGAAAAAAGTCTCCCATTATTTCTTGAAATGGATATGTAGAAATCTTAAGCCGCACGTGCTTCCAGGGCTTGAAATCTTATTTTAAATAACCAAAGCACTGAATGTATTTTTTTCCTTATTGAATGCCAAGCTGCCACGCTACAATACATGTTCATCTTCCCATCACTCTCTCTCTCTCTCTCTCTCTGTGTGTGTGTGTGTGTGTGTGTGTGAGAGAGAGAGAGAGAGAGAGAGAGAGAGAGAGAGAGAGAGAGAAAGGCTTGTTTATATTCCTGTACATGGAGCCAGGAATAATACCAGTTGTCATTTTCATCATGAACAAAAACATTCCAAATATAGACAGGCCTTGCAGCTTGAAATTGCATATTAATGCTGGAAAGTCTGTCCATGTAATTGCATCCTTGTTTGTTCTGTTGGGAGAGCTAATAACCAAGATCCAGAAAAGGGACTATGGTACAGTTATAGCTTTAAGTCATCATCTCTTTTTACCACCGCTAAAAAGATGATCTAACTCTGAATACCGTATTTTTCGCTCCAAAAGACACAGTTTTTTTCCTCCCAAAGTAGGATGAAAAATCAGCCCCGTCTTATGGAGCGAAGATGCAGGCAGGGAGGGGGGGGGGAGGCTGCGAACTCGGAAGCGCCATCCCGCCGGCTGGCTGGCTAGCTGCTGCCTGGCCCCCTCCCTCCCGGAGGAGGGTCTCCCTCCACACCACCAGCGGCGCTCCTCCCGCCAGCCAGCCAGCCAAGCCCCGCGCCCGCCGGAACTGGCTCCTCGCTCTCCCCCCGCCGCCTGCCGTGTTTACAGGAGGTGGGGAGGGTCGGGCGGCTCGCTAAGGCCAGGAGGGACGCCGCTGCCCCCCCTTCCCTCTCTCCGCCCGCCGCTGCGCCTCCTTGACGCCGAGAGGAAATGCCGGCAAAGGCTTTTCTCAGCGGAGGCCGGCGAAAACGATATTCAATGTCGGGGGCGCATGGGCGGTTGCGTGCGCTCCCTATCTCCCTGCTAGCCCACTCGGAATATTCAAAATAAGAAAAGCCTTTGCCGGTGAAGGTTTTTCTTATTTTGAATATTCCGAGTGGGCTAGCAGGGAGATACGGAGCGGGTGCAACCGCCCGTGCGTCCCCGACATTGAATATCACCTTTGCCGCCGGCCCCGCCTCTCCTACAACCCCCTTGCTGAGAGCCCGGGACGAAAGTGCTCTTGGCAAAGGTGAGGCGGGCAGGGCGTGTGCGCGTCACCGCTGAGAAGAACGGAGAGAGAACGAGAGTGAGTGAGCAACAGACAGCAAGATAGTGAGAAAGAGAGAGTGAGAGAAAGGGGGGAGAGAGAGAAAGAGAGAGGGGGGAGAGAGAGAAAGAGAGAGGGAGAAAGAGAGTGGGAGAGGCGGGAGAGATAGCAAGAGAGGGAGAGAGAGAAAGAGAGAGGGAAAGGGGGGAGAGAAAGAGAGGGAGAGGGGGGAGAGATAGCAAGAGAGGGAGAGAGAGAAAGAGAGAGGGAAAGGGGGAGAGAGGGGGGAGAGAAAGAGAGAGGGAGGGAGAGAGAGGAGATAAAGGAAGAGGAGAGAGAGAAAGGAAGAGAAAGAAAGAAAGAGGGATAGAAAGAGAGAGAGAGTGAGAGATGCTCAGTGAGCCTTTCTTTGAAGTTGCCTCTCTTTCTTTCTTTCTTTCTTTTTCTCTCTTGCTCTCTTGCTCTTTCATTCTTTTTTCTTTATCTTGCTTTCTTTCTTTCTCTTGCTTTCTCTCCTTCCTTCCCTCCTTCCATTTCTTTCATTCCCCCTCTCTATTTTTATTTCTCTTTCATTTTCTTTCTTTCTCTCTTTCTTGCTTTCTTTCTTGCTCTTTTTCTTTCTCTCTTTTACCTTCCCTTCCTCTATTTTTTCTTTTCTTTCTCCTTCCTACCTTCT
Source organism: Erythrolamprus reginae (assembly GCF_031021105.1). NCBI lineage: Eukaryota > Metazoa > Chordata > Lepidosauria > Squamata > Dipsadidae > Erythrolamprus > Erythrolamprus reginae. Next base: position 51,262,516 of record NC_091951.1, read on the forward strand.
TCCCTCCCTCCCTCCCTTCAGTCCTTCCTCTCTTACTCTCCCCTTTCATAGGTTTCCTTGCTTCCTTCCTCTGTTCCTGTTCCTTCCCCCTTTCTTTCTTTCTTTCTTTCTTTCTTTCTTTCTTTCTTTCTTTCTTTCTTTCTTTCTTTCTTTCCTTCCTTCCTTTCCTCCCTCCATTTCTTGCTTTCCTTTTCCTTCCTCCCTTCTTTCCTCCCTCACTCCCTTCTTTCACTCCTTCCTCTCTTCCTCTCCCCTTTTTGGCTCAAAATATTTTTTTTTCTATTTTCCTCCTCTAAAATCTAGGTGCGTCTTATCAGCAGGTGCGTCTTATAGAGCGAAAAATACGGTAGATGCTGACGGGAGGTTTTGTTGAAAAAAAATGAATACTGTTAAAAATAAACATCACAAGTCATACCTGTAGTCATCTCTTGAAGCCAAAAAAAGAAATATTATGGACATCAACTCCCAGGCTCAACAGCTCAAGATTTGGCTACATAGCTAGAGGTATAACAAGCAGGAAGAGGGAGATTGTGATCCCGCTATATAGAGCGCTGGTGAGACCACATTTGGAATACTGTGATCAGTTCTGGAGACCTCACCTGAACTCAATCTGTATAGTCTGGAGGACAGAAGGAAAAGGGGGGCATGATCGAAACATTTAAATGGTATGTCAAAGAGTTAAATAAAGTTCAGGAGGGAAGTGTTTTTAATAGGAAAGTGAACACAAGAACAAGGGGACACAATCTGAAGTTAGTTGGGGGAAAGATCAAAAGCAACATGAGAAAATATTATTTTACTGAAAGAGTAGTAGATCCTTGGAACAAACTTCCAGCAGACGTGGTTGGTAAATCCACAGTAACTGAATTTAAACATGCCTGGGATAAACGTATATCCATCCTAAGATAAAATACAAAAGATAGTATAAGGGCAGACTTATACTTTTAGATTATAGGTTAAAATCTCTCACCTAATTTTTAATGTGAAGATGTTTAGGTCTTTGTTTTAGGCAGAGAATTCATCCAGTCTGGTAAATTGCAAATGTAAACAGACCTATGCAGAATTTTTAGTTCTGCTTATGTCTAGAAGTAACCAATAAAATACCATTGGTACCTTATACGATTTCATGTTGCTTTAACATCCTATTTAATATACCATTGACTTTTGTCTAGTGTGCATGTTACTATAGCAGTTTGAATCTCCGGGGGGAGTTGATTCCAGAGAGCTGGGGCCACCACAGAGAAGGCTCTTCCCTTAGATCCCGCCAGACATTGTCTGGCTGATGGAACCTGGAGAAGGCCAACTGTGGGACCTAATTGGCCGCTGGGATTCGTGCGGCAGAAGGCGGTCCTGTAGGTATTCTGGTATTCTGGTGCGATGCCATGTAGGGCTTTATAGGTCATTACCAACACTTTAAATTGTGTCTGGAAACTGATCGGCAACCAGCGATCCTTATATGCGGTCTGAAGAATACTAAAGCAAATCTGAGCAAGGATGCAGGAAACTGCAATGTATATAGACATTTCGTAGGATATAGAATTGTTTTCGATCTAGCCCTTTCTTTTCTTTTTTTTTAAATCCAGGATGGTGATGTCATTAGAATTGCTTGGGGATTAGCAGTTGCAATCTTGTTTGGCTTCGCAGTGGCTTCTGAATTTTCCGTCTACAAACCTTTGTGTTAAAAGCTGATTCCTGGTGGCTGCTAGGCTGTCCTCACAGCTCATCTCTCTATTTTTTTCCTGGCCTTTTCAATTGTGTGTGTGTGTATTCTAATTATTAAAAGACTGCTTTGGTAAAGAGATTGCATATGTATGTAAAATTAATGCAATTATGTATTTAGATCACAGGTAGCAATAGATTTATATACTGCTCCATGGTGCTTTTACAGCCATTTCTAAGCAGTTTACAGAGTCAGCATATTGCCCCCAATAATCAGGGTCCTCATTTTACCCACCTCAGAAGGATGGAAGGCTGAGTCAACCTTGAGCCTGGTGAGATTCAAACTGCCAAACTGCTGGCAGCCAGAAGTCGGCAGAAATAGCCTGCAGTACTGCATTCTGACCACTATGCCACCATGGCTCTTAGCTAGTCCTTGACTTATGACTGTAACAGTTGTAAGTTGTGATTGTCAGTAAGCAAGTCACCCAAGGGAATGGTCTGATTGGACAACTTGTTTTGCACGCATTAAGTATCGGATGGTTTGCAATGGGTTTTTATTGCTGAAAACCAGAAGTAAATTCTAGTTTTCAGCCAACACATCATAAAATGTAGTCATGTGAGCATAGGATGTTACAAATTGCTGTAAATGTGGGGCCCGTTGATGCAGTCACATGATACTATCGGGAGCTCAGATGGTAGAACTTTAGAACCAGGTCATAAATGCCCCAAGCACAGGTCCATTGGCTGTTTTGAACAACTGCAAAGGGTCTAATTGTAAGTCAATGAATATCTGTATTAAATTGTGAGTCGTAAAACAGGTATCAGCATGGTTCCTTAGCTTAATCACTTTAAAGTGCTCATTACTTTGCACCAGCTGCCTGATTTTTAGATTATAGGTTAAAATCTGTCACCTAATTTTTAATGTGAAGATGTTTAGGTCTTTGTTTTAGGCAGAGAATTCATCCAATCTGGTAAATTGCAAATGTAAACAGACCTATGCAGAATTTTTAGTTCTGTTTATGTCTAGAAGTAACCGATAAAATACCATTGGTACCTTATACGATTTCATGTTGCTTTAACATCCTATTTAATATACCATTGACTTTTGTCTAGTGTGCATGTTACTATAGCAGAAATATTTATAGGCGCAATTAAAAGGCTAAAGCCATCTTAAACTGCTGGAGTGAATGGAGACTTACATATCAACTGCTCCTGTGAATTTAATGCAGCTTCCATTTGTTCGTAAGATTGTAGCCTAATCTAATTAGGCATTAACCTTTAAATACTAATGATTAGGTTTTTTTAAAAAAAAAATTGTTAGGTTTAGGCAATAGTGTGGCTTTTGACTTTCTTTTGAAATATTTTAAATGTATCTTATCACATTAAACCTGCAGAAAGAGATTTATTGTGTGTGTGTTAATACTAGTAAAGTGAAAGGAAAAGAAGTAAAGCTAGAGAATTGTGTCATTAAAAAAAACCCCATGCTTAGGAATTTACCAAATTGCTCAAACATTCTTTTGTTACTCCTTTGCCAAAAAAAAAAAGGAAGGAGAACTAATTTAGGTGTTGTCAAACAAGAATCAACAATCAATTATTGCAAATAATAGATAGATTTAGCCTGCCAGTGTTACATAATAATTCTTTTTTTTCTGACATGCTTCGGGCATAAAAGCTCCATAATTCTTGGTGACTCGATAGATTCTGAATACTGGGGATATAGCCAAGAAGAGCGTATGTATTCTTAACATAGAAAAATTGGTCTAAATTCAAATTAACTAACTGTCAGATTGCAGTTCAACATACTACTCAACGGTAGAGTCCAGAATTTCAGTCATAAGTCATTATAGTCATAAGTCTCCCTGCCACATGAACAGACTCAATTTTTGTGACGTTTTGAGTCATCAAAGTTGTTAAGCCATCACATTGTCCTTAAGCCTCAAGAAACAGTCACATGACTATATAATGTTGCAACATAAATGTGAGCCAGTAACCAAGCAACTGAAATGTGATCACATGACCCTGAGAGGAAAGTCATAACTTAGGACAAGGAAGGGTCATATGTAGCTTTTTAAAAGTCTGTTGTAACTGAGCCAACTTTTAACCAAATCTTTTAAGTCAAGGATTACCTGTATGACAATTAATGAGATTAGCCCAAGTCATATGAGAGTTAATAGATTTATTTTTGAATTTCATCTTTAGTAGCAAGCGGATTCCAGTAAATCTTTATTCAGTTTTCTCTAGGGTATTATCTATAGACAAAGCATAATTTTTGAGCCACCAAGCGTTCTTTAGGACAGTGTTTCCCAACCCTGGCAACTTGAAGATATTTGGACTTCAACTCCCAGAATTCCCCAGCCAGCAAACGCTGGCTGGGGAATTCTGGGAGTTGAAGTCCAGATATCTCCAAGTTGCCAAGGTTGGGAAACACTGCTTTAGGATACAGGTAAAATGTTCATGGTTTAATTTGGAAGAGGTTCTAATGAAGTTGATAGAACTTAATTCTGATCATTTACTTTTTATTTATAATACTTATAGGTGGCTCACTTAAGAAGTCAAGGTCTTTTAGAACAATAATTATAGTTAGGGCTACATAATTAGACACTGCCTTTTTTATGGTTAGATAGATCTAACCAGGTCAATGCAATGAATATGAATTCACTGGGAGGCAATGGAGGACTGGTGGGGCTGGTTGGCTGTGACCCATAGGGTCACGACTTAACAACAGAACAACAGCAAAAGATGTTGCTTTTAAAATTTGTATGAACTTAGTTAGAGCTTGATGCATGAAAACATTGCCTGTGGCACATGATAAACAGTAATAATCGTAATAAAGACAACAAATGACAATCCCTTCTAAACCTAAGTATACAATGCAAAGTATATCAGTGATCAAAGACTTAGTAGTACAACAACAACAACAAAAATTGGCCAAGAGGTGGGAGTATAGGTTGTTCTTTACTTTCAACAGTTCATTTAGTGGCCATTCAAAGTTACAACAGCACTGAAAAAAATGTCACTTATGACCAGTGAAGAGCTGCAAAAAGTTTTATTACCACAATGTGGGTGTGGCTTATTTTGTGGATGTGGCTTGCCGGCCATGTGACCAGATGGGGGTGGTTTGATGATCATGTTAAAGGTGGCCAACTTGACATCATTTACGTCAAGGGTTTGGGTTAGGGTTAGAGTGCCTCTCCTCTCCTCGCCTCAAATCTATTTATTATTACTGAACATCCAAAATATACTATTTAATTCTATGTATATACGCCATATACGTAGATACATATTACACACAGGCACACAAAAATATACATTATCTACTATATAATCTGTATGTGTATGTACACACATAGGCATGCACACACAGCTCTTCTAAAATTATACACATTCAACCTCATTTACTGTGATAGGAAAAACATACCCAGAAAGAAAGAAAAAATCAATTTTTTTCTACTGGTTCTGCGTACTTGATCTTACCCATAGGAGCCCATCACTACTTATCATCGCTTTTCATGCTTAACAACCATTTAAAGCATTGTCACAGTCATATCATCAAAATTCAGACACACTGTAGCAGGTTCATATTTATGGTGGCTGAAATGACCTGGAGGAATCATGTGACCACCTTCTTTTTGCAACCTTTTGACAAGCAAAGTGAGTGGGGAGGCCAGATTCACTTAACAACTGCATCACTAACTTAACAACTGCCATGATTCACTTAAAAATGATGGCTAGGACGGTCGTATAATGGGGCAAAATTCATTTAACAACTTAGCAAGAGAAATTTTGGGCTCAATTGCGGTCGTATGTTGCTTGTATCCTTACGATTTATATTCATGTTGACTGTTTCCTGATTGCTTATTTGAACCCTATCCCAATCATTATGTGTTGTATCTCATGATTCTTGACAAATGTATCTTTTCTTTTATGTACACTGAGAGTAAACGCACCAAAGACAAATTCCTTGTGTGTCCAATCACACTTGGCCAATAAAGAATTCTATTCTGTTATGTTCTGCTCTGCTCTATTCCATTCCATTCCATTCTAACTATCTTATGGGCGGGGAGAATCCTCTGCAGCATTGAAATAGCATCTCCACATGTGACTTTCTCCAAAAAGGGTTACCCTGAAAAGGAGTCTGCAGATGGGATAAGAGCAGAAAAGTAGATGGATTGAATTTAAGAGCTTACATGAGGGCAAATTATGAAAGCAAAAATACAGTATGTCACAGCAAGGACATAGGAAAAGGGTGGAGTTTGCTTATAGCAGTGTGATGTGATGCTGCTTTTATAATTTTGACTCATTGGATTTTGCCAATGCCTCTGGCTGCGAGTCTCATTGATTTTGGTTGAAATCAGTGGGGCTTCATTTTGGATCGGTAGCATTCTCTGCAGTTACGTTGCAAATGTAACCAAAAGTGTGGTACAAAATAATGTCTCTGACTAAGAACAGAACTGTTGGATTGCACAATGGATTTCCAAGCAGCAAAATGCTGTTTCTGGGTAGCTTAAAAACAACTCATTTTTATTTTTTCTTTCCTTTAAAAATTCTTGACGAGAGGCACAACTCCACCTTCAGATGTTATGATCTGTTACACTCTGCAGATTTTGCTGGTTGTGATGTGGCAGCATCGGTCCTTCTCTTCTAAGCAAATAATCTGCCTACACAAAGAACTGAATTAGAACATATATGAAAACAGACAAAGGGCCTACATTGGGGAAGGATATCATTCAATCCATTCCAAGAAAGCAAAAACAAATGGAAGATTTGTGGTGAAGCAAGCCATATGTACCCCAGAAATTGCAACCAGATTGCGGGAAGGATCAGCGGCTTTCCAGCTAACAATTAGCTGGGCATTTGTGATCTCTGGACTGGTATTCCTTTGTTTATGTGTATCCTTCCCGAACTGATGCCATCCAGATGTGTTAGAACTTGGTTCCCTAAGAACTCTTAAGGGATTTGGTTGCTAACCATGTTGGCTGCAGATTATGTGAGATGGATTTTCCAGCTTGGAAAAGGTGATTAAATATGTTTCCAAGTCATTCAATGCCCATTTGCAGTCCTTTTTCTAATAAGTACCCTTTTGTCAGGGTTTTCTCATCAAAAATGATATTTGGAAATGGATACATTCCTTTTGATTCTTTTGATAATCTTTGATACCATTAGTGTAGAATTTGGGAGTGTTAAGAATAGGGTAGGGTAGGGTAGGGTAGACTAGACTAGACTAAATTAGACTAGACTAGACTAGACTAGACTAGACTTGGAAAGGACCTTGGAGTTCTTCTAATCCAATCCCCTGCTTAGACAGGAAACCCTACATGACTTCAGACAAATGGTTATCCAACCTCTTCTTAACAATTTGCATTGTTGGAGCATTTACAACTTCTGGAGGCAAATTGTTCCACTGATTAATTGTTTTAACTCTCAGGAAATGTCTCCTTAGTTCTAAGTTGCTTCTCTCCTTCTTTAGTTTCCACCCATTGCTTCTTGTTCTACCCTCAGGTGCTTTGGAGAATAGCTTGACTCCCTCTTCTTTGTGGCAATCCCTGAGATATTGGAATACAGTGATCCCCCGCTCTTTGCGAGGGTTCCGTTCCAGGACCCCCCGCAACGAGCGGGTTTTCGCGAAGTAGCGCTGCGGAAGTAAAAACACCATCTGCGCATGTGCAGATGGTGTTTTTACTTCCGCAGCGCTAGCGAGGAGCCGAAGATTGGGGGCGGCGCGGGTGTTTTAAAACGTCCCCGCCGACATGGGGGGCTCGCTAGCACCCCCCTAACCCGGGTTCGGGGTTCGGGGGTGTGCTAGCGAGCCCCCCATGTCGGCGGGGATGTTTTAAAACACCCGCGCGACTTTCCAATGAGTCCCGAAGACAACGCGTTTGTCTTCGGGACTCATTGGAAAGTCGTGCGGGTGTTTTAAAACATCCCCGCCGACATGGGAGGCTCGCTAGCACACCCCCGAACCCCCAACCCGGGTTTGGGGGTGTGCTAGCGAGCCCCTCATGTCGGCGGGGATGTTTTAAAACACCCGCGCGACTTTCCAATGAGTCCCGAAGACAACGCGTTTGTCTTCGGGACTCATTGGAAAGTCGCGCGGGTGTTTTAAAACGTCCCCGCTGGCATGGGGGGCTTCCTAGCAGCCCCCCAAACCCGGGTTGGGGGTCCGGGGGGTGCTGGTAAGCCCCCCATGCCGGTGGCGACGTCGCGCCGCCCCCAATCTTCGGCTCCTCGCTAGCGGGCAGGCAGGCGGCTCCTCGCTAGCGGGCAGGCAGGCGAGAGCTAGCGCCAGCGAACAGCTTGTCCGCGCTCGCTCTGGCCACGAGAATGAACGGTGTGGGCGGGCGAAGGGCGGGCGGCAGTGAGGAGTTTGCGTGGGCGGTGGGGAAACTCCTTGCTGATGCCCGCTGCTCGCCCTCTCGCCAGCAAGAGGGGGAAGACCCAGGGAAGCCGCCCAGCAGCTGATCTGCCGGGCACCATCTACGCATGCGTGCCCATAGAAAAAAGGGCACGCATGGGCAGATGGTGTTTTGACTTCCGGGTTGAAAAATCGCGAATTACCCTGTTCGCAATGGTCGGGGACGCAATAACCGGGGGATCACTGTACTGCTATCATGTCTCCCCTAGGCCTTTTCATTAAATTAGACATAACTAGTTCCTGCAACCATTCTTCATATGCTTTAGCATATCTTCTCTGCACTCTTTCTAGAGGCTCCACATCTTTAATATATCATGGCGACCAAAACTGAATGCACTATTCCAAGAATGGCCTTACCAAAGCTTTATAAAGTGGTATTAACACTTTGCGTGATCTTGATTCTATCCCTCTGTTAATGCAGCCTAGAACTGTGTTGGCTATTTTGGCAGCTGCTGCACACTGCTGTTATATCAATTATTACGACTCCCATATAAAACATTATCAGGCTATTTTGGGGGCATAATGGGAGTGGTTTGTTTTAATATTTGTACAGGTAGTCTTCAATTTACAATTGTGCAAAGACTCATGTAGGTTACAACGTCAGTGAAAAAAGTGACTTATGACCATTGCAATGACCTATGGCCATGCGATCAAATTGGCAGTTTGACAATTGGCATGTATTCATTCGTACGAATGAGAGTGATTTTTAACAAATTTGAGTTTTAGACTAGTTAATTTATATTAATATTGGATCTAGAATATTGTAACTGTTCTTTTATATACAGTGGTACCTCTACTTCCGAACTTAATTCATTCCCTGACCAGGTTCTTAAGTAGAAAAGCTTGTAAGAAGAAGCCATTTTCCCCATAGGAATCAATATAAAAGCAAATAATGTGTGTGATTGGGAAAACCACAGGGGGGGGGGGTGGAGGCCCTGTTTCCTCCCAGGAGATTCCTAGAGAGGCCCCATAGAGGCTTCTCCCTGCCTTTTCCGGCCCTGTTTCCTCCCAGGAGATTCCTAGAGAAGCCCCACAGAGGCTTCTCCCTGACTTTTCTGATTACAGCTTCAGAGGTTTAGGTTTGTAAGTGGAAAATGGTTCTTGAGAAGAGGCAAAAGAATCTTGAGCATCTAGAAAAGTTCATAGGTTGAGGCGTTCTTAGGTAGAGGTACCACTGTATAATGTAAGGAACCCTGAGTCTTCGGAGAGTGGTGGCATATCAATCAATCAATCAATCAATCAATCAATCAATCAATCAATCAAACAAACAAACAAACAAACAAACAAACAAATTTATGATGTTTGCAATGTCCCCAGGCCATGTAATCCTGATTCGTGACATTCCCACCTAGCTTCTGTCAAGCAAGGTCCATGGATTTGCTTGATGTCCATGTGATTTGCTTAACCGTGGCAAAAAAAGGTCATAAAATCGGACATGATTTCCCAATAGCTGCCTTGTTTAGCAAGAGCAATTCTGGTTCTAATTGTTGTAAGTCAAGGATTATTTGTAAGTATCGCTGTACAGTATGTGATTCTTTCAACAGCAATAAAAATAAATAAAATATAGGAAACCGCATCTTCCTAAACAAGATGAGCAAAGAAGAGGCTATATAATTTACATCCCTCTCATCTTCCAACATTGATGTGTTGTTCGTGGACTGTCCAAACAGAACTCACACGCACTACTATGATATTATCATCATCATTATTATTGCTAGGCATACACTATCATTTCCTCTTCATGCGTGACAGTAATTTGGTACTCAATTACAGCATTTGTCACTCTTCATCCACACCACCTTCAAATTGTACAGCTGTCCATTGCCTTTATATAGCTGGATGACTGCAGTTTCTTGTGTAGTATGATTTTGAAGCTGGGGAAAAGCTGGAGAAATTGTGGGTGACAGCTGTAGACAACTCCAGGAGATGCCTAACGCAGATGATGAATAACTTTATCTCCTTTCTGCCTTTTTGCTGTTAATGAGCACATCAAGTATGCTACAGAATGCTTCCCTGGAGATGTAGATCTCAAAACATTAGAGCCACATCAGGGTGAAAATCAAAGATCCAGTCAATAGTAAATGCGAGTGTGGATCATAACTGTGCACGGTGACAAACAGTTAATAAGTTAAAAGCCCTCTCGGATACTTAGGCTTGAGCATAAGGGACATTTATGACTTGCTAAATGCAGAGGCCAAGAGTGAGGATAATATACATCACACATTGTGCAAAAGTTGCTGAGGAAGGCCAAAGCAACAATATTGTAGGGGTTATTGATGGCAACAATCAGAGCTATTGTGCTTACCCTGTGACAGGTCAAAAGAGGTCTTCGATAATTATAATTCTGTTTTGATCTCCTGCCTGCATAATGAATGGCACTTTAGTTTTACACAGTTACATTCATTTAGGTCAACCTAACTATTTGCAGTTCAAACTCCCACGGCTACAGATAGTCTCTTCTGTCTTAGGCGATCCTAGTTACTTATTTCAGTTCTAACCGATCTTCTTAATGGTTGCTTCAGTTGCCTTTAAATCTGCATGTGGTGACTTTATCTTATGTTCTCGTTTGTCAATAAATTTAGGTTGGCATTAGCTGTGTATTGCTACCCCTTGTCCTGCTAGACTACATGGTCAAAGCATTATTGATGTGCTACTTGGCTACACTGGTTTGGCAATGAACTTAGGTTGGCATTAGCAATGTATTGCCACTCCTTGATTCTGTTACAACATTATTGATGTGCTACTTGGCTACTTGGCTACACTGAGGACATGTCCTATTAATATTTTGCAACACAGAGATGATGAAAAGCAGAATTAGGGAGACACACACTAAATGATTGGGGTGTGTATATATATGTGTGTGTGTGTGTGAGAGAGAGAGAGAGAGGTAGTCACGTGTGTTTGTGAAATATGCAAATACAGGTAGTCCTTGACTTACAAATGATCTTTTCGTGTCTATTTCAGACACACACACGTTTGAAAATTCAAAACAATGTTCTTTATCACAAAATTCAAAATAAACTAAGTACTCTTTTTGTATTGCAAAGAGCACTTGTCCCAAAATAACCTGGTAGTCTGTACAATTCCCTTAATTAGTCCTTAAGTACTTAGCTTTCAGCTGTGAAGAAATGTCACAGCCCTTCTTCTTCCATGAAGTGAAACACACACACACTTTGCTCTGCTTTGGTTTCAAAGTCGTGAAAAATCAACAAACTAAGTCCGGAAACAGCAAGGCAGTCCTGAAGAACAATGATCAGATAATCTTCCACAATGGCCAAACCCACATGCTGCTATTTATATCAGCAGCACTAATTACTGGAGCCCCACCCAAACACAGGTGGCCTCTCTTATCTTCTGTAATATGTCCTCAATTGGTCTCTTCTATGCATAACTCTGCGCCTGTGTGGGTCCAAGACTTCCGCATCTGAATCAACCGAAGATAATGGAGATTGACTTCCTGGGCTGTGTGCCAAGCCTCCCTCTTCCAAGTCACTCCCACCTTCTTCTTCATCTGAGCAAACTGAACTACCTGACTCTGTCGGCAATAAAACAGGCCTATGACATGTTGAAGTTTCCCCTGCATCCACCTCCACATTCCTTGGAGCAGGAGCTGGGCCAGAGCCAACCACAACACAACGGTACTGAAAAAAAGTGACTTGTGACCGTTTTCCACATTTATAACCATTGCAACACCCTCATGGTCACATGATCAAAATTTAGATGCTTCACAACAGACTCATATGTATGACCGTCACAGTGTCCCGATAAGAACTGCAGCAAGAAAGTTTGTAAAATGGGTCAAAACTCACTTAACAACCGCTTTGCTTAGCAATGGAAATTTTGGACTCAATTGTGGTCGAGGTCTAGTAGCTGCCAGGTCAAGTTGGTCTTCCTAGATCAGTGGTTCTCAACCTTTCTAATGCCACAACCCCTTAATACAGTTCCTCATGTTGACCCCCAACCATAATCTAGCGCAATTCTCCCAACAGAGCTTTAAGCTGATTGGCAGGAAGGTCATAGGGACACCCCCACTGTAAACGCCTGATTGGTCAGATTGTAAAAATATGTTCCAAGGTGCCAGAATAGAAGCTTTAGTTCCTAACACCATGGGAAATTTGTCTTTCACCCTGCGAAATGGTCATTCGACCCCCAAAGGGGTCCTGACCCCCAGGTGGTCATTTTATTCTACTCACTTCCCTACCAGGTTGACACATGTCTTTTGAACAGTATTTAAATAGAGTAGCATTTTGTTGGGAAAAAAAGAATAAAACATTTTCTTACTGGCTTATCGTTGCTGTTCTTCTACCTCATTTTTCTGATGCTCTAGAACAGATGTGTGAACCTATGGCACGGGTACCCCTTCCAATATATTCCATTTGATTGAATTTTCCATTTCCTTTCCACAGGTGGCACGCGGAACTATCTGCTGGCACACAAGCCGTTGCCCTAGCTCAACTCCAACGTACATGTGTGTGCCGGCCAGCTGATTTTTGGCTTGCACAGAGGCTCTGTGAGGACATTTTTGGCTTCCAGAGAGCCTCCAGGGGGATGGGGGAGGGCGTTTTCACTCTTTGTCGGTTCCAGGGAAGCCTTTGGAGCCTGGGGAGGGCGAAACATGAGCCTACTGGGCCTATGTTGAGAAACAGGCCGTTTTTGGCCTCCAGAGGGCCTCCGGGGGATGGGAGAAGCTGTTTTTGCCTTACCCAGGCATTGAATTATGGGTGTGGGCACATGCACATGCACAATAGTGTATATGCACATCTCTTTTGGCACTCAAGGAAAAAAGGTTCGCCATCACTGTTCTAGAATTTCTGGTGATTTTGAGTTTGATCTTATGTTTCAGTTCTGGTCCCCAGTTGGGATTCAAATTCTAGTCTCCCACATCAAAGGTGGAGCTCTAACTACTGAACTATCCAGCCACTATATCATCACAGAAATTATAGAAATATATAGACCCAATGGAATTATATAGATATCAATAACAACACGAGCTCTTTCTGTACAGGACTAAGAAACTGTGCAGCAATCTTCAAACTCTTTGAGTTCTCTGGTATAAGATCTAAGAAGAGAATTTGAATTATTTCCCTCTGCATATGTAGATGTTCAGATTGTACACAAAACACATGGCTTGTGAAAGACAATTGTTCATCACGGATCATAGAATGAATTTTATTATACAGCGGTACCTCTACTTACGAACTTAATTTGTTCTATGACCAGGTTCTTAAGTAGAAAAGTTTGTAAGAAGAAGCAATTTTTCCCACAGGAATCAATGTAAAAGCAAATAATGTGTGCAATTGGGGAAACTACAGGGAGGATGGAGATTCCTAGAGAGACCCCACGGAGGCTTCTCCTCACCTTTTCCTGCCCTGTTTCCTCCCAGGAGATTCCTAGAGAGGCCTTGCAGAGGCTTCTCCCCGCCTTTTCCGGTTACAGTTTTAGAGGCTCAGGTTTGTAAGTAGAAAATAGGCAAAAAAATCTTGAACACCCGGTTCTTATCTAGAGAAGTTCTTAACTAGAGACGTTCTTAGGTAGAGGTACTACTGTATTTATTTTACTTTATTTTTTATTTTTGTTGTGTCCCCCCCCCCTTTTTTTTTTGGTTCAGTTGTGTCTGATTCTTGGAGAGTATCTGGACAAACCTCATCAGTTTTCTTGGCAAGGTTTTTCATAAGTGATTTGCCATTGCTTCCTTTCTAGGGCTGAGAAAGTGACTGGCTTAAGGTCACAGGCTAGCTTATTATGACTTTGTTTCTCCAAAAGTCTCAGAATCAAAAAGAAAAAATTGAACAAAAGAAAATGGATGATGTCCATCCTTGATTATGGGAATAAGTTTATTATTTTTAATTCATGAATGTAAGGCTTTGGTAACTAAAATAAAATTCAAAATTCTGCATTTTTAATGGGGAAAAATAAAATAAAAACTATCTTTGATTTGTGTTGGTGGTATGTATGAAGTTCAATGCCTTCTGTAATCATTTCTTTAAAAAAAAATCATTCTAGTCAACAATTCTAGAATTCTCAAGTAGAAAGATATGCAATGAATAATCCAGGTTAGTTTTGAACATAGATGCTGCACCTCCTGAGACCTTGGAAATTTTTTTGAAAGCAATTTATTTTCCATTAGGTAGAACGAGGATGTTGGAAATGAGTATAAGATAAATATTTGGCATAACACTAACTTAAATAATAAAGTTGTTTATTCTGGCCTATAGACCTAAAATTGGGATCCACAAATAAATCTCTTAAATTGCAGTTCAGTAATAGCTCCCACTTGACTTTCTGATTACTTCTATTTTATATTGTGTAACTATCTTGTTGTAATGACTGTACCCCTTCCAATATGTATTCCATTTGATTGAATTTTCCATTTCCTTTCCACCGTTTATTGTTCGTAGGTTCCACATTCTGTTTAAGAAAGCGGCCTGTTTCCTTTCTTCTTTTTCATCTCAACTCCGTGCCTTACCTTCTTACTAAGCCTTTCTCCACTGACATGTTTTTCAGATGTACTCACTGCTTGAATTGCTTCATGCATTAAATCACAATTCTGTTCATACAGTCATGCTTGTATCATGTTTTTAAAAGTACAATTCTAGTTCTACCTTTTAAAAAGTGCTTTCAGGGCATTGGGCCGTGAATTTCCATTTGCCCAACATGTATGGTTCATTTATTTAACCACTTTAGGTTAATTGATCTGAAGGAATAAATTCTAAATGAACATAAGATTGCAAGAGAGTTCCTAGAAGCAACATTTAGTGGAACAAGGGTGGAATATTATTTTACTGAGTTTCATTTCATTAAAACGAAAAGACAGACTGGCTGCAATGTTGAGAAAACAGTGGAGCCCAGTAACTGCATTTTTAATTTGGAGTTCGTGCGTTGTCCTTATCACAGAACGGAACTGAGATACATATGTCCTATGTTATAGGACAATTGCTAATTTCAACTTATTCTTATGCAAGAAGTCAAAATCAGAATAGAGCTGGAAGGGACCTTGGAGGTGTTCTAGTCCAGCAGTGACCAATTGGTGGTCAATAGACCACTGATGGTCTATGAGAAAATTTTGGTGGTCCACATAAAAAAATATTTGCATTCTTCATATTGCACTAAATTAGGGGTCCTCAAACTATGGTCCCTGGGACAGATACGTGCAATGAACATTTGTGTTGCTGCAGAGAGTCTCCCCCTTTGGGGTCTTTTTTTGCATGGGTTGGAGGGGAACAGAAATTCCAACTTGGAGTCTGCTTCAACTTCCTAGTGTGGGACCTTGGGTGAAGGCCGGAGGGAAGGGCTGCTGGTAGCAAAGAGCTGGCGGACCTCGTTCCAGTGAGACCGCATTATGCCCTGGATCTGTTGACAATCTCTGGCTGACCATCTCAGCCCACTGAGCTTCCAGGCGCCGATACCTGGCCTTGCACTCTCTCGGGGTTTTCCCTCTGCTTGGAAAAGCCTATGCTTGTAGTCCTCAGTGAAGTGCTTCTGCTGAGACTCCTCTGTTAGATCCAATTTGAACTGATGTCCAGCTGTTTTGCTAATTGTTTCCCATGGTGGCTGCTTAGTTCCAACAACTGCGTGTGATTGGATTGTCTGATTGAGTAATATATAGAGTTTTTAGTTGTAGTTTTTTAATATATTAGTTTTGTTTTGTACACTTTGTTTCTATGTTTATTTTGTGAGCCGCCCCGAGTTTTCGGAGAAGGGCAGCATACAAATCTAATAAATTATAATAATAATAACTGCTTCCTATTGGGGCCCTAAGGAGCCCGGGCAAGGAAGCAAGGAGTGGCTGGGAGGGGAGCGGCGAGTAGAGGCCGGCGAGGCACCCCTTGACCTTGGTTTAAAAAAATTGCAATAATTGTGCTAATGTAATATGTTAAGAAATACATTGAACCATGGTTAGCACTGTATGTCAGCCCCATAGTAGATTTCCTTTTGCTTAACCATAGTGTCCTCCCAGTTTTATTTCATTATTCCAAATTCTGAATTTAGGGATATTTTTTCCTCATTCCCTTTCTCTACACCAGGTAGATTTTTTTCATCAGTCTGCCCAGTGTTGTTGTTTTTTTTCAGCTAGAGAAACTTTGATCACTTTAGCTTTTCCTTGCTGATCCCACAGATGATAAGTGCTTTTTACTACAACTAAGGACATAATAATGGATATCTAATGGAAAGAAGAACTGCCTTTGAAGCCAAATGGAAGATATTCAGTTTTTGCAAACAGTTGGTTTTTTCCTTTCAAGTTTTTCAGGCCAAGTTTGTGTTTCCTTTTGATCTTTGGATAGTATCCTAGTAGCAGATTTTGTCAAAAATAGGCTTTACACAATATATTTACTAGGAGAGAGGCCTTACTGTGAGCACATATTCTTAGAACAAGAATGTCAGGCTAGAATGGCACCTGTCAATTTGGAACTGAGATCTGTCTCTTGTTCCAATGAACTTTTCTTCTTCTTGAGACATCTGGACTGGTGGCTGAGTCATGATCTTCTAAACAAGGCAGCCATCTTCTGAACCAGATGGGAAATCAAAGAAAATATTAGAAATTCAAAAGATGAGTGAATCTGTGGTTAACTGGGTATGAAGAGACTGAGATGCAACAGTCAGTATTTTATTTTTATTTATTAGATTTGTATGCCGCCCCTCTCTGAAGACTCGGAGTATGCTCTGTGCTCCATGCAAAACCTTAAGGATTCAAATCCTTTTCCAGACAATATTAAGGTGGGAGGTTTTTGAATTCTTGGGGTTAGTCTGAAATAGAATAGAAAAGAAATAGTCCATTTTAATTTTATGTTCTTCTAAATGATATACAGTGGTACCTCTACGTAAGAACTTAATTCGTTCCGTGACCAGGTTCTTAAGTAGAAAAGTTTGTAAGTAGAAGCAATTTTTCCCATAGGAATCAATGTAAAAGCAAATAATGTGTGCAAACCCATTAGGAAAGAAATAAAAGCTTGGAATTTGGGTGGGAGGAGGAGGAAGAGGACAGTTGCTGCCGAAGGAAGAAGGTGAGGGGAGGGGAATCAAACAAATCCAAAACTTTAAGGCTTTTTTTTTATTTAAAAAAAAAGAGGGACTCTGAGGTGGCGAGGAGGAGCACGCACCTCCCGTACACCCGGCACGAGGCTGCCTCCCATACACTGCGCCAGAGAGAAAAACCCAGGGGTAATGGCAGGAAACTGGCTGGCCCTTCGTGCCGCTCTCAAATTTCCAGGGAGATTTTTCCGGGCTCGAGTTCTTAGTAGAAAATGGTTCTTAAGAAGAGACAACAAAATATTGAACATACGGTTCTCATTTAGAAAAGTTCTTAAGTAGAGGCATTCTTAAGTAGAGGTACCACTGTACACTTTTTAAAAAATACCTAAATCAGTGATGGCGAACTTTTTTTCCCTCAGGTGCCAAAAGTTCACATGTGCACTCTATTGTGCCCGTGCAAGTGCCCACACCCATAATTCAATGCCCCCTGCCCCATGTGCACGCACATGTGGTCCCCCAATGCTGTTCCACAACTTTGCGTGCCCGCACGATCTCCTCATTCACACATTTCCTGATTTTGAGTGAGCCTGGTAGGCCCATTTTTCACCCTCCCTAGGTTCCAGAGGGATTCTTGGAGCCTGGGGAGGGCGAAAATGGCTCCCCCCCAAGGCTCTCTGGAGGCTGAAAACGCCTTCCCAGAGCTTCTGCACAAGTCAAAAATCAGCTGGCCGGCGCACACAGCACCTTCAGATTAATTAGGGCAATAGCTCGTACGCCAGCAGATATGGCTCTATGTGCCACCTGTGGCACGCGTGCCATAGGTTTGCCATCACTGGTCTAAATAATATTAGTGAACAATTAACTTGTTCGTTAATAAAATGCTGTGGTTTTTTGCATATATCCTTTGATTATACAGTAGTCCCTCGCTATACCGCGCTTCACCTACTGCGGCTTCACTTTATCGCGGGTTTCTGAGGAAGTCGATCGGCAGATTTAAACAGCCCGCCAAACTCGATCGGCAGGTTTTTAAAATATATATATATATCTAAAATTGTAAATACTGTATTTAAATACTGTATCTAAAATAAATACTGTGTGGGAAGGGTTTATGAAAACTTACCAAACAATTACAATATAAATACTTAAATAAGTATTTATCAAATTTACTGATAAATTCCGATAAATTCCCCATCGCGGATTTCACCTATCGCGGCCAGGTCTGGAACATAACACCAGCGATAGGTGAGGGACTACTGTATATAGCGGTAACTTTTTGATGTCCCTATAATTGCATCTCATTCTCACAGTGCTTTTTGTAAATATTCCGTTCTCTTAAAATACTTTGGCATAGCTCATATGCAACAGTTTACCTTGGGTGTATTTGGTAGTCATACAATTTTTATGAAGTTTTAAGCTCCCCTAAATCCTCTAAGTATCATCAGCTTTGCTGTACAGTATAGAGATCAGCCTTTATAGCAAAGGCCTAGATCAAGGAGCCTCAATTTTGAAGCATTCAAGAAGAACTTGTTTCCAAGGTTTTCTTACTTAAAATTAAAAATAGAAGGAATAGAGACTAGCAGCTAGGCATTGTGTTTATTGGCATGTTATTTATTAAATTTATATTGCACCTTTCTTCTGAGAAAATCAAAGCAGCATATATGAGTTAAGGTCATCCCTACATTTTATGAAGTAATCCAATGATCCCAAATCATAAATCAATGATCCTCAGCAAATGGGGAACTGAACTTAGCAGATGACATCATTAAACTGATCTTAGCTAATCCTTAAAATAGCTGAGCAAGTAGTTGGGTGAGTAGTTAGATGGGAAGGTACTTGGAATTCCCAAGTCCCCAGAGTACATTTGAAACATGGAAAAAAATGATCCAGGAGAACATACAGTGGTACCTCTGTTTACGAACTTAATTCGTTCCGTGACTAGGTTCTTAAGTAGAAAAGTTTGTAAGAAGAAGCAATTTTTCCCATAGGAATCAATGTAAAAGCAAATAATGCGTGCGATTGGGGAAACCACAGGAAGGGTGGAGGCCCTTTTTTCTCCCAGGAGATTCCTAGAGAGGCCCCACAGAGGCTTCTCCCCACTTTTTCCAGCCCTGTTTCCTCCCAGGAGATTCCTAGAGAGGCCCCACAGAGGCTTCTCCCCACCTTTTCTGCTTACAGTTTCGGAGGCTCGGGTTTATAAGTGGAAAATGGTTCTTGAGAAGAGGCAAAAAAATCTTGAACACCCGGTTCTTATCTAGAAAAGTTCGTAAGTAGAGGCGTTCTTAGGCAGAGGTACCACTGTACTGACAAACAAGTTCTATATTGTTGAAGGAGTTGTGCTTGACTTAACATACTGTAGTATACAGGCTGAGTTTGACAAGGCTGAGATGGGCGATTCCAAAGTTACAAATGGACATTGATGTAAACATTGCTCAATTGTCTAAGGCAGCGAGTGCTGAAAAGGGAGTACGCATGTGCTCACGGAACCAAGTGCCGAAAAGGATCACTTTGTGTGCATGTGCTTTGTGCACTTATCTGGGCTGCAACCAGGAAGAGGAGTTGCCCAGGGGGCACACACATGCCCATGCACACCAACCAGCAACTTTTATGGTTACTGCTGTGCATGCGCACACGCCGATCAGCTGGCCAATGCACATGCTCATAGACCAGCTCTTTCGGTTTCCGGCACTATTGCATGTACAAAGGCCAGCTGATTGTTGCGTGCAGTATTCCTAAACCCTGACAGCTTTAAGCCATTTAGATGTCAACTCACAACATGCTGTGTGGGGAATGCTAGAAGTTGAAGTCCACATAGCTTATAGTTGCCAAGATTGACAATTGCAGTGATCTATATATCAAATGGTAACCATCGCCCAATGTGGATCTTCCCAAAAAAATTCTTCAGCTGATTTATTTGATACATTCCTCAACTGCTTTTTGAAAAAGTTTCTCTCTGAAAAAGCTTCAACATTTGAAACTATTTTAATTTCAAGCAAGATGCATTTTGCTTAACATTTGGAGAAATCAGGTTTTAATTACTTATGCCTTTTCTGTTTATACACATAAATCAGGGGGAAAAAAATCTGCTATGCTATTTCTAGATTAGATAATTTTTCACATCAGGGCCTTTCTAAAAATAGAATATTTAGGGTGGTGGTGGTAGTAAATGATCTTTAGCCTGAACTGTATCATCATGCAATGCGTTGGTTTTATTTTTATCAAGTTTTAAAAGGGGTATATATCCCTTTATAAATTGTGTTACCATTTCTTTTCTTAGATTTCTTTCCTTGTTTTTTTAACTAGACATTTTTTATCACCCCCCCCCCTTATTTGCTTTTATCACTGTTCTCCAAAGTTTATTGTAAAAATATTGCGCAATATGGCACATTAAGAGTTTCTTTCTTGAGAGTTAATAAGATCTTAGGAAAAACACATACATAAGAAACAGTGCTCCTGAAATATTTCTCAAGTAGTTTGTTATCTAGCAATAAAAATATGTTCTGCTACTCTAATCATTTATTAGCTGGATTCACTCCACCACACTAGCTCTTTATCTGAAATTGCTCTAAGCTTAATTTAAAACTTTTTACTTGCTCATCTGTAATGGACAGAATATTTATTTGATACACCTTAATCTCAAGATTATGCTACTTTTGAAATTATTTTTTGACTCAGTACTTTCAAAAAGGAAGGTTTTTTTCTAATAATAATTTGGCTTTGCACATCGAGTCTAAAAATTATATCTTCAGTTGTTTTGTTAATGAAAGTCTGTGTGATAATGAAGTACAGTGGTACTTCTACCTAAGAATGTCTCTACTTACGAACTTTTCTAGATAAAAACTGGGTGTTCAAAATTTTTTGCCTCTTCTCAAGAACCATTTTTCAGTTACAATCCTGAGCCTCCAAAACTGTAACCAGAAAGCAGGGAGAAGCCTCTGTGGGGCCTCTCTGGGAATCTCTTGGGTGGAAACAGGGCTGGAAAAGGTGGGGAGAAGCCTCTGTGGGGCCTCTCTAGGAATCTCCTGGGAGGAAACGGCCTCCACCCTCCCTGTGGTTTCCCCAATCACATGCATTATTTGCTTTTACATTAATTCCTATGGGGAAAATTGCTTCTTGCAAACTTTTCTACTTAAGAACCTGGTCATGGAACAGTTGTCTCCTCTTGAATTGGATCCACTATTATCTGCACTGGCTGCTGGTGGGCCACAACAGTGTTATCTGAATAGTTGTACTTGTATGAATAGTAGTATTTCTCTACTTTGGGAGTCTTGACCTGCAAAGATGAAAACCAGTGAAACTATGGCTCAAAATGTGTTCAGGATGTAAAAATACCCCCCTCCCCCAGTAATGTCACAGTACTAAAATGCCAAGAAAAGAAAATCTCTAGCAATATATTCTACTGGGGGCTGGGGAGCCATTCTCATCTCTGAATAATGACTGACATCCATTTCAATCAAACCAGAGCAATATTTTTGCCTTGTGTAAAAAGAACTGGAATTCAGCAGAAACCTTCCTTGTGTGTCATGACCAGTAAATGAAGCAAGAGCTACATTTTCCCCTGCTCACGGTATAATATTTCAGTTTTAATCTCAGCTGCCAGAACAGGAGGTGAGAACGGCCTATTTTTAGTTGATTTTGGGCGGCCGCCAGACAGAAAGGAAATACAGGAATAGGAGAGCCACTTTAAAAACACCGAAATAACATCTGGTTACTGAGGCCGAATGCTTAGATAGACTGGCCCAGAGCAATTCGAATGTCCTGCCCGTTTAATGAAGATTGGATTATCAATATTTTCCTTGAGTGGTTTTGTAGTAAATTGTCCTTATCTATCCTTAACTTGTATGTTTTTCTAAAGTTACACACCTCATAGAATGACCTGCACAGGGGAAAAAAACAAACAAACCTCCAGCAGATGTAGAGCAATACTATCTGAGAGCATATGTCTATATTATTTGGCAAAGATCTTTCCCATTATGTGTTTCCTGACCTTTAAAACTTGGAGCCGAACTTACTTACTTACTTACTTACTTACTTACCTACCTACCTACCTACCTACCTACCTACCTACTTACTTACCTACTTACTGTTCTGTCTGGGTCACTCCGGAAGCCAAGACCAACCCAAAAAGAGAAGCCAGACACACTAGTAAAAGGCAAAGGCAGTTTATAAAATTCAAGAAAAACACAGGTAACAGAAAATGTCCTTACAAACAGGAAAACACTGTATCTTCAAATATATCCACAAAGGCAAAAGTCCATGGAGCAATACAGGATTCTTGCTGCCAAGACGAGGCTGTAGATAGCAGACCTACACCTCCCACGGGTCTTCTAAACTGCTGGGCCACAAGCCAGGAACAGAGACGTCGAGAACAAAGCAGGTCACCGTAACTCCAACTGATAACACTCCACATGGCTTCAAGGGCTTGCCTGCCTTTTAAACCCTGCTAAGGAGGACCACACCCAAGCCCAGCTGATCCTAATTCAGTGCTGATAATGCTTCTTTAATTGCTCCTTTCTTTGATCTGAACGTCTCTGTGGCAGGTCAATGACGGCTTGTGTTTCATCACCTAATGACTCCAAACTACTGGCTGGGGAGAGCCCCCCCCGGAGCTCTCATGCTGTTCTCCTTCGTCCCATTCCTGACTGTCCTCTCCCCCGTCCGACTGCTCAGCCCCTTCCTCTTCGCTGTCATCCTCCTCCAGGCATGGAGCCAGCAGAGACACAGCCGGTCCCTGAGCAGCCTCAGGCTGAACCACAACACTTATTTATTTATTTATTTGACTTCTATACCGCCCAATCCCGAAGGACTCAGGGCAGCTTACAATAATAATATAAATACAAATAGATATAGAACAATAAGAAGAAGTCTTCTTGGTGCTTTCTGAATATAATACAGTTCCTCTGGCATGTTTGGTGAGGGGGTGGAATCCGAAGAAACTGGTTTTCCTTTTAAGTTCTAAAGTCATTGGATTGTGGTCTGAAAAGGTATTTAGCGACATTGCCACTTTGGGAATATTAGTAGCTAAATTCCTAGATATCCAAAGCATTATTTTAAAAGATCTTGGAAAAATACTTGAAAATAAGTGTATTCTTTTGCATCACCATTTTTGTGTCTCCATGCATCTGGCAGCTCTAAATTGCCCAATTATTTTCCATTCTCTCTTCAAACACAACCAGGTCACTTTTAAGAGATTTGACAGATGCAGATTGCTTCAAATGATTTCTTTGGTAATATTTCTCTTTCAGATGCTTTAATGGTCCGCTTCTTCCCATTTTCTTTAAAGCTTTTCTGGTGGCCACTATTTTTTTAAAAGTTTATAATTCAAAAGCCAAAGTAAGATGTAGTAATACAAAGATGAAGGCAAAAAGGGATTGTATGGCTTTTAAATGTAATAAATTTAATTAAATTAAATTAAAATAGGGTTATCTCCCCCCCCCCCGTTCATTTTCTTTATACCCCTAAGGTTTTAGACCATTCTATTTTTCTATAGTTTTAATGACACAGTCCACCTCATATTAAACTTATTATCTTATTTTATAACTTCCACCAGTTATATTTTCGGGTTGATATCGGCCAGTTGTGTTTCCTACGAAGCTCTGGTCTGTTAATTTTCCATACAATGTTAAAACCTCCCCCCCCCACTAAATCTTTATCTTTAAGTTAATACTGGCCCTTTTTATCCTTTTATAAGTTTCTTAGTCACAAACTTGATTAAGCTCTTTGCTGTTGTTTTGAAGACTTTGGAAAGTGTTATGCTCCACTTTGTTTTACTTTCTGTAATTCAGAAAGAAGGCTGACTCACTGGGGAATGTTTTTTGTCCTGCTGTTTTCAAAGATCTCTTTTCAACTGTAGATTGATTATATCCCCAAGCTATTAAGAAAGTGGGGATTTAAGAGCTGGTATAGGTAGAATAGAGGGATGTGGTGGCTCATTGGCTAAGATGCTAAGCTTGTCAATCAGAAGGTCTACAGTTTAGCAGTTCAAATCCCTAGTGCCATGTAGCGGAGTGAGCTCCCATTACTTGTCCCAGCTTCTGCCTACCCAGCAGTTTGAAAGCATGTAAAAAACAGGACGAGGGGCCAAGTTAAAGGGCCCCAAAGGTTCCTGATCAATCCAAAAGGAGACTCCCGCAGGGCCAAGTCTACTGCTTCATCCTCCACATCGGAGAAAGGTGCTGGAGGAGCAGCTGAAGTCAACCTCATCATCCTGCATTGGCCTCGATGCCCCTGGTTCATGGACCACTCAACAGCCAAGCCTTGGAGGATCCCGGACAATAGAATCTCACGCAACCAGGGGGCAGTACTGCACCCAGATCTGCAGTGGTTGCAATTGGCTGCCTGGTGCTTGAGCGGGAGATCCTGAAGTGGGACCATCTAGCCACAGAGGTTATCCACACGATCCAACTCTTCAGGCAGGCATTGACATCAAGGATTTATGATTTTACATGGGCTACTTTCTCCCAGTGGTGTGCAGGAGGGCATTGGTCCCACACAAGCAAGTTTCCAACCAGAGGCAGGTTGCAGCCCTATCTACTTTACTATCTAGGGAGAAATGCATTCCTCTTAGTCACCATCCCAGAGTGAGAAGTTTCCAATGGGGGGGCGGATAACCTCCCCCCAGCCCCCCGTTGTGCACTGATACCCATCATGGGACCTGTCCCTTGTCTTACAGGTACTCACGGATTCTCTCTTCAAGCCTTTGCGGTTGATCAACTTCCACTTTCTGACCTTTAAGGTTGTCTTCCTGGTGGCCATAACTTCCGCCAGACGGATTATGGAATTGGCTGCCCTGTCCCTCCATGAGATCTTTCTTCTGGACAGGGTCATACTGAGCCTGGACTTGTCATTTCTGCCCAAGACTAACTCCTGGTTGCACCGGGTCTAGGAGGCTATTTTGCCTGACTTCTGTCCCGGGGCATCGCAATCTCAGGAGAGAAGTTGCCATACCTTGGACGTTAGGTGGGCTCTCTACAGATGCATAAAATGAACCAAAGACTTCAGGTGGACAGAAGTGCTTTTTGTTTTATTCCAGCCATCAACCATGAGTCAGAAAGTGCCCCCTCTATCATAGGGCGATGACCGAAGGCTTGCATTGCTGCCGCTTATCACCGTAAGGCTATTCCAATCCCAGGCCGAATCATGATACACTCTTCCAAGAGTGTTGCCACTTCGGCCACCTGGCCCACCCAGGCTTCAATTCTGGACATTTGTAGAGCTGCCACATGGTCCACTCCTGCCCCCTTTATTTGCCACTGCAAGATTGATAGCTATGCCTTGGTTGATGGAGGGCTCCACAGAGAGTATGTATTTATGTCTGCATGTATGTATGTATGTATGTATGTATGTATGTATGTATGTATGTATAAAACAATAAAACCCTCATTAAAAACCCATTATAGAACAGTCCCAACAACATGCATACATACCATTCATACGATTTGGCCATGATGGTTGTTAGTTTATGGCCCCCAGGCCTGCCGGCAAAGCCAGATCTCCGTGGCCTTATGGAAGGCCAGTAGGGTGGGAGCAGTATGGACATCAGGGGGTGGAGTTGATTCTATAGAGCCGGGGCAGCAACAGAGAAGGCCCTCGCCTGCGGTCCCACCAACCTGCATTGCTTAATCGACAGGACCTGGAGGAGGCCAACTCTGTGTGCTCTTATAGGTCTCTGGGAGATATGCAGCAAGAGGGGGTCCCATAAATAGTCTGGCCCTGAGCCATGTAGGGCTTTATCAGTAATAAAGTCACCCCTTATCAGTAATAAAGCCAGCTGTTCCCCGCCCACTGGGGACCTAATTTGAATTTGTCTCACACATGACTACTCCTGCCAATGAAAATGAACGTGATGCATTCCTATCTGATACATTCCTTTTCAGTCCTTGGCAGGACTAGTCCCTCCCTCCCTGCAAAAGGGTCCGGGCCCCGTTCTGGGATGATGATTTCTCTTTCTGGACCTCTTCATTGGACCTCTTGGACCTCTTCATTGAAAAAAAACCCTGACAACCCCAGGCAAATGAAGAGGAGTGGCCGGCCCAAATTGATACAAACTCAATCTCCAGGCAGATAGAAGTTGATACCCACGCGTGACTACTTCTGCCAGTGACCAAAAAGGAACGTATCAGCTAAGAAGCAACGTTCATTTTGCTTTCTGCTGGGCCATTGCATTGAGCATTAAGGACCTGCCGCGTTTAGCTTTTATTCTGCTTTTCCCACATTACATATTCCATGCACACTTAGAATCATTTCATTTGCTGTGACATAATCTTGTTTATTTATATTTATTTGCTTTATGAGCTTTTATAGCATCTGTTCCTCCTGCCATCCAAGCGCAACCGTAAACAGGATGTTGCAAATGCAAGCTTAGACAGACACCATGGCTGAAATTCATAAGAGAGTTGCTGCCATATTTTTTTATTCTCATCAGCTTTGGCAGGGCAGGACGGCCAAAATTGCAGGGATAAAAGTGAGGCAATGGAGGAGAAGCCATTCCAGAAAACAATAAACTGAGCTCTAGCATAGCAAAGATCTTACTTATATACAAATATTTTTTATAGAACATATCATAATGTTGACCAACTTTTTATTTCACGCAGGAATCTAAATTAAAGTATTGACAGCTCATTCTGTAAAGAGAAGCCCATCATTTCTCAGGATCAGTAACTCTATTTAATAGTCCTTAATTTAGCAACCACAATTGGGATTGGCAAATTAGTCATTAAGTGAAGGCGTCACTAAATGAAACCAAAAGAGCCTGAAATTGTCAGCTTTTGTTTGCTTTACAGAACTATGAAGGTTATAAACGTGAGGATTACTGTTACTTTTTTGTCACTGTCGTCACTCTGAATGGTCAATAAACTAGGCAGTCACTAAATGAGAATGACAGCCTGGTTTAGGCAATGAGAGAACGAGAATGAGAAAAAATGAGAAACATATTTCTGTTAATCAACCTTCAACTTGCATTGTTTTAGAGAGTATTGTGTTTGGGCCTGGGCCAGCCGTTGCTCCCACAGATGGGAGAGATGCGGCACAAAGTGAGTGCGAAAGCCTGGCTGACAGCCAGGAAGACGTGGCAGACAGCCAGGAGGATGAGGCCACTGGTTCGCAGGACTCAGCAGACAGCCCAGGGGATTTGGCATGCAGTCCCTCAGACAGTCTTTCGTCCTTGGATTCCTCTGCAGGACAATTCATAGACATGCGTAGCAGAAGAGCGATGCAAAGGAGGGATCAATTGAAGGATTATTACAAGTCATCAGAGTAGCACCTGGGTCGGGTGTGGTTCTTATACTGAGGGCTGGGTGTGGTTCCCTTAATGAGGGCTAAAGGTATAAAAGGGAACAGAGGCAGAAGGCAAACTGTGGCTGTTTATCTGTGTTATTTTGTGGTTCCTGCTCTGAAGTTTCTGTTCCGTGCCTTTGGAGTTTTCAACCCAGCTTTTTCAGACACGTGGGAGGTGAAACCTCTGGGACTTGCTGTTTGCTCCACAGATTCAAAAGGACTCCTGAAATGTCTTTGCTCATTCCAGGTTGTCTTTGTTTGCTTTTTCCTGTGTTTTTGTATGCTGCTGAAGTAAGCCTTGCACTATCATTGTTTCCTGACACTAAGGACTGTTTTGAGTAACCTATTTTTGTTTGTTTAATACAAGTTTGCTGATTAGAAGAGCACATGTGTGTTTGATTTCTTTTCCTTGGATTGTTACGTATTGCCTGAGCCAGTCAGGCAGAACAGAGAGTAGCCATTTTATGTGTCATTCAGTATGTGCTCCAATACTCTTCTAAGATTTTTTTCACAAATAAATATTGCTAAGTTAAGTATTTCTCAGTTTAGGCTGGTGCTGTTCTTATTTCTTGGCATTCTTATATAAATTTGAATTTGGTTTCTTTCTTCAATCCATTAGTTCTTTCAGTACAAAATGTCAGTTGCATTTCTTACAGCAATAGCACTTAGACTTATATACTGCTTTATAGTACTTTATGTTAGAAAACATAGCAGTGTTCCAATATTTGAAGGGCTGTCACAGAAGGAAGGGGGTCAAGCTATTTTCCAAAGCACCTGAAGGCCAGACAAGGAATAATGGATGGAAGCAAGGAGAGATTCAATCTGGAAATAAGGATAATTTTTCTCACACTGAGAACAATCAACCAAGCTTGCCTTCAGAAATTGTGAGAGCGTCACCACTGGAAGCTTTCAAGAAAAGACTGGACTGCCATCTGTCAGAAATGGTGTAAGTTTTCCTGCTTGGGTGGAGGTGGTTGGGTGGTTGGACTAGATGGACACAATACTAGGACACAGTACTAGGACGAGGGGGCACTCCCTGAAGCTCATAGGTAAGAAAGTGAGGACAAATCAAGGGAAATATTTCTTCACCCAGAGGGTTGTTGGTTTATGGAATTCCCTTCCAAAAGAGGTCGTGACAGCTGTCAGGCTTGATAGCTTCAAGGCAGGATTAGACAGATTCATGGATGCCAAGTGTATCAGTGGTTATTGAAACAGATGTCCATGTGCTGCCTCTGTGTTGGTTGAGGCAGGCAGGATTCCCTGGAGTACCATTTGTTGCGGGTGAAGGGAAAGGGAGGGTTTTGCCGTCTCTTTCTGCTCATGATCCCCAAGGACAATTGGTGGGCCACTGTGTGACACAGAATGCTGGACTCGATGGGCTTTGGCCTGATTCAGCATGGCTCTTCTTATGTTCTTACGTTCTTATTAGATGACTACAAGGTCCCTTCCAACACTGTTATTATGTTGAAACCCTTTCTTTATTCTCACCTCCCATTTGCAATTTATTCTTGGAGTAGAGTAGCAGTGATATTTGAAGCAAGTTTTAACATAATTTCAGTGTCTGCTTTCTAAAAGGGGCAGGTTGGCAAGTATTATATAATCAGCTGGCTTTTCTCCTTTCTATATTCTTGTCATCAATCAGAATGACTGAAATATGTCACAAACGTGTAGAGACTAATTGGGCTATTCCCACAGCTATACTTCAGCACTAATGGTTAATGTGCACTGCAATATTTAGCAATTGTTTGAATCATTTCCTGCCATAAGACTTAGGTTTTGGGGTAGTTGACAAAGGAGAGGCGAATTCAGGCTAATATTTACGTGACTCAAAATACAGTGGTACCTGTACTTAAGAACTTAATTCGTTTGGGGACCAGGTTCTTAAGTAGAAATGTTCTTAAGTAGAAGCAATTTTTCCCATAGGAATCAATGTAAAAGCAAATAATGCATGCAAACCCATTAGGAAAGAAATAAAAGCTCAGAATTTGGGTGGGAGGAGGAGGAGGAAGAAGAGGAGGAAGAAGAGGAGGAGGACATTCGCTGCCGAAGGAAGAAGGTGAGGTGAGTGGAATTAAAAAAATCCAAAACTTTAAGGCTTAAGAAAAAAAAAGAGGGACTCTGAGGCGGCGAGGAGGAGCACGCGCCTCCTCCCATGCCAAAGGCTCCTTAAGCACCACCGAAAGGCTCCTCTGGCAGCCCAGAAAAGCCCGAGATGGCCGGTATTAAAGGAGGGGATTGGCAGAAAACTGGCCAAGCCTTCGTGCCGCTTTCAAATTTCCTGGGAAATTTTTCCAGGCTCAGGTTCTTAAGTAGAAAATGGTTCTTAAGAAGAGGCAAACAAATCTTGACTACCCGGTTCTTATCTAGAAAAGTTCTTAAGTAGAGGCGTTCTTAGGTAGAGGTACCACTGTATTATCATTTCAGTAACTCCATTTAAAATATGAGGAACCAATATTTTTGGTGCGAATCCGATAGGAGAATCAGCCCCTATTTCTCCAACATCCAGATATGTACTTTTATAATTCTTACTATTTTCCCATAATTTCTGATCAGGCTATCACTTCTGTGCAAATTGAGGTTTGGGAATCACCATCTTCAAAAACAGAAAAATAAAACCTGTGTGCATTCATGTTTGTGAATGCATTTTAAGCATGAATTTTATGTTTTTTTAAAAAAATCTTTTGCATTTTCTGATTAGAAATTTTGACAGAAGGTGTTATAACCCAGTGGAATTCCAGGGAACAGTTTTCTTTGTAATAATGTTTACACAATTCCTTCCATTAGACCAAGGCTGGATGCACTTAGTTGCCTATTATGTGACAAAATACATGTGTTAGGAAAACATTTTTGAAGGTTTTAAAAAAATTAATACACAGTGATATGTACTATTGTCTGGTGAGTCAGTTTGTAAAATGTCTCTGCCAATAAGACCACTTAAGTTCCCCATCTCTGGTTTAGAAGGGAAAAAAACCCCATCAAAACTCTCAGTTGAGATATTAAAAGGGTTGTTGTTAATAAGACACGGGGACTAGATGTTTTTAAGAAGATGTTGGATAACCATTTGTCTGAAGTAGTTTATGGTCTCCTATCGAAGCAGGCGGTTGGACTAGAAGACCTCCAAGGTCCGTTTCAACTCTATTGTTGTTGTTATTATTATTGAAATTAAGTAAGGGTTGAGTTGACTAGATGAGATGCTGCTCAAGAGCAGGGATGTCAAACTGAAGGATCTTGCTCAGGGAGCTGTCTTGGGAGCATCAAAGGATGCCAGTTTACACTGGCAGAGCACTCAGGCCACCACAGGTGCCCCCAACAAGAGTAACGTTGAACTGACCACACCCATTTTGGGCATGCCCACCCCAGCTCCCTGAGGTCAAACAACTCTGATGCGGCCTTCAATGAGTTGAGTTTGCTTAAGAGCTTCCAGGTATGTCAGAATTAAATTTATTGTTGGAAGATAAATTTAGAAAGACATTAAATAATGTTTTCCTTCAACCAGGGCATCCAGAAGGCTGATAAAAAATGTCAAGATCCTGTTGTGCCTAAAGTTTAACCCATATTAATGTTCATAATACATAAAAGGGGCTTTAATTTTGCTGTTATAGATGCCATTTTGACTTTTTTTGATCATCTACTGTAGATACCCCTGCCATCAACTGGCATCCTTGAGGAGTCACTAAAGGGGTAGGCAGCAGGCAGGACGGGGTGGAACACAGTTCCATCAGTGGAAATTTATTTATTTATTTATTGGATTTGTATGCCGCCCCTCTCCGAGGATTCAGGGCGACTCATAACATAAATGAAGCTGTGTATCCAGCTCCTCCTCCTCCTCGGAATGCGGCAGGGAGACCAGCACCGGCAGGAGTTGCAGGGGGCCCATTTCTTCCCCCATCTTTCCTCAAGAGCTAATTGGCACCCGTTCACCTAGCTACCCAGCCCGAGGCAGGGAGTGACCCAGGAAGGAGAGCGCGGGAAACGCGAAGCAAATTGTCACCCCAGAGAGCGACACTGGTGAGGTTGTAAGTTGAGGACATAACAGTTCACTTGAACGATGATGATCGTTCAAGCCACTCCCACCTGGTCACATGGGCGGCAAGCCACTCCTACCCAGTCACATGACCATCAAGCCACATCCACAAAATAAGCCACACCCACAGTGTGGTAGTAAAACTTTTGGCTGCCCATTACTGAGAATATTAGTAGCTCAGGGTTGAAATGAGGGGCCACTGGTGGTCGTTGAGCTTGGTTATTTTCTTGGAGACATTTCTTTACCCAAATTAGATAACATCAGCAGCGCTACTAGCACCGTTGATGTTACTTGGTAACAAAATGTCTGCATGAAAACAACCACGCTCAGAAAGCACCAGGGATTCCCATCTGCATCCTTGAGGAGTATTTGAACTGCAATACCACCAAATCCCCAACCAGCAGGGGAGATATTCAGAACAAAGTTAAGATTCCAAGGAAGACGTCTGTTTCCCTTTTCTTTAAAACAGAATATTTAATCAAGAGGAACGGTGTTTCTTTGTTTTTTTCCTTCTTCTTGCAGGCAGTTTTTGCTTTTTCTTAGATGATTGTTGCAGCAGTTTAGATTGTCTGCCAACCATTATAATAGAGTTTTACTACTGTAGGGAAATAAAAAGCAGAAGATAAGCCCAACTCATTGGAATTTGAGCAAAGTAAAGATAACAGGAAAGAACAAAGAAGAAAATCCATCAGAACAGTCAAAAGCATCTCTGGTGGACCAGCAAAACCAGACAGGAACTTAACAGCTCTTAAAATAAGGCTGCGGTCAAAAATAATTTAAATTGGAAAGATAAAAACACGCATTAAAAAAATTCCTAGCCTAAAACCAGCTTTGAATTTCTGGTAGCGATAAACTTGGCAGAACCGAATCTGACTGCCTTTACAAAGCGATTACTTAAAATAACCAGCATGGTATTACAAAATAAAATAAATTCCTGCCTTTGTGCAAGAGTTGAATTTGAGGTGTGCTTCACATGTAAAATTATTGACAGAAGAGAATTTATACCCCACACCTACTTATTATCACAGATTATCATGTATTCATTTAATCCAGCAAAAATAATATATATATTTTTAATAAAACACACATACCTTCCCACATCTATCAAATTATGTGGAGTTTTCCTGCAGTTATTGTGTTCATTTTCCTCATTCTTTTTCTTCTTCCTTGTTATTTTTGTCTATTCCATGTCTTTCTGTTCTTTTACCCTCTTTTGCCATTGTTGCCATTGTTGCCAACGTGCAGCATGCACAGAGGGTAAAAGAACCCAAATGGCGGGTGGGCGGAGCCTCACGCCCCCTTTGCGACCGGCTCTCCAATGACTGATAGGCAGGAGCGAACTGGCAGCATTTCACCACTGAAATGCAGGAAGGATGTGAGCAGTAAAGAGCTACAATAAAGAGCTACCAACATTTTACTACCACACTGTGGGCGTGGCTTATGCAGGACGCCCTGCATTTTTTCAACATCTTTCAGTGCAAATTGGGTCCTTTGGGGTGGAGCTCCATTTTTGCCGCATGAATCCCAACAGCCGATTAGGTCCCACAGAGTTGGCCTTCTCCAGGTCCCGCTGACTAAACAATGTCGTCTGGTGGGACCCAGGGGAAGAGCTTTCTCTGTGGTGGCCCTGGCCCTCTGGAAACAACTCCCTGCCTTTCGTAAGTCATTTAAAACTCATCTCTGCTGCCAGGCATGGGGAAATTAACACACACCCCAATTCTCAAGGTTGGTGTATGGTTTGATTGGATTGTGTGATTATTTTATTATAAGGATTTTAAATTGTATTTTTAAAAATTGGATTTGTACACTGTTTATGTTGTTGTGAGCCGCCCCGAGTCTTTGGAGAGGGGCGGCATACAAATCTAATAAATAATAATAATAATAATAATAATAATAATAATAATAATAAATTTATTATTATTATTATTATTATTATTATTATTATTATTATTAATAATAATATTTTCGCTACCCCACTGTGTCCCCCCCCCATCTGGCCATTAGTCCACCCCTGGATATGAGTCTCACTTGCACCTAGGGAAATTTTAGCCCTGGCAGGAAGAAAATAAAATTGTATATGTTTTGTGATTTCATTTTGGTCACCACCCTTCTTTTAATCTCATTTTTTAAAAACCTAATTGAAGTACATAATTCCAAACTACCAAAAGGCTACACTTTCCTGCAACACAGAATCCCAGTGCAATTTAGCTAAATCCAAAATGGAATTAATTATTTTCATGCCTGCATGCAGGTTTCGGTGTGTGCATAAAATAAAAGTGCTGGTAGCAGATCTCGGCTCATACTCCATTTTACTCACTTTGTATTGTTTTGGAAGCTTTTGTGCTGGGAGGGGAAAAAAAGATAATTAATGCAGTAAAAACTGCTAAAAGGCTGATGCAGAATCCTGTTAATGCAGCAATTCTTTTCTTGTTTTTTATCAGGGATCTCCTCTGATGATAGGGAGAAATAGAGGTATATACAGTGGTGCCTCTACTTACGAACTTAATTTGTTCTGTGACCAGGTTCTTAAGTAGAAAAGTTTGTAAGAAGAAGCAATTTTTCCAATAGGAATCAATGTAAAAGCAAATAATGAGTGTGATTGGGCAAACCACAGGGAGGGTGGAGGCCCTGTTTCCTCCCAGGAGATTCCTAGAGAGGCCCCACGGAGGCTTCTCCCCGCCTTTTCTGGCCCTGTTTTCTCCAAGGAGATTCAAGAAAAGTTTGTAAGTAGCGGCATTTGTATGTAGAGGTATCACTGTATTTTGTTATTTTCCTTCTATGGAGGCCAATCAACTGATTGGGCTTCCTGATTCTAACATATGAACATATACAGATATAATCCTGGTTGTGTAGATGTTTTTTTCTGGTTTTTTTTTTTAAAAGCTTGTTGGATGTTCTCTTTAACAATGCAGTTCATTAAGTTTGCAAATCAAAACATACAGTCCTGTTAAATCTACAAAAGATGGAGTTTATTGAATTGAGAGATAAAAATTCAAAACACTTTCTTCTGCTTCAATAAACATTTTTGCAGCTTAAAATGTTTCTATTTATCAGCAAGTTAGCTTTGGCTGCAATCCTGTATACATTTACCAAGCAGCCTCACTGAACTCTGTGAGATTATTTCCTAGCAAACATATAAAATGTTGTACTGCACTTGATACTCTGTTTCATACATTACCGAGCAGCAGATGTTCTCCATTCTGGGTGAATGGCTAAAGACCAGGTTTAAGGTTGGATTTAAATAATCTGTATGGAAAATGCATTAAAAAGCCAGATTTTAGAAGTTTAGGAAATGTACAGTTTGCAGCTGCTTTCACGGTGTTAATTTTGATATTTATTTATTTATTGGATTTGTATGCCTCCTCTCTCCATGGACTGGGGGCAGCTCATAACATATCAATAGAAAACACAATACTGTATATAAATACATCAAAATCCAATTAACATAAAGAGTTAGTTTAAAATTCTAAAAAAAATTAAACATTTAAAAATCATTCAGTCAAGTATACACTACAACCATCCTACAGATCCAATGGGCAGAGGCTGGGGTCTAGTGGCCCCAAACCTGGCGGCATAAATAAGTTTTCAGATTTTTATGAAAGGCAAGGAGGGTGGGGGCAGTATGAATATCTGGGGAAAGCTGATTCCAGAGTGCTGGGGCCGCCACAGGGAAGGCTCTTCCCCTAGGACCCGCCAAGTGACATTGTCTAGTTGACGGGACCTGGAGAAGGCCGACTCTGTGGGACCTAACAGGAAGCTGGGATTCATGCGGCAGAAAGGGGTCCCATAAGTAATCTGGGCCCATGCCATGTAGGGCTTTATAGGTCATAACCAACACTTTGAATCAGGTCCCGAAATCAATTGGCAGCCAGTGCAGTCTGCAGAGTGCTGGAGAAACATGGGCATACCTTGGTAGTAGTAGTAGTAGTAGTAGTAGTAGTAGTAGTAGTAGTAGTAGTGGTAGTAGTAACAATAATAATAATAATAATAATAATAATAATAATAATAATAATAATAATCTGCTGCATGAATCCCAGCAACCAGTTAGGTCCCACAGAGTGGGTCTTCTCCGGGTCCCGTCAACTAAACAATGTCGCTTGGCGGGACCCAGGGGAAGAGCCTTCTCTGTGGCGGCCCCGGCCCTCTGGAACCAACTCCTCACAGAGATTAGAATTGCCCCCACCCTCCTTGCCTTTCGTAAGCTGCTTAAAACCCACCTCTGCCACCAGGCATGGGGTAATTGAGATACTCTTTCCCCCTAGGCCTTTACAATTTTATGCATGGTATATCTGTATGTATGTTTGGTTTTTATAATAATGGGTTTTTAACTGTTTATAGTATTGGATTATTATTATATGCTGTTTTATTACTGTTGTTAGCCGCCCCGAGTCTGCGGAGAGGGGCGGCATACAAATCCAATAAATAAATAAATAAATAAATAAATAAATAAATAAATAAATAAATAAATAAATATAATAATAATAATAATAATAATAATAATAATAATAATAATAATAATATCTCCATCTGTCAATTACAAAAGGTCACTTTACTGGGATCGGCCCACATAATTCGCCACTACATCACGCAGTCCTAGGTGCTTGGGAAGTGCCCGACTGGTGATGAAATACAAAATCCAGCATAGTGATCTCGTTTGCTGTGTTGTATTGACATAATAATAATAATTTATTAGATTTGTATGCAGCCCCTCTCCAAAGATGAGCAGTCATGGCCCATGATTGCTCGCACGGCTGCATTCTGCACAATTTGTAGCTTCCGAACACTTTTCAGAGGTAGCCCCATGTACCATAGTCTTGCTATCTAGATAAATTTTGGCCATTTAACACAGTGGTTGAGATGCTGGACTAGAATCCAGGGATTGTGCGTTCTAGTCCCATCTCAGATATGAACAGCAGCTAGGTGACTTTAGGCCAGGCACTCTCAGCCAGAACTACCTCATAGGCAGGGGTGGGTTCCTTTTCCCTTTTCCCATGGGTGCACATTGTTACGTCCCTTTGCACAATTTCACTTCCGCGCAATCTCAGAGGGATGATTTTACATCCGTGCATGCTCAGAGAGCCGGAAAATTGCTGAAAATTACAAAAAGAAATTATGGTGGTGCGCATGGACTAGCACAGACAGCACCGGACCCATCGTGCCAAAATTGCATCAATAGCGGGGCACTATTGGAATGCCCACACCAGACTGTATCGGTAGGAACCCACCCCTTCTCATAGGATGATTGTTGTAGGGAAAAGAGGAAGAGGAAGGAGTATTAGCTACCCGGAGTCAACTTATGGGGAGATGGGAGGCAAAAATAAATAAATAAATAAATAAAATTAATTATGTATGTTTGCTGCCTTGAGTTACTTAACAAAATAATAAAGGGAGGATTTTTTAAATAAATAAATAAATGATATCATTAATTAGCAATCTTCTAAATATAATGGCCAAAGAAGGATATTTAAATGAAAACAACAGAAAGTTTGCAATCAAAGATAAATAATATTTACTGAAAATTTATGGAGGCACTTTATAAGTTTTTCTCTTTGCAGCAATGAGCTGTAGAAATCTGGTTTCTTAAAAAAATAATGCTGACGTTTTGGGGATCTGTCATTTCTTTTGTAACCAATTGATTTCCTGTCTTTATAATTAACCAAATCGTTTTATTTCCATTCTAATGAACGTCAGGCCCCTTAATACAGGCTTAGCATTGCTTACATATAATTTCTGCTGAAAAACAGACCTTTTGCCCAAACAATGTATTTAGTCATGATTAAATATGCTAAATTCTAATTATTATGTCTCACATAAGGCTGAGAATCTAGGATTTTAGCCAAAACTTTTGTGTTGGTTTCACGTGGGACTTTGAGTCGCTGGGCTCATTATTTACATTGGACTTCGTTAACATTGGCACTGGAAAAAATGACTTATGGTAACCCTGGTGGTCTGTTCGGGTCTGTGAGACCCGAAATCAAAGTTTGAGACCCTGCTGAGTCTGCGGAGAGGGGCGGCATACAAATCTAATAAATAATAATAATAATAACTGTACAGTGGTGCAATCCATTTTTTTTGCTAACGTTTCTGTGGGCGTGGCTTGGTGGGTGTGGTGTGGCTTGGTGGGCGTAGCAGGGGAAGGATACTGCAAAATCCCCATTCCCTCCCCACTCTTGTGGGAGGGATATTGCAAAATCCCCATTCCTGCCACACTCTGGGGCCAGCCAGAGGTGGTATTTTCCAGTTCTCCGAACTACTCAAAATTCCCACTACCGATTCTCTAGAACAGTGTTTCCCAACCTTGGCAACTTGAAGATATCTGGACTTCAACTCCCAGAATTCCCCAGCCAGTGAATGCTGACTGGGGTATTCTGGGAGTTGAAGTAACTGAATTTAAACATGCCTGGGATAAACATATGTCCATCCTAAGATAAAATACAGAAAATAGTATAAGGGCAGACTAGATGGACCATGAGGTCTTTTTCTGCCGTCAGACTTCTATGTTTCTATGTTTCTAAGTCCAAATATCTTCAAGTTGCCAAGGTTGGGAAACACTGCTCTAGAACCTGTCAGAACCTGCTGGATTTCACTCCTACAAGGGTGGCACAAAAGATTGTGAAATGGGACACAACTCACTTAATGACTGTATTGCTTAGCGATGTACATTTTTGGGCTCCAATGTGATTGTAAGTCAAGGTGGTTTGTGGTTTGTGAGCCAGGAGTTATGTCTCAGCCAATCTGATATTCCATAAAGCCGGGTTCAGGAGATCATGGCATAGCACATGAACCAGATGTACACAAATCATGTTTTCCTTGAGCTTACCTGCATTGTTTGATCTGCTTTTTCTGTTTTCCCTTCTGCTTTTCCAGCACCCAGTTCTTGTTTTCTGTTTAATTTGCTTTATGGCATGGATGACCTCTCAAATATTGGTTATGTAATTTGTACTCTCTGGCCCACGCAGGCATGAAATTATGTGGTGTTTATCTTCTAGAAGGGAGATATTTAAATCCAACTTAAACTTTAATGGAAACAAGATTTCAATTATTCTCGTAATGATACAGATGAAAGTTTTCTTGTTTTAGCTCAAAACAGGTTGTCCTTTAATGAACTTCAGTAATTAGAAATGTGCCAGTGTACACTCAGGCCCTTAATGAATAATCTATAGATACACGTGTCCTGCCATTTAGAAGTGCTGTTTTCTTTCCTGTATCCTGCGTTCCATCACAGCCAGCTCCCTGTTTTCTCTCTATCTGCTTGTAGTGAACTCTGTCTTTACACCATATGACGGACTGCCTTCCGCCAGCAGGTAATAAGATTTTCAGGCAAAGCTTTTCGATTTGTTAGTGGGGAAAGATTTTATATTTATTTGTCGGGAGACTCTCTGGGTCTCCCAATAAATAAATATAAAACAGGAGATTTCACACTCAAATGCCTGAACCAGCTGCAACTAATAACGATAATGGTTTTGCCATTTCTTAAGTACTCACATATGTGGGCTGACTTTACAGGAAAAACAATGTTTTTCAAAGCACTTGGTTATGTATTCATACATCTATTTATTTTAACATTTGATATCACGGCTGGATAAATGTGTATGCCCAACATTTTACCAAGCATGTTAGACAGGTCTGTTCTGTATAGGATATTTTACCTCTGCAGATAGTCCTTGGCTTATCATCATTCGTTTAGCGACCATTCTGAGTTACAGCGTGTTAGATCAGAGTTAGGCGGCTTGACAGATGGACGAGGCTTGAGTTTAAAACAATGTTTATTTCTCTAGTCCAGTACCACAGCTTCAATTTAGCAAAAGAATAGCAATCTGAATGAATCCCAGCATCCGGTTAGGTCCCACAGAGTTGGCCTTCTCCAGGTCCAGTCAACTAGACAATGCCGCTAGGGCAAGAGCCTTCTCTGTGGGGACCCCGACCCTCTAGAATCAGCTCCTCCCAGAGATTTGCACTGCCCCAACCCTCCTCACCTTTCGAAAGAACTTGAAAACTTATTTATGCTGCCAGGCTTTGGGTCATTAGATCCCAGCCTCTGTCTGCTGAATGTTTACTATGTTTGGTTGTATTGAATGAATTGAATTGAATGAATGATTACTATGTTTGGTTGTATTGAATGTATTGAATGTATCTGCCCTGAGTCTTCGGAGAGGGGCGGCATACAAATCTAATAAATTGAATTGAATTGAATGAATGATTTTGATATTTAGTTTTTATAATGTTTTAGCTAATTATCTATATTGATTGGATCCAGTTGTAATTTGCATATTGTTTTATTGACATGTTGTGAGACACCCCATGTCCACGGAGAGGGGTGGCATACAAATCCAATCAATCAATATATAAACAAACCTGGCTTTGACAGCTCCCTTTATACTGGAGCTGTCAAACAGCCAACCAATAGGAATGTTCTATTCTTCCACTTCAGCAGCCTTCCCAGCGGGTCATAAATCAAGGACTTGGATTTTTTTGGCAGGGTCGTA
This sequence comes from Erythrolamprus reginae, assembly GCF_031021105.1. Taxonomy (NCBI): domain Eukaryota; kingdom Metazoa; phylum Chordata; class Lepidosauria; order Squamata; family Dipsadidae; genus Erythrolamprus; species Erythrolamprus reginae. The sequence continues at coordinate 51,302,336 of NC_091951.1, forward strand.
AGCTGAGGACTTAGTCTTCCTGGTGGGTTGTAAATTGAGGACTTAGTCTTCCCAGTGGGTTGTAGGTTGAGGACTTAAACTTCCCAGTGGGTTGTAACTTGAGGATTTAGTCTTCCCGGTGGGTTGTAAGTTGAGGACTTGGCTTTTCTGGCAGAGTCATAAGTCAAGAACGTAGCTCTTCTGGCAGGGTCTAAGTTGAGGACTTAACACAAGAGTGCTGAAAAACTGACTTATAACCAATCTTCGTACTTAATGAGTATTGCAGCACCCCCATGTTTACATGGCCAGATTTCGGACTACTGTCAAACTGGCATGTTTTTACAACCGCTGGAGTGTTGCAGGGTCATGTAATTGCCATTTGCAACTTTCCTAGTTGGTGTCCAACAAGCAACGTCAAGGAGGGAAGCCAGATTTGCTCAGTGACTGGGTGATTCACTTAACAACTACAGTGAGGAGCTTAACCATGGCAACCCGAGTCTTCGGAGAGGGGAGGCATACAAATCTAATATATTATTATTATTATTATTATTATTATTATTATTATTATTATTATTATTCTCCTATCATTGGATGTGATTTGCTTAGCAACCGCCTCGCTTAACAACAAAACTTCGACTCCCAATTATGGGTCATGAGTCGAGGTCTATCTGAACAGCCATGCCTTCCCTAGGACCACCAGATCTATGCTGCAAAACATCTGGACAGCTGCTAAACAACATCAGTCTTTGCTATCTAGAATTTAGCAGCCCATATCTGGTAACTTTATTCTTCCTGGACTTAGCAATCTTCAAATGTACTGCTTGCGAATAGTGGGAATTGTAGTCCAGTAGTATTTAAGAAGCACCTAATTAAAAAGGCTGGCTGATTAAAAAAAAAAGACCAAGTCTGAAAGAGAATGATTATTAATGTAGGAAGGAGACAGTGAGGAAAAGTTATGAACTTAAGCAACTCTATATGTGAAATGCAGAACAATAGAAACATAGAAGATTGACAGCAGAAAAAGACCTCACGGTCTTGAAGTTTCTTAGCACCATTTCACTTTCCCCAAATTCCCACCAAGGAAGTATTTCCTGCGAGGGAAGCAACATGAAGAAGCTCAAAATCACCGTAACTAATTCCACTCTTTCACTGAATATATTTCTGTTTTCATCTAAGCTTCCTTACATTCCTTTATATTTTGCACAGGGAATTTATCCTTTTTGAAAGAAACCACAATAGCTGAAGTTCACCTTTTATGTCCCCATTTACACGGATTCCAGGCAAGTGATGTTTGTGCTGGGCTCTCTCAGACACAAAATGATCTTGTAAAAAGCCAATGCAAAAGAACAGGAGTCGCTTTTTCTGAAAGTGCGCACCCTGCCAGATTAAAGCCAACCTTGGCGTGACATTTGGAAAGTGGCTATGCATGACTGAATCAAACTGCTTTTTGCGTGGCCTAGTGACTTGAGAGGGCAGAGTCACCTCCTGAGCAAGATAGGTAGTGGCCTCCTAAGAAGGGTTCAGAGCTTTGGAGGAAGGCCGCAGAGAAGACAGTTGAGCCACACAATGTTCTTGCTACCTTTCTAAATGGGATTCTGCCCTACCCATAATAACAGCAAAGGTTAGGGCAGCTGCTGAGCTACACAAGCCTGAAGATTACTCTATTCACTTGCCAAGACAGCAGCACTAAATTCCCAATAATTGTGCTGAGAATCTGGGCCAGCTATGGAGAAGCAGCTTTGGGAAGAGTCTTGGTTTGTTTGTTGTGCTATAGGTCGGAGGTCCCTAACCTCTGGCAAGTTTATAACCATCTACTATTGTGCAGTCCCAAACTACTGTGGGACTTCCGACTGGCCGAATTTTGAAACATAATACACCAGACATCATGATTGTGGAGAAAAAGAAAGTATGGATCATTGACATCGCAATCCCAGGAGACAGCAGAATTGAAGAGAAGCAGCTAGAGAAATTTGCGAAATACGAAGATCTGACAATCGAGCTGCAGTGACTCTGGCATAAGCCAGTGAAAGTGGTCCCAGTAATCCTTGGCATACTGGCCGCAGTGCCAAAGGATCTCAGCGGACATTTGAAAACCATTGGAACTGACAAAATCTCCATCTGTCAATTGCAAAAGGCCGCTTTACTGGGATCAGCACACATAATTCGCCGCTACATCACGCAGTCCTAAGTGCTTGGGAAGCGCCTGACTGGTGATGAAATATGAAATCCAGCTATGTTATATTGTTAATAATAATAATAATAATAATAATAATAATAATAATAATAATAATAATAATTGTAACCTGTGGAAGGCTCTTTTACTGCTTTGGTAAAAAAATTCATAAGAGTTGCCTTTTGCAACTATATTTTGCACTTTTTACAAGTCTGTTAGCCTGAAAAATGAAGCATCAGTGTAAGTAATAATAATAATAATAATAGTAATAGTAATAGTAATAAAATTATTATTATTATTATTATTATTATTATTATTATTATTATTATTATTATTATTATTATTACAACCATTCCTTTAGTGACTGTTCGAAGCAACAATGGCACTGAAAAAGTAACGACCATTACAGCCATTGGATCATGTGATCAGAATTTGGGCACTTGGCAACTGGCATGTATTTATGAGGTTTGCAGTGTCCTGGGGTCTCATGATAATCTTTTGTGACCACCTGACCAGCAAAATTCAAACTCACTTATCTATTTATCTCGCTTATCAGTAGGAATTTGGTCTCAGTTAATAGAAACATAGAAACATAGAAGACTGACGGCAGAAAATAACCTCATGGTCCATCTAGTCTGCCCTTAAACTATTTCCTGTATTTTATCTTACAATGGATATATGTTTATCCCAGGCATGTTTAAATTCAGTTACTGTGGATTTTCCAACCATGTCTGCTGGAAGTGTGTTCCAAGGATCTACTACTTTTCAGTGAAATAATATTTTCTCATGTTGCTTTTGATCTTTCCCCCAACTAATGGTCGTAAGTAGAGGATTAGCTGCATTTAAGGATGCAGTCTACGCTGTTGTTCTGTTGAGGAGAAATCCATTAGCGAGTGCAGTCGATGAGAATAACAGACAGGCATTTCACATGCCTATTTTCAAAATAAATGCCTTTCACTTCTAACAGCATAAATATGGCTTTGACTGAAGAGCTAATTCCCCTTATTTCAATTTTTATTGAAGCGTTTTGAATCCGCGTTCTCCCCTTTAGGTTGTCTCCAGCAACATCCACCCCATCTCTGATTAGGATCTAGCAGGATTGCCTGGATTTGTGGTAATGCGATCTTCTGCAGTGGAAAACATGTGGAGCTGTGTCACATAACAAATGATTTTACTTGCCCAGTTGTTTAAGGCTCAAGCTTTTAGGAATAGTGACTGAGTAAGCAAGAATAGGAAACAATAATTGATGGCCTAACCCAGGTTGATGAGCTAATGTTTTCTGCTCTTTAAAGAGGTTCTACTTCAAAGCAGTCAGAAGTACTTACTTTAAACTTGCACTTTGAGCCATTATCACACTGCCAGAGAGCAAAAGTTCTGTACTTAATTAAAAAGAAAGTTCATCCTGTGTTATCAAAGGAGAAGAACATGACCATATTTCCATTTCTTCTTACTCAGATGTCCACTGGTCTTCTGAAATTATCCTACAAGGGCCATTGAAATCTGTTGTGGTTTCCATGTACCTGAAATCTCCCTGCACTGTTGTAAGAGGTAGAAATGTAGCATATTTTATCAAAACAATAAAAATTTAAACTCTAACTCAAGTTTAGAAATTTAAAAATATGGATAGTAAAGAGCTTAAATGCTGTAGAGTAATCGGATCAACAGATAAGTTGACACTATTTACGACATCTGATAAATATATAGATATGAATTCACCTCTTCTTTCTTCTTGTTTCACTTCTCTTTTATTTTCCCCCTTCTTTTATCTTATTTCTTTCCTCTTCCTTTTTCTCTCCTTCTCTTCTTTTCCCTTTAGTTTTTTCCCCTTTTATATATATATATGACTTTGACTTATAACTGTACGTATACTCAAATTCATATACATTTGTACCAATATTTGCATAGTCCTTTTGCTTTATGTATTCCCTCTCCTATTTATCTTCAGTAAAGATTATATTTTCTTTAAAAGAAAAACAAAAGAAATGTGGCATATTTTTAAGTGAACATCAATATCATTGTCAAGTGCTTAAAATTAGGACCTACTCAGGGAATAGTGAAATTTGCAAGTCTTTGCCTATTGTTGTTCTGTTGCTAAGTTGTGTTCGACTCTTTGTGACTCCCATGGACCTCATCATGCCAGGCCCCTTGTCCACCCTGAAGCTATTTAGACCAGTGTTGGTGAAACTTTTCATCACCTAGTGCCGAAACAAGAACGCATGTCCTTGGGGGAACGCAACCTGTGGGAGCACCAGAAACCAGAAGAGCTGACCTTCTGGTTTCTGGAGTGCGCAGGCACATGGGACACCTGGTCTTCTGATTTCTGGCATGCATGTGCACATGAAGATCAGCTGGCCAGCATGCGCTAGAACCCAAAAGAGCAGTGGGCAATACTTGGCGTGGCCGGAGAGATGGCTCTGTGTGCCACTTCCGACATGCGTGCCATAGATTCACCATCACTGACGTAGACTCATGGCTGCTGTGTCCATGGAATGATCTAACCAACTCATCCTCTGCCTTCCTCTTCTCCTTTGGCCTTCAATTCTTCCCAGCATCAGAGTCTTTTCCAACGAGTCCTCTCCTCTCATATGGTGGTCAGAGTATTTGAGCTTCACCTTCAGTTTCTGTCTGAAGGGTCGGAGTTCCTTGGAAAGTCAGGGTTGATTTACTTTAGGATTGACTGATTTGATTTCCTTGCAGTCCAAGGGACTCTCAAGAGTTTTTCTTTGCTTGTGCTAGTGCATTATTGGCCACGTGGAACCTGATTCTCCTTCCATTGAGCTTAACCACAAGTGACACGTTCTGTTGGGGACGCGTCCAATTGATGGCTTCCGTGATACCTTTTGCTTGGTGCCCTCGGGCAAGATCACCCAAGTTCACTTCTAAAAATGCAGGGATCTCATGGGGATTTTCAGTGTCAAAAAGCTGCCTTTTTCATTCTGCATCTGGCATCTGTGTGTGTTTTCCTGCTAGATTCTGAGCACTCTGTGTTAACAGGAATTAAACTCAATTTAATCTTTGACTTGCAACCCGGAGAAACTGGCAAATCTAGGGGTACCCAACGTGGGCAAATCTAGGGCTACCCAATATTGTTCAAGCTTCCACATTCCATATTGATATTAATATTGATTGTTTCTTCATTGCTTATTTGACCATTATGACAATCATTAAGTGTTGAACCTTATGATTCTTGACAAGTGTATCTTTTCTTTTATGTACTCCGAGAGCACCTGCACCAAAGACAAATTCCTTGTGTGTCCAATCACACTTAGCCAATAAAATTCTATTCTATTCTATTCTATTCTATTCTACTCTACTCTACTCTACTCTACTCTACTCTGGGCTAGTTGTAGTTTCCAGGTGGTCTTCTAGCACAGCATCATGAAGAACATGTTTATTTATTTGTGTTTGTTTACTTACTTATTTATTTTTAATTTGACTTTTATTATTATTATTATTATTATTATTATTATTATTATTATTATTATTATTTATTAGATTTGTATGCCATCCCTCTCTGTAGACTCGGGGCGGCTCACAACATAGAATAAAACAATTCATAACAAATCTAATAAATTTTTAAAAAAGCATTAAAAAGCCCCATTATTAAACCAGACATACACACAGACATACCATACACAAATTGTATAGGCCACCCAATCCCAATGGGACTCAGGATGGCTTACAGCAATATATAAAAAAATACAGTACAATAATAAGAAAAGTCAAATTTAAATATTAAAACAATAAAAAGCCCATTATAAAAACCCACAAGGCAAGCAGTCCAATCAAGACACATGCCTGCCACTCATACACAATTCAGCCATGACAGATGGAATATCCACGGTCCCCAGGGCTGCTAGCAAAGCCGGGTCTTCACAGGCTTACGGAAGGGCAGCAGGGTGTGAGCAGTGCGGACATCGGATGGGACTTGGTTCATAAGAACATAAGAAGAGCCATGCTGAATCAGGCCAAAGCCCATCGAGTCCAGCATTCTTTGTCACACAGTGGCCCACCAATTGTCCATGGGGATCTTGAGCAGAAAGAGAAGGCAAAACCCTTCCTTTCCCTTGACCCCCAACAAATGGTACCCAAGGGAATCCTGCCTACCTCAACCAACATGGAGGCGGCACTTGGACATCCCTTTCAATAATCATAGAGTTACTCCATAGAGTTGGGGCAGCCACAGAGAAGGCCCTCCCCCGTAGTCCTGGCAACCTGCATTGCTTAGTCAACAGGACCTGGAGAAGGGCAACCCTGTAAAATCTTATTGGTCTGTGGGTGGTATGTGGCAGGATGTTGTGGTAATCCAAGTGAGATATGACTAGGTCCAGGGTGTGACCAGAGGTGGGTTCCATTTACTTTCACCACCGGTTTTCATTGTGACATTTCACGCATATCTCCTTGAGCAAATTCACTTCCGTGCATGCTCAGAAAGGGGCTTCAGCCTGAAACACAGCTGAGGGGCTGATCAGCTGTGCTTTGGGGGAAGAAATAAAGGTCAATATTAACCTGGGAGTGGGCGGGAGGGCTTTTTTTAAAGTAGAGGACGAAGAGAAGCCATCCAAACACCCAAAAAAATCAGGAAAAAAAGATGGCGGCGTGACGGACCACCACAGGCAGAACCGGATCCGTGACGCCATCCCCACATCACCAGTGGGTCACTAACAATTTGGGTAATCTGGTCTGAACTGGGAGGAACCCACTCCTGTGTATAACCCTAAGCAAGGCCTCCCAATCCAGTAAAGGTGCAATTGGTGAGCAGGAGCTGTGACTGAGTACAGATCAAATTGTGCAGTTGCTCAGTCTAGGGGAATGCCATCCCATCCAGGCTGAAAAGGGGCCTTACCACCTCAGCTTGAGGGAATGAAGGCTCCAAATCCATTGTATTTTGCCAAGGTTGAGTTAAATAAATGTATAGCTGCAAAGCTTCTTTACTTGAAATAGGGAGTAAATAATTACCTTTCAGAAAGAGCTGGGTGCTCCCTCTCTCCCACCTCCATTTTCTTTGTATTCTGCATTGTATGCGTTGAGCGCAGCTAGTATTTTCTGATCGAACTTGTAAGTCTAAGCAGTGTGGAATCAATGCCAGCTTTCTGTTTTAATTTGAATTTATTTCTTTTAAATGGAATAACCTGGCCCCGGAGGGAAAAGAACCTCTTGGCACTAGGAAATGGCCTTCCCTTTTGCAAATTTACTGTAATATTGATCCATTTAAATATGGGGTTCCTCCCCCCTTTGTTAGTAAGTTCTTCCATACATATAAGTTATTATAATGTGATCATGAAGCTCTTACACAGTAGAAGTAAAAGGTAGCCATGAGAGCTAGGAACCAATAGGTAATTAATTAGATGGATGGACGACATATTATTTGGAATTGTTAGATGTGCTCATTCGTATTTTTACAGTGGACTTTCACTGTCTGGGAACTAAATAGCACTTAGCACTTAGACATATGTACAATTTTATAGTGGGTTTGCAACATTCTTTAAGCAGTTTACGAAGTCAGCAATATTGCCCCAAACAATCTGGGTCCTCATTTTACCAACCTCAGAAGGATAGGAGCTGAATCACCACCCTTGCGCTGGTCAGAATCGAACTCCAAGCAGTGGGCAGAATCACCCTGCAATACAGCATTCTAACCACTGTGCCACTGTGGTTCCTAAAACCCAAATTGTAATTGTGCAAGGGGGGGGGGGTGACCTCAAAGACATGTTTAAAATGAAATAAAGCATTAGGCTGCATTCAAATGTTCTGCTATGATTTAGAGCAGAGGTCTTCAAACTTGGCAACTTTAAGACTTGTGGACTTCAACTCCCAGAATCCTCCAGCCAGCATAGCTGGCTGGAGAAATCTGGGAGTTGAAGTCCACAAGTCTTAAAGTTGCCAAGTTTGAGGGCCCCTGATTTATAGCGATGAGATGATGCTAAAGCAAATCCTCCCCATCCCCTACAGTTTTCATGCCCAGGTGAAGAGATTTAAATTGTTTTGTAACAACTAAAATTTATTTATGTTAAAAAAATATATTTATTTAATCATTCATTCATTTATTTATTTATTTATGGTAGTTTTTTTAAAGTAGAATTTTTAGGATTGTTTTTTTAATGTATTATTAATTGGATTGTTTGTTATTGTTTCTTGTATGTGCTGTGAGCCGCCCCGAGTCCTTGTAGAGAGGCAGCATACAGATCCAATTAAATAAATAAACAAACAAACATAAATAAATAAATAAATAAATAAATAAATAAATTTATTATTAATTTAATTTATATGCCACCCAACTCCCAGAGGATTCTGGGCAGCTTACAACAAGAAAGAACATCTAAAAAGAGATAATTTAAAAGACAATTTAAAACCCCTTAATAAAATCATGCACTCCAGAAAAATTGGTTTGTGGAAGCCACAGTTTAGAAAGCTAATGAATTAACTATATTTTGTACAAACCATGATTAAAGAGGGGCGGCATACAAATCAAATCAAATAAATAAATATATAAATAAAATAAATAAATAAATAAAAATAAAGAAGGAAGGAAGAAAGGAAGGAAGGAAGGAAGGAAAGAAAGAAAGAAAGAAAGAAAGAAAGAAAGAAAGAAAGAAAGAAAGAAAGAAAGGCATTTAAAGGCCAGTGTTGCCCCAGACAAGCAGAATCCACAGTGCATCTCCAGGAACAAGGATGAATCGTTTGCAACCAAATCGCCAAACTCGGAGCTCAAACCAATAGCATAACTACCAATTGGAGCCACTAATATTCAGAGGCCTTTTATGATTACTCATTGCAAAAACATTTGAGGCATTAAGGTCTGTCTTTAGTGTCAACCATTTAAATCACTTAGCAGCCTTTCTATGGACTTGACAGACCTTGTCTGACAGAGAAAGGTGGCAGCTGAATTTCAAGCAGTTACTCTTGTGAGTGCTCCTTGTCCACCTCAGGTCATGTCAGATTCTAAGGAAGATGAGCCAGGCCCCTCTGGGTACCCTGGGCCAGAGGGGTTGCCAGAGGAAGTAGAGAGCGAGAGTGAGGCAGAAAGTGACTTTGAGTGAGCCTGAGGAACCACTAAAGGGGCAAAACTATCATCCTTTTTGGACGCTGTGGTAGCAATGACTTTGGTGAGCAGACCTATGTTTCAGTAATTGACTTTGGGACTTGATCTCAGGAATGTAGATAAAGAATGAGTTCTGGTGCTCTTCCCGGACATAGATCAAAGCTGGTTCTAAAAGAGATAGTATTTGCTTCTGTGCAGTTTTAACCTTGCGTTAACTCCCACAGAGTTAGGTCCCACAGAGTTAGGTCCCACAGAGTTGGTCTCTTCTGGGTCCCGTCAACTAAACAATGCTGGTTGGCGGGACCCAGAGGAAGAGCCTTCTCTGTGGTGGCTCTGACCCTCTGGAATCAACTCCCTCCAGAGATTAGAACTGCCCCCACCTTCCTTGCCTTTCATAAACTCCTCAAAACCAACCTCTGTCGTCAAGTGTGAGGGAACTGAAACATCTCCCCCTGCCTATGTAGTTTTCTGTGTATGATATGACTGTATGTTTTTTATATATTGGGGTTTCTTGTTTTTTAGACTTTTTAAATGTATTATTGTTATTTTAGATTCTAACTATTAGATTTGTCATTATATATTGTTTTTATCATTGCTGTGAGCCATCCCGAGTCTACGGAGAGGGGCGGCATACAAATCTAATAAATAATAATAATAATAATAATAATAATAATAATAATAATAATAATAATAATACATTATTATTATTATTATTATTATTATTATTATTATTATTATTATTTGTGTATACTTGATTTTGATTAAAGAGTGAATTTCTATTAATAAATAAGTAATTTCGGAGATTGGAATTTGCCGAAGGCTCGTGAATCAGACACAGGTACCCTATCTGAGTTAGAATCTGATAGAATGCATTTCTTGGTACTCACTCCATCACATGGCACTTCAGTCTCGAACCTGGGCTGTCAGCTTTCCAGCCGACAAGCCCAGAGTCTTAACCGCTGAGCCATTGCACCAGCCTATTCACCCCTCTCCTTTTAAAAATAAATGTTATTTAAGGGAAAATGGGAAACTGTCCAAATTAATTTAATGCAATTTTCTGGAACAGGCTTCTGCAATTTGTTGCCAAGGTCACGTGGACTGAGAATTAGGTAGATTTTAGCAGCAGGTCAAGAAAAGGCATCCCCTTCACCTTGTATAAATAGACATAATTGGATATATGAAACCAGAAATTCAGGCCAATGATAAACAAAGGAAAACATGTTGGGGGGATTTTAAAAGATCCCATCTGTTTAGGTACCATTTTCTTGCTGCCAGACTGGCACTCTGGGCCAGGGAACTCTCCGTCAGAATGGCTATTTATTTTGTCACAGATGGATTATTAGTATTTATTCCCTGCTGTTCCAGCAGAAGGACCTCACATGGATGGTTGTGAACTGGCCAGAGATTATCCACGTTAGGTACCACGTTTTGCATCTTGCAAGTGATTCCAGCTTGTTCTCTAGAGCCCAGTAAATTCCCAAACATTTTCTGGAAGCAGCAGTGAAAGTAGCCTGAAACAAAAGATGCCATTTCAGAATATGCAGATTGCTAAAAATGTTCTGCTTTCCGCGGTTCAGATGTTGGGCGCTATTGCAGTCTTCCCCCAAAGAATTCAGATAGCAAGATAGTTTATCCATTAGCGGCTGCTTTGTTGGAAGAATTAACTCCATTTAACAAACGGCAGTAATGACAAAACATCAGCCACACATTTGTCAGTAATGGGTAGGGCAGAAAGCAAGTAGACATTTATTGCAAGATTTCTGGGGGATTTGCATTAGTTCTTTGAGAGTTTCCGACTCCCATTAATGTAGGAATTGAACATTTTGGCGTTTAATGTTGGAAGTTCTGCTCTGTAATAGTCTCATATACAGGATCATTTAGGGAGGAAAAGAAGATTGTGGTAGGTAATTATTTTCATGTGCTGATCTCCCATTTTTCAGATGGCACACAACATAACACATTTCTGTATATAGAGCTCCTTTTTTGTGTTTGTTGATTGGTGACTCTCCGGGTTCCCACAAAGTCTAAATCGACATACTTCTGTAGTAGAAGAACTATGATGAAGCTCCTGGTAAAGACTGACTCACATGTTCAACTAATGCCATGGTATTAAATTTTGTCTTTGGAGGAATACAAACCATTCTGCAAATCCAGGCTTCTGTCTAAAGGCCAAAACATGAAGTGGGGTTTTCTTGACTTCCTTAAATTATTTGAAAGAATTATGCTAACGTTTCTTCCTACTTAGTACAGCGATACCTTGTCTTACAAACTTAATTGGTTCTGGGACGAGGTTCTTAAGGTGAAAAGTTTGTAAGATGAAACAATGTTTCCCATAGGAATCAATGGAACAGCAATTAATGCGTGCAAGCCCAAAATTCACCCCTTTTGCCAGCTGAAGCGCCTGTTTTTGTGCTGCTGGGATTCCCTGAGGCTCCCCTTCATGGGAAACACCACCTCTGGACTTCTGTGTTTTTGCAATACTGCAGGGGAATCCCAGCATCACAAAAACACCGAAGTCCTTGAAACCCCACCTCCAGACCTCTGTGTTTTTGTGATTCTGCGATTTCACTGAGGCTCCGCTCGCGGGGAAACCCCACCTCCGGACTTCCGTTGCCAGCGAAGCGCCCATTTTTGTGCTCCTGGGATTCCTCTGCTGGGATTCCCCTGCAACATCACAAAAACACAGAAGTCCAGAGGTGGGGTTTCCCATGGAGGGGAGCCTCAAGGGAATCCCAGCAGCGCAAAAACGGGTGCTTCACTGGCAATGGAAGTCCAGAGGCAGGTCATCCCAGCGGCGGAGGCGGTGAAAATAGTTTGTAAGAAGAGGCAAAAAAATCTTAAACCCCAGGTTTGTATCTTGAAAATTTTGTATGACGAGGCGTTTGTAAGACGAGGTATCACTGTATAGTGTAAGTTGTTGTTGTTAAATATGAATTGTTTTAGAGATAAGAATCTAATAAAAGAAATAACAATGGGGATAATCCATTGCGTTCTATAGAACAGGGCTCTCCAAATTTGGCAACCTTAAGATCTGTGGACTTCAACTTCATAGCTGGATGAAGAACTCTGGGAGTTGAAGTCCACGAGTCTTACAGTTGCCAAATTTGGAGAGCCCTGATATTGAGAAAGGAGGATGTAGAGTTAGATACAGAAAAGATGAATTAAAGTTGCAACTGAAGAGCAAATAAAGCCACCACCCAAAATTCGAAGAGAAATTGGTGCCATATATTTTAATGTTTCAGTATTATCTGGCCAGGTATAGTGATCTGTTGGGGGGTGGGATCAGTTTTTGCCATCATATATCTGAAGGCCATGGATGGATAAAGCTGGAGCTCTGGGTATTACAAGAAGTGACCATTAACCTTCCCACAGAGACTCCAAACTTTGTAGCAGGTTTTAAAAATCCAAGATAGTAGCATGGCACCTTGGAACATGTGTGCAAGAATGTGTGTAAGACCACTTTGCATTCATTCATTCATTCATTCATTCATTCATTCATTCATTCATTCAATCATTCATTCATTCAACCATTCATTCATTCATTCATTCATTACATCTGAGTCCACGGGAAGGGGTGGCATATAAACAAACAAACAAACATTTTTTGGAGTATAAGAGGTACTGTAGTTTTTGGGGAAGAAAATAGGGCGGGGGAAATCTGCCTACAAAATCATCTGGCTAGCATCCTTAGTCTGGTCAGCTTCAGCACATTGAAAATGTGCAATGAAAAAAATCCTGCAAGGGCTGGAAAAAACATTATTCAGAGGGAGTAGCAATGGAAAAGCTTGCAAGCCATTAAGATCGTTAGCACCTCATTAGAGCTGGAAAAAAAGGCTTTTTAAAAAACTACATTCAGTGTATAAGACACATCCAAATTTTCAGCCTCTTTTAGGAGGGGGGGAAGGGGGGGTATTCTTATACTCTGAAAAATACAGTCAATAAACTCTCTTGATTTTATGGGTATACAGCCATCTTCGCAGGAGGTGAAGGAAGCACAAATAATATTATCGACATGGCATCAAATGATGAAGATTACATAATTTAGGCAATTTTCACAAAGCTATCAGGACATTTCTTTTACTGCTAGTAAAAAGTAGCAAAACATGTAGAGCAAATTCACAGGAATCTGGCATGCTTTTAATCCATTGGATGTGATGCCAACATATGACTTTGCCCAGGTGTCATTGGATATGGGCAGGATATTTCAAACAAAATTTGATAAAAGCAGCTGCTTTGGAGACACTGTCTCGACCAGCAATTGCCAAGATTATTTTATGTCCTACTCAATTTAATGGGCATTGCAAATTCCCACTTCAGAATACAGCTGCAAAAATATCTGGATAAATTTGTCTACGTGGGATTCCCTAGCCATTGGAAATTTGAAACTTGTTTTCAGTACACAACGGTTTGATCCCTTTCACAAAGAAAGCCATGTGGGAGGCTCCTTAAAACTTTGCAAAGACATGTTCATATTGCCACCTTCAAAAGTAGTAATTTGCATTGCATGGTTTCTTTTTATTAAAAAAAAATGAAGCATAGGGCTGAAAGCATAGAAAGTGGAGTTGGAGGGGTAGAAAATGTGCCTTTCCATGGGGGGGGGTACTCTGTGGAAATACTGACTTTAAAATCTCAGGGATTAAAGACTCTTGATTTGAAAACTTTCTATTTTGGAAACTTTAGTTCCTGAAACAGCCTTGGACTCTGTGACTGTTGTTCAACAAGAAATGCCAACTTTGAATTTTATCTGGAAATTCTGTGTTTTGGCCTATTTCAAATCTTACATTATTATTATTATTTATTGGATTTGTATGCCGCCCCTCTCCTTAGACTTGGGGCGGCTAACAACAATGATAAAAACAGCATGTAACAATCCAATAATAAAACAACTAAAAACCCTTATTATAAAACCAAACATACACACAAAATACCATGCATAACTTGTAATGGCCTAGGGGGAAGGAATATCTCAACTCCCCCATGCCTGGTGGCATAAGTGAGTCTTGAGTAGTTTACAAAAGACAGGGAGGGTGGGGCAGTTCTAATCTCCGGGGGGAGTTGGTTCCAGAGGGCCGGGGCCGCCACAGAGAAGGCTCTTCCCATGGGGCCCGCCAAACGACATTGTTTAGTCGACGGGACCCGGAGAAGGCCCACTCTGTGGGACCTTATCGGTCGCTGGGATTCGTGCAGTAGCAGGCGGTTCCGGAGGTAATCTGGTCCAATCTGGTACATGCTAATGTTTTGAGTATTGTTCAGACGAACAAACTTTTGCTTTATGAAACACACTTTTTTTTAGATTTTAGATTTAAAATTTTTAATCTAATTAAAAACATTTTAGTTTTAGGATTTTAGATTAAATTTTGTATTGTTGAACTATATTCTTTTTGACTATATTCTTCTACCCTCTTAGGTTTTCAAGTTCCTTCCCAACTTAGAACATTCTATGTGACTATGTCCAAGCTTCATGGAGTCTTTGGAGAGTTCCCTTCTCTTTAAGAATCAGTAGGGATCACAAACCTCCTCCAGCTTCCCTCTTCCCCCTTGTGGATTAAACCTCTCTTAATGGCTTTCATTGCTACTCCCTCTGAAAAATGTTTTTTCCAGCCCTAAGTCTTTGTAGGCTTTTTTTCTTTGCACATTTTCAATGTGCTGAAGCTGACCAGACTAAGGATGCTAGCCAGATAAATACCTGGTTGGCAGATTCCCCCTCCCATTTTCCTCCCCAAAAATTAAGGTGTGTCTTATACACCCAAAAATATAGGAATGGATGGATGGATGAATGGGTGGGTGGGTGGATGGATTATGCCATTTCCTGCCCTTAGGGAAGGACACTCGGAAAGTAAGTTTATTGTCATTGTGTAAGGTACTGTAGAGGAGATTCTTGACACTCAGTAACTATGGAGAGGTGCTATATAAATTCAGTTCAGCATTTGGTGTATTGATTGATTATATTCTATCAATAAGCCATTGTTGCCTCTTAGTGACTACATCAACTGATTTTCTCCATGACAGTTTCTCTGGTTCTTCAGATATTCCAATGGTACATTATTATTATTATTATTATTATTATTATTATTATTATTATTATTATTATTATTATTATTATTATTTAGATTTGTATGCCGCCCCTCTCCGCAGACTCGGGGCGGCTCACAACAAAATACATCATAACAAACCCAAATAGCTTTAAAAACATTTAGAAATATTTAAAAGGAACCCCATTTACTAGCAAACACACACACAAACATACCATGTATAAATTAAACATGCCTGGGGGAGGTGTTTCAGTTCCCTGACGGCAAAGGTGGGTTTTAAGGAGTTTACGGAAGGCAGGGAGAGTAGGGGCAGTCCTAATCTCTGGGGGGAGTTGGTTCCAGAGAGTCAGGGCCGCCACAGAGAAGGCTCCTCCCCTGGGGCCCGCCAACCGACATTGTTTAGTTGACGGGACCCGGAGAAGGCCCACTCTGTGGGACTTAATCGGTCGCTGGGATTCGTGCGGCAGAAGGCGGTCTCGGAGATACATGAATCAATTCACCTTGCTGCTGGTCAAGTTCTTTCCTTTCCTTCCATCTTTGCCAGCATTATAGCCTTCTTTAGAGAGTTAGGTATTGTATGCCGCCCCGAGTCTTCGGAGAGGGGCGGCATACAAATCTAATAAATAAATGAATGAATGAATGAATGAATGAATAAATGAATGAATAAATAAATAAATAAATTGTATTGTACTGTAGTGTACTCTACTCTACTCTACTCTACTCTACTCTACTCCAGTGCAGTGCAGTGCAGTGCAGTGCAACGCAACAAAACGCAACAAAATGCAATGAAACAAACACAACACAATACAATACAATACAATATAATATAATATAATATAATATAATATAATATAATACAGTCTAGTCCAACTTTCAATTCCATAGAGTGCAAAATGGAATAATATTAGTATGGTGGTTATTATTCCTATTAATTTTATGCCTTCTTATTCCCAGCAACCCTGGGCTATATGTATATAAAATCATAGAGAACTGTGAAATAATACTTCAATATGACAAAAGAATAAAAGGTGGAAAAACCAAGCAACAAGGAAGCAAACCCATATTACCTTCCAAAGCCCTGGCCAAAGAGCCAGGTTTTCAAGGCTCTTTAAATTATGAAGTGTGAGGGCCTTTCATATCTCAGGAATAATCTCTTTCTAGACATCAGGTGCTGTTACACAAAAGTCCACACTTGGCAGAAGCTGGGGCAAGTAACGGGAGCTCACTCCATTATGCGGAGCTAGGGATTTGAACCGCCGAACTGCTGATTTTTATGATTGACAAGCTCAGTGTCTTAGCCACTGAGCTGCCGCATCCCTAGATTCTGTAGAAGGTGTCTTATATCCTGGTTTCATCTCCCAGAGTTTTATTACTGAATCCACAGAGATTCCATGTTAAGTGTTTAGTGGTTTGGTTTTGTGGATAAAATCCATCACATTTGCATTGACCTTGATATAGATCTAAATAATGTTACCCACTCATCCTGTATGATTAAATTGCAACAATTTCAATTCATGATCTCGGAGGAAGGGGAAACTTCTTGCTCTGCTTCATTTCACCATTATCTTCTGGATAATCCTCTGATTTGGCTTGTAACTTTAGCTGGGTGGTTATGCTAACCGCTAAAGGAGAATATTTGTAGCTCAGTGTTAAAATGAGGTTGGTTTTCAAAAGAAAAGGATTTAGGGGTAGTGATTTCTGACAGTCTCAAAATGGGTGAACAGAGCAGTCGGGCGATAGGGAAAGCAAGTAGGATACTTGGCTGCATAGCTAGAGGTATAACAAGCAGGAAGAGGGAGATTATGATCCTGCTGTATAGAGCGCTGGTGAGACCACATTTGGAATACTGTGTTCAGTTCTGGAGACCTCACCTACAAAAAGATATTGACAAAATTGAACGGGTCCAAAGACGGGCTACAAGAATGGTGGAAGGTCTTAAGCATAAAACGTATCAGGAAAGACTTAATGAACTCAATCTGTATAGTCTGGAGCAGCGTTTCCCAACCGGTGTGCCGCGGCACAATGGTGTGCCGCGAGACATGGCCAGGTGTGCCGCCAAGCTGCAGCTGGGCGGGGCGCTGCCGGTACTTCCGTCCTGGGGCTCCCGCTCGCAGCTGTCCCCCGCCTCCTGCTCGATGCCGCGGTTTTCGGCGCTCTCCTGCTGGGCGCCAAAAAAGGAAGGCAGGAAGAAGGAGAGCTCTATTCTTCGCGCCTTTTCCCCGCCTTCCTTCTTTGGGACCCAGCAGGAGAGCGCCGAAAACCGCGGCATCGAGCAGGAGCCGGTTGACAGCTGCGAGCGGGAGCCCCAAGATGGAAGTACCGGCAGCGCCCCGCCCAGCTGGAGCTTCTCCTGCGTCGACGGCAAGTTTCCTTTGTGGCCCGGCGGGAGGGCACTGGCGATGGGGGCGGGGGCGGCCGCAGTGGCCGCAGGCAGTCGTGGGGAGATGGCGGCGGCGAGAGGGAGCGCTCTCTCTCTCTCTCTCAGCTGACTGCAAGCGGGAGCCCTGACGGTGGCGGTTGGACGTGCTGCTAGACGTCGTACATGCTGGCGCTGCGGGCCTGGCATATACGGTGTCCAGCAGCACGTCCAGCTGCCGCCGTCAGGGCTCCCGCTTGCAGTCAGCTGAGAGAGAGAAAGAAAGAGAGACATATAAGAGAGGCAGAGAGAGAAAGAGAGACATAGCAAGAGAGGCAGAGAAAGAGACAGAGCAAGAAAGAGAGGCAGAGAAAGAGACAGAGAGAAAGAGAGAGAGAAAGAGAGACATAGCAAGAGAGGCAGAGAGAGAGAGACAGAGCAAGAAAGAGAGGCAGAGAAAGAGACATAGCAAGAGAGGCAGAGAGAGAGAAAAAGAGAGACATAGCAAGAGAAAAAGAGAGACTTAGCAAGAGAGGCACAGAGAGAGAGAGAAAGAGAAAGAAAGAGAGACATAGCAAGAGAGACAGAGAGAGAGAAAGAGAGAAAGAGAAAGAAAGATAGCAAGAGAGGCAAAGAGAAAGAAAGAGACATATAGCAAGACAGTGAAAGAGAGAGAGAGAGAGCAAGAGAGAGAGAAAAGCAAGAAAGAGATAGCAAGAGAGACAGAGAGAGAGAGCAAAGGAGAGAGAAAGACATAGAGGAAGGGAAGGAGGGAGAGAGAAAGAGAGCAAAAAAGAGAGGAAGAAAGAAAGAGGGATGGAGAGAGAGAAAGAAGGGAAGGAAGGAAAAGAGAAAGAGGGAGAAATAGAGCGAAAGGGAGGAAGAGAGAGGGTTTTTTTGTCCAAACTTTTCTTTAGCCCTCCCCCCCGCCCCGCCCCCCCCTTTCAGTGTTCCCCGGGATTTTGAAAATATGAATAATGTGCCGCGGCTCAAAAAAGGTTGGGAAACACTGGTCTGGAGGACAGAAGGAAAAGGGGGGACATGATCGAAACATTTAAATATATTAAAGGGTTAAATAATGTCCAGGAGGGAAGTGTTTTTAATAGGAAAGTGAACACAAGAACAAGGGGACACAATCTGAAGTTAGTTGGGGGGAAGATCAAAAGCAACATGAGAAAATATTATTTTACTGAAAGAGTAGTAGATCCTTGGAACAAACTTCCAGCAGACGTGGTAGATAAATCCACAGCAACTGAATTTAAACATGCTTGGGATAAACATATATCCATCCTAAGATAAAATACAGAAAATAGTATAAGGGCAGACTAGATGGACCATGAGGTCTTTTTCTGCCGTCAGACTTCTATGTTTCTATGTTTCTATGTTGTTCTTTTGCAGACATTTCATTACCTAAACTTGGTGCATTGATGATGTTACCTTGTTTGGGTTACGAAATGTCTGTAAGGTTAGTTTAACTTCGTTAATTTCATGAATGTCTTCCTGAAAGATTTATTACAAATAAGAGAAAAGCATTATAGGTATCTCAAAATTAAAACAGTTAAAATATTTGGGGAGAGTAATATCTTGTTAATATCAGGCAATCCATGAGGAACCAACTGATCTTTACCATTTCAAACTGGCTTCAGGGTGGGCTGTAGGGTTGAAATTGCCTGAGGGATAAGCTTCAGGGATCAGCAAAGGCAGTGTGACTTGGATGCTGCTTCCTGAAGCGGATTTCAAACCTTAAAGTGTGGAATCCTTCTCGATTGCCTGAAAAGAAGTAGAATAGGAGGCATGACTTTGAAGTGACTCTGTTCCTCTCTCTCGAATACATTTCAGATGGTCTCCTTGGAGACACATGCTTCTCAGAATGGGAAATGTATTACATTGGGTCCCTCAGGGTGACACTCTGTCTCTACTGCTTATAAGTATCTACATCAAGCTACCCGTGGAGACCATCAGGAAATTTGGACATAGAGGCTGTAAGGAATGCTGATGTCATTCAGATCTACCAACGAAATCTTCCAGGAAATAGTGTAGTGTATTGGGGGTGGTGGTATTTAGATGCAACCAGAGTATAAGACACACCTTAGTTTTTTGGGAGGAAAATGGGGGGGGATCTGCCTACCAGGTATTCATCTGGTTAGCATCCTTAGTCTGGTCAGTTTCAGCATATCATTTTATCCCCTGGATAGGGTTTAAAAAATCTTATTTAGAGAGAGAGTAACAATGGAAAAGCTTGCAAGCCTGCAAGAGCTGGGAAGATTGTTAGCACCTTGTTAGAGCTGGAAAGAAACTTATTTGGAGCAAGTAGAGCTATGAAAAAAAGCCTGCAAAGACTTAGGGCTGGAAAAACATTCTTTGGAGAGAATAACAATGAAAGAGCCAGCAAGAAGACCGTTAGCACCTCGTTAGGGCTGGGGAAAAAGCTTCGAAAAAGCTACATTCAGAGGAAAAGATGCACCCAAAATTTCAGCCCTTAAAATAATCTTTTTGTACATGCTTTTAAGTGCTAATTTTAATTATTAATTATAGTTTGTTTTAATTGCCACGGTAACTGTCTTCAATGTCTGGATGTTAAATTTGATCTTTATTATAAAACAAGGCAAATAAATATGAGGCTGAGATACTACACAGTTATCTCAAACTATTCTCCTGGGAATAAAATAAGAGAGAGAGAAATGTAGTCATGATAGTAGCTGTACTTTTAGTCATAAATAATTGCTTGATTTTCCTCCTACGCAGTTAGTGCACCATCTCTCTGGCTTTTTTTAACCTCTTATCTTCCAAGGAACAAGTTATTGCATTTGATATCTGGATAGAATAGCAACAGCTGTTTTAGAAATTTACTGCATAATGCAGTGCCTACAAAGGAACCCAAAAGAAAATTTGGAGAGTATAGCCTGGGTTGCCTAAATAAGAAAGGGTTGGTTGAGCTAGAATTCAGTCTAGAATTAGATTTTGTTCTTCAGCACCTTGGACAGAGCACTGGCTCTGCCACTCATGTGCGGAAGAGAAGCAGTTGTTCTAGTACAGTGTTTTCTGATGGCTGACGAATTCTGGGTGTTGGAGTCCACATACCTTAAAGTTGTTCGAATTGAAGTAACACTGTTCTAGAAGGTGCAAATTCCTTCTGAACATTTGACCAGTCTGGTAGTTCTACTAAAGCCATGCAGCACCATAAAATCTTGCTGTCATTGTGTTTTAGAACTCGGGATATTTGTTCTTTTTGGAAACAGTCCTGAATCTGAGGTATAAATGATTCTTGACAATATGGAACAAGGGTCCCCAAACTTGGCAACTTTAAGACTTGTGGACTTCAACTCCCAAAATTCTCCAGTAGTTATGCTGTTGAAGTCCACGAGTCTTAAAGTTGCCAAGTTTGAAGACCTCTGATTGGAAGGCTTACTATTTATTTTATTTTATTATATATTTGTGAAACAGGTATAGAATTATAGTTTGTATTAACATAACAAAGTATAAAGAATAAAAAGGATAATAGGACAGAAGGACAGGGATGGTAGGCACAATAGTGCATTTATGAAGGCCCGTACAGACCTCTTAGAAAAGGGGAGAGGTCAACAATAGATAATTTAAGGTTGAAGATCTTGGAGTTAGGGAAAGAAACAACAGAGTCAGGTAGTGAGTTCTAGGCATTGATCACTCTGTTGTTGAAGTCATATTTTCTGCAGTAATGTTTGGAGCTATTTACATTTAGTTTGTATCTATTATGTGGTCTTGTGTTGTTGTTGAAGGTGAAATAGTCACTAATAGAAAGGACATTATGGTGTATGATCTTATGAACAACAGTTAAATCAGTTTGGAGGCGATTAGTTGTAGATTGTCTAACCATAGTATTTGAAGTCTGGAGAAGTAAGGTAGTTTGTTTCGAGAGGAGGAGTGAAGGACTCTTTCTTGAGAAGTATTTCTGGATCTCTCAATTGTGTCAATGTCAGTTATGCAGTGTGGGTTCCATACAGGTGAGCTGTATTCGAGTATTGGTCTGATGAATGTTTTGTAAGCTCTGGTTAGTAGTTCAGTGTTTCTGGAGAATAAACTACATAACATTAGGTTTGTAATGTTTAGTGCTTTTTTAGCAATGTTGTTACAATGAGCTCTGGCACTTAGGTCAATGGATATGAGTACTCCAAGGTCTTTGACAGAGTGAGGGTTAGCTACAAGTTCATTACTTCCAAGAATGTAATTAGTATTCTGATTCTTACTATTCTTACTATTCTCTGATTCTTACTAAGAGTAAGGGATGACAATTCCTTATTCTGTGTTTTGATCTTGTGAGAATTTGTTGGCTGTTCCTTATGAGCAATTCCAATTTCTTTTGTGTTTTATTTTATGAACGGTTACGTGAGAAACATGTGTGATCAAAAATTGCAATAAAGCAGAAAGATCCTAGGCAAACTCAATGAAACTATAGAAAATGCCCCAAAACACATAGGAAGAGGAAGATGTATTGGATATGTTCGCCACCTTGACTTATTTGTAAAAATGATAAAGGTAGGATTCAAATAAATAAATATAATACGGTTGCTCTGTCACGGGCATACTATTTTTTCATTGATCCCCCCCCCCATAGGTACAGTGATACCTCGTCTTACAAACGCCTCGTCATACAAACTTTTTGAGATACAAACCTGGGGTTTAAGATTTTTTTTGCCTCTTCTTACAAACTATTTTCACCTTACAAACCCACCGCCGCCGTTGGGATGCCCCGCCTCCAGACTTCCGTTGCCAGCGAAGCACCCATTTTTGCACTGCTGGGATTTATCTGAGGCTCCCCTCCATGGGAAACACCACCTCTGGACTTCTGTGTTTTTGCGATGCTGCAAGGGAATCCCAGCAGCGCAAAAACAGGCGCTTCGCTGGCAACGGAAGTCCGGTGGTGGGGTTTCCCAGCGAGGGGAGCCTCAGTGAAATCGCAGCATCGCAAAAACACAGAGGTCCAGAGGTGGGGTTACCCATGGAGGGGAGCCTCAGGGGAATCCCAGCAGCGCAAAATCGGGCACTTCGGCTGGCAAAAGGGGTAAATTTTGGGCTTGCACGCATTAATCGCTTTTCCATTGATTCCTATGGGAAACATTGTTTCGTCTTACAAATTTTTCACCTTAAGAACCTCATCCCGGAACCAATTAAGTTTGTAAGACAAGGTATCACTGTATTTCTTTTCCAGTCTTTTGAAATGTGGTTTAAAAACAAAACTGTCAACCTAAAATAACTTCAAATAAACCTGCGTTGTACCAAAAGGTAGAATTTGTGGCTATTTCCTGTCATCACTCAAAATGAGCTAACACACAACAATAGGGAAGTTGGAATACAGCGACACTGAGCCAAGTCAGAGTGAAGACTCTCTTTGCTATATATAGAAAACCTGAATAATGACCCATTGCTCAAACACTTCTGGGTTCATGTTCCTTCTGAAAAATAAGAAGGGTGGGAATAAAAACCTTTCCAGGAGTAATGGAGATTTTTTTCTCCCTTCAGATAGAGAGAATCATGTAAATCTAAAACTCCTGTTTTAGCTCAGTACACCAATTATATTGGCACGAAAAATTAATTGAGTTTTATGTTTTCCCAAGCTATTGAAAAGAAAGAACACTGAAGGATTCATATTATAAATGATTGTTGTACATATTCATCCCACACCCTCTTTAATTTCTCATACTATGCCCAGAACTCTTGCCAGCTTATCTTTTTTGTGTCTTTTGTCAAGGCCTTTTGAAATCCTTCAAATGAAAGTCAGGGCCACAGCCGTCTGCTGTTTCTTTTACTAAGGTAAATAAAAGGTCTCCAAAAGACATTTTTGGAAAAAATACTAATGGAAATCAAAATAGAAGCAGGTGCGTTGTATTTTGTAAAATTAAAAACATGTGAGAATTTGGAGGCACTGGAGAAAGGTTATCATGAATATAGTAGTACCCTTTATTCATCATAATGGAGATTCTTATGAAGCATAGATCTCTTTCTTTATTATTTTGGGTGAGAGGGAAGATTGCAACATCGAACCTGGTTCATTTATTAGCGCAACCCAGCACACGGAACTCAAATTACGAGAATCATTGCAAGAATTATCTGCAAAAAAACCCCTTTGTGGCAGATTTGGTACTGTATATCTATGAATACGTAGGAGATCTCTACAAAAATATTTTTGAAATGATGGTAATTGATTAGTAGAAAACATTTAATCTTCTTCAACTTCAGTTTCTAGCTTCTCCAAATAAAAGTGTGAAACATAATCAGGATAGACCTCCTTACTGATTTTAAATGTAATGGGTAGAAACTAAATGAAGAGAGAAGCAGCTTGGAACTTCTAAGGAGAAGAATTTCCTGACAATTAATCAATGGAACAGCTTGCCTCCAGAAGTTGTGAATGCTCCAGGACTGGAATTTTTAAAGAAGATGCTGGATAACCATTTGTTTGAATTAGTGTAGGGTTTCCTACCTAAGCAGGGGGTTGGACTAGAAGATCTCCAAGGTCCCTTCCAAATCTGTTATTTTATTCTATTCTATTCTATTCTATTCTATTCTAGTCTAGTCTAGTCTAGTCTAGTCTAGTCTAGTCCTTTATTTTTCTCTCTTATTTCTAGGGGAATGTCATTTCAAGAGGAAGGAGCCACTACAGAAAAGGCCCTCCTTCTAAGTCCCATCAAGTATAATTCCTTATTAGATGGGACATGCAACATGCCTAGCTTTCCTGCTCTGGAGGGAAACCCTATACCACTTCAGACATCTTAAAAACTTCCAGTAATGGAGCTTTTCCCCCCATTAAATTTCATTTTGTAAGATTGTGCGCAATGTTCAAGTCTAAAAGATATTTCTGTATCTTGATCTTATCTTCTGGAGTGTTGGCTATTCCTACCAGTTTGATGTCATCTGCAAATTTAGTTCTCCATCTATCCCCTCATCCAAGTCATTGATGAAGATATTGAAGAGTACTGGGCCTAAAACAGATTCTTGGGGTACTCCACTGCACATGTAGATGTAGTTCCATTGATCACTACATGTTGAGTGTGGTTGGTCAGCCCATTTTGAATCCATCTGGTGCTATTACTGTCTAACCCACATTTTTCTACTTTATCTAGTAGTAGGTTTTGGTCTACTTTATCAAATGCCTTACTGAAGTCCAAGTAAATTCCTCTGGTCCACTAATTTTATCTCTTTGTCAAAGAATGCAATAAGATTAGTCTGGCATGCTCTACGTTTGACAAACCCATGTTGGCTTTTGATTATTATTATTTTTTTATTTCTAGGTGTTTGCTGATTCATTGTTTGATTATCTTTTCTATAATCTTCCCTAGTATTGAGGTCAGGCTGATAGGTCCTCCATGACCTCCCAGCTTAATTCAGAGCTAATCAAGTGGCTTGTATGGCATTTGTCATTGCTACGGAGAGTGTGTTCTGAAGTTTTTTATACTGTTGATTTTAAATATAGTATGTTGCCTGGAGTTACTGTGTGTGAATTGGGTTGTTGTATAAATCTATTGAATAAGGAAAAAAGAAAGAAAGAAATAATAGAGCAAAAGGGTTTGGGATTTGCTTGACCTTTATAAAAAAATGACAAAGTTATTTCTAGTTTCTAATCCTTCTGACAAATATTGCCTCTATCAATGACAAGTTGTGTTGGGTTTCTGAGGTATGACTTAGCGTAGCTTCTAACCTGGACCCCAAAACCTTATTGTCTCTCTTTGTGCTTTGTAGCATAAGGCTTCCTCAAGGGAACAAACTGGATTTTTAGAGAGTCTTGAGGATAAGTTGCTTCCCAGCACTGACCAGCTAGGTTGGTGTTTTAGTGTCTTTTCACCACAACTCGGTCAGCAGAACTGTTGGAAATATTGACTGAAAAATTATTGAATCCGATCAGTTTGAGGAAGATTAAGGAAAAGATGTTGAAACTGCTTTAAGTTAAAGTCCCACTTTATTGCTATGTATTTTTTTCCTCCTTTTTAAAACATTAGGTTAGTAAATTACTCTTTGATCAAAGTCCAGTATAACTAATGCTACATAAACTGCCCAAGAATTACAGATGTTAAATTGTTATCCCTTTGGAAATTATTGTACAGTAAAAGGCTTTTGCTCTGTTTCTTGCAGGGCAAAAAGTGTTCTTATATTGTGGACCAAGTAAGCGATTTAAGCTCAAAATACCCAAATACAATTGACTTTTCTTTGGTTTATCTTTAGAAAAATATACATCAAAGTTCCAAGGATGCTTGGAAAAAAGAAAGACCATCAAGTTGAATAATAGCAACAAAAATAAAACAAAAACATGGAAAGTGTGGGTAAAATACAATAAATTTCTAGCAATGCTATTATACTTAAGTATGCTATGGTAAATATACTTGCAGAATTGAATAATAATAATATGAACCATTAATTAAAAGTCAATTTCTAATGCACTCTGTTTTTCTTTATTCAGAGTTAGACTATTTGTCTTCATAGGCCTTATTATTCACAAGTTAATGAATGCAGGATTGTAATCATGTATGTTGCCTTTAGCAATATGTACAGTTCTGTTAGCATACAGGTAGGAACAATATTGGTTCTTAAAATATTTCTTTGCAATGTGGTTTTGCAACACACACCTGTCATGTTTTTTTTTTTACTCATAGTGGTGCTATTAAGTACGTTGTGTTTTGTTTGTGCTGGAAGACATAATGTTTTCTATTTTTTGAACAAGAACATTGCATTCTTGCACCAGATGTAGGAAGGAAACGGAATAGTTGTGCTGCAAATTTGGAAAGAAACATGCCAAAAGTGCCAACTCTAGTATTGTGGTGGAATTTTGTCCAGGAGGAAGGGGCTGTATTCCAGAAAAGACAGTGAAATTTAGGTTTGGTGGGAGGAAGAGAATTAAGAGGGCTTCTCTCTAGGACAATGGTTCTCAACCTTTCTAATGCCACGACCCCTTAATACAGTTCCTCATGTTGTGAATAGAATAGAATAGAATTTTTATTGGCCAAGTGTAATTGGACACACAAGGAATTTGCCTTGGTGCATATGCTCTCAGCGTACATAAAATAAAATATACATTTGTCAAGAATCATGTGGTACAACACTTAATGATTGTCATAGGGGTCAAATAAGCAATGAATAAGCAATATTAATAAAAATCTTAGGATATAAGCAACAAGTTACAGTCATACAGTCAACATGGGAGGAAGTGGGTGATAGGAATGATGAGAAAAACTAGAAGAATACAAGTGCAGATTTAGTAGAAAGTCTGACAGTGTTGAGGGAATTATTTGTTTAGTAGAGTGATGGCGTTCGGAAAAAACCTGTTCTTGTGTCTAGTTGTCTTGGTGTGCAGTGCTCTGTAGCGACGTTTTGAGGGTAGGAGTTGAAACAAGTTGTGTCCAGGATGTGAGGGGTCAGTAAATATTTTCCCCGCCCTCTTTTTGACTCGTGCAGTATACAGGTCCTCAATGGAAGGCAGGTTGGCAGCAATTGTTTTTTCTGCAGTTCTGATTACCCTCTGAAGTCTGTATCGGTCCTGTTGGGTTGCAGCACCAAACCAGACAGTTATAGAGGTGCAGATGACAGACTCAATGTTTCCTCTGTAGAACTGTATCAGCAGCTCCTTGGGCAGTTTGAGCTTCCTGAGCTGGTGGTGACCCCCAACCATAAATCTAGCGCCAATTGTCCCAACAGAACTTTAAGCTGATTGGCAGGAAGGTCAGAGGGACACCCCCACTGTAAATGCCTGATTGGTCGGATTGTAAAAATATGTTCCAAGACACTTTAGTTCCTAATACCATGGGAAAAGACAAATTTCGCATGGTGTTAGGAACTAAAGCTTCTAGATGACCCCTGTGAAACAGTTGTTCGACCCACAAAGGGGTCCTCAAGTTGAGATCCACTGCTCTAGAAGCTCAGAATCTATCTTTGATAATACAGGTTGTAAATCTGGCAAGAATTCTGTCTATAGGTAAGGAATAATAAAGGAACTGTCTTTCTTGGGTTTTCTTGGAGCCTGGCAGATACCTATTAGAATAAAAAGATTGAATTCAGAGCTTCCTAATCATTATCCTCTGTTGAAATCTTAAACCACTGTAAACAACTCTACAGACCAGAATCTGGAATTATTATAAGGTATTTGTCCAGGGCAACGTCCCACCAAGGGGCCTCTGTTAAATTCCAATTCCAACACTCTGGACATTTTTAAGAGAAGATTGAACTGCCACTTGACTGGTGTACTACAGGGTTCCTGCTTGGGCAGGGGGTTGAACTCGATGGCCTTCATGGTCCCGTTCAACTCTAACAATAAATAAATAAATTCTTCCCTGTTGCTGCTACTTGTTTTATGTTCTAAACTTAGTGGAAATGGGTAAAGGCAGAAGAAGGCATGGCCCCTGGCCTGAGCTGGATAGAAAGCAAAAGAGAAATAGCAATAATTGGTAGCCAAAAGGTACATAAGAGGAGCTTGCTTATTGTGGTGTGTTTTATTAGCTCAGCATTGCCTGCCATTGGAACAAATTATACAATGGAAACTTTCCAAGGGTAACAGAATTCATTTTGGATGCTTTTCTCTTCCAGCTAGGGGTGAGGGTGTTGTAATTTAAACTTCAACCCGGCTTCCTTTTTTTTAAAGAACCCCCTTCCCCTCCCCATTGTTGACAGATTTGCTTGGCTGTGTTCCTGGCTGAGGGGGGCCTGTGGTTTGTGCAAAACCTAATTGTGTGCAGTGATTGAAGTTAACAGCAGCCCTTGTGTTGTCTAAAGCCTGAATGAAACCGAAGGGGAGCATCGCTTCTTCTTTAAGACGGATGTGACTTGCACATCAAGCATTGTGGTTGTGGCGCAGTTGGTAGCATCAGGGAGGGTCGAAAGCGGGAAGGGGGTGGTGGTAGGCATCCAGTTCATTAGCACTGTTTTGTAAAGTGAATTAAATGTTTGTAACAACAGCCAGATTAATAGCGCTGGGAATGGAAGCCCCTTCCATTCATTCCGGCTGACTAAAAGCTACAAAAGGCTGCAGAAATGCAGCCCTTTGCCAACTACTCCAGGTTTCTATGCCCTATACTCTCTACCTCCACTGAAAAAGGACTGAGAGTGTTAGGCAATGTATGTGTCACTAGAATAAAGGGAAGAAGGAAATTGGGTCTGCCTACGGCTCCCCCAGGCTGCTGGAACAAATACATGAATGGGGCAAGGAACGAATTACTTGGCTGAGTAAGGAGAGAGTAGAGCCAGAGCCCTCTCAACTCTGGATCAAATGTGGGTGACTTTCCTGGAGTTGGTGAAAAGAAAAGAGCAGATACTTAGCAGAAATTCCTGAGGGGGAAAATGGGTGTAAATATCTGGAAGGAAATAAATAAATCAGCTTAAGATGAATGTTAGGTTGATGGGAGAAATGCCTTGCATTGCATTCAATGAAGGGGAAGTAGGCGTTGTGATCTTACCTGAATGCCTCTACTCATCTGGTGGAACCAGCCTTCGGGAATGGGAAGTCCTCGACCAATCATTTTGAGGATCAAGTCAGTCAATTTGAATACTCGCTGGGAGCAGCCCCGTAGCCTTAGATCTGACTCGATCCAAAGACTAGACTCGAGCGTGGCAATTCAGTGAATGATATTTATACTGAGCAGAGTCTCATTCCTGTTGCTCAGACTATAAATAAAGATCAAGTTGAAAGAAGAAGAAGAGAAAAGGGAGGGAACTGGAGGCTGGTTCCACCAGAAGAGAAGAGGTGTTCGGGTAAGATCACAATGCCTATTCTCCATCCTGAGGTGGAACCAGCCTTCAGGAATGGGACATACCAAAACAGAGGTCCCAAGGGTGGGGGGAAGGAGCGTTCTGAGAAGTCTAGTGAGTGTCCACCACCTATTGCTGGACCCTCCTGTCGAAGGTGGCATCCGCTGATGCGAAATAGTCAATTATCTAGTGGTGAGTGAACTAGGAAGAATGGGCCCAAGTGGCCACCTGACATACTTCGTGAAGTGAAGCCTGTGCGGTACATGATGCAGATACTGCCACATATTCTGGTTGAATGTGCTGTGATTCCTGAAGGAACATGTAGAGCAGCCAACACTTATGCCTTGACGATAACGTTCCTGATCTAGTAACCTATGGACGAAGACAATCAGTTGTCCAGTAATTTATGTGGAAACCTATAAAGAGAGCTTCCATTTTCCAGAAACCTTTTGTGTGGCTCAGATATACCTTGAGAAAGGAAGAATACTGAACCTGGGTATTGTATGGTTGGGGAGGGTAAGTGATGGCTCTTTTCCAAATTTATGGAAAACTCATGATTTTGGAGACAACTTATGGTCATGTCTAGGTGGTGTTGTGCAAACTCCCTGGAAGGGGTGTTAATGAGGATGCCATCTAGATAGCTATGAATGCGTACCAAGGTGATGTGGAGGTGGGCCGCTAGATCTGCCAGAACCTTGGGCCCATATTGGAAGTGATTCTAGCCATAGCAAAAACTCAGGAAGCATCTGTGAGGCTTAAAAATAGGAACATGCAAATAAGCCTTAGTTAGATCTAAGGACGCCATGAAATCTCCCTTACGTGTCATAGCAAGGATGGAGGAGAGGGAATACACTTTGAATTTCTTGTAAACTAAATAATGATTGAGGTTCTTAAGATCCAGAATGGCTCTCCATCCTCTTGATGTCTTGGTCCACATTGGTCTTGAGGGACTGGCTGAAAAGCCTTGATTGAAATTAAATGTCTGATTGCTTCCTCCATAAATTTATGTTTGGAGGGGATAAGGGAAACTGAGCATCTTATGATGGATTGGGGTGGGGAAGAGAGGAATTCCAACACCAGGCCTCTGTGTACGGTGCTCCGTACCCAAGAATCCTGTGTGGATTGCTCCCAGGCCAGCCACAATTTGCCCAACCTGCTCCCAATTGGTGGGTGAATGGAACTACCATTTACCCCTATGAAAGAGCCTGTCTGAGTGTCCTTCTTGTGGTTGTCTGTGTAATTGCTTCCCCCTGGCTGATTGTCTCTGATGGGGGAAATAGTGATCTGAAAATCGGGAGAAAGATGAACCCTGGTCATCTATCCACCCATCCCTCCATCCCTCCATCCATCCATCCATCCATCCATCCATCCATCCATCCATCCATCCATCCATCCATCTATCTATCTATCTATCTATCTATCTATCTATCATCTGCTAGCCTGCCAGAAAAATTGCATTCAATTTATCAAGAAATTGTCCTGTTTCTCTTGCCTTCATTCATTTATTCACTCACTCACTCACTCACTCACTCACTCACTCACTCACTCACTCACTTATTATTAGTTGTTAGTAAGTAAGTAAGTTGCTAGCCTGCTGGAAAAAATGCATTCAACTTATCAAGAAATTGTCCTGTTTCTCTTGCCTTCTTCCCAGTAAGACAAAGAAACCCAAGGCCTCTTTCTCTGATTTTAAAACTGTCACTCCATTCTGGTTCTTTCTGCACTCCCAAGTTGCATTGCCTGTAAGTTCAAGGGGGGGGGGGGTTGGGTGTGGAGGAAGCTCTAAGATAGTCATTTTCTGTTTTAATTCTGTTCTGATTTTTTCCTCTCTTTTACCTTATTTAACCTAATCTTGTTTTTCTATTTCATATGCTACTTCGCTCAAGTTTCTGATATGTTTCTCTTGAGCCCCATTTTCCCAACTTGCCATTGGCATCTTCTGCCTTTTTAAAAAAAAACAAAGATGCTGGCTTCTCTGCCATTGTTTGATTGTATAGAACGAAATGGTCCGTATCTTCCAACAGATGGCAGCGAATATCTATTTAATGGCGGACTTCCCTTCCAGAGATGCCCTGCCTGATAGTTACCGAGTGCATATCTTTAATGTTAAGGCAGCTGCTGTAACTAACGTTGTCCTCTTTTTTTTTGCTGAGTTTTACAGGCCAGTCACTGTCCTTTAGGACGAGTTGCTGCTATTGGCAACAACACACTAGATAGAATTAACTCCAAATCAGCCTGTAAGAGTGAAAACTGGCTTCGATATGCTTAGCAGAATATGGACACATTAGGTTCAGGTTCCTACTGGTGGGCTCTCCAGAGTTATCTATTTTGGTGGAAAAAAGTCTTCTCACTTTTTAAAGTTTTCTGAAATCTCCCATGCCTTTGCCACTGAACATTAGCCGAGCTTCCTGGGTATGATGCTGATATAGAAAAGAGAGCCTGAGTGGGCAGATAGCACTAATGTTGTTCTCGTTTCATTTATTTCATGAGCGCAGACATCTAATACATGTGATATGGCATTACCCCATAATTTGATTAAATACATTAGGACCAATTGTGTGAGTGTTTTAGTAAATAATCAGACATGCATTAGCCCTCAGCCCCAGCCTAATTATTTGACAAACTTTTGCTTTCTTCATCATAGATCTTATCTTAGAGGTACAGTGGTACCTCTACCTAAGAACGACTCTACTTACGAACTTTTCTAGTTAAGAACCGGGTGTTCAAGATTTTTTTTGCCTCTTCTCAAGAACCATTTTCCACTTGCAAACATGAGCCTCTGAAACTAACTGGAAAAGGCAGGGAGAAGTCTCCACGGGGCCTCTCTAGGAATCTCCTGGGAGGAAACAGGGCTGGAAAAAGCAGGGAGTAGCTTCTGTGGGGCCTCTCTAGGAATCTCCAAAGAGAAAAGAGGGCCTCCACCCTCCCTGTGGTTTCCCCAATCGCACACATTATTTGCTTTTAAATTGATTCCTATGGGAAAAATAGTTTCTCCTTACAAACTTTTCTACTTAAGAACCTGGTCACAGGATGAATTAAGTTCATAAGTAAAGGTACCATTGTATATCTACAATCCAGGGAAAAATCTGAAGACTTTTATATAAAAACCCCCATCTCTGAGGACTTATCAGTTTGGGCAATAGTGAATCTTAATAAGTAAAGCCATCCTGATCCTACAGTCTAAGAACTCAAAAACAAAATTGTTTAAAAGGAAAATCACAAGGGGCCCAGAACTACATCTTTCTTATGGGAAATTTTTCTAATCTTGGTTGAACTCAATGTTCATAATTCTATCATCAGAAAAGGATTGGGCAAAATAGATTTTGTGGGAGAGTAGCAAGATGGAATTTATCCATCACTAAGGAGAATGTTGATGCTTGTCAAACCCCACCCCCAATAAGATTTACGTAAACCACAAGATATACGATGGAATATTTATTTGACAGATGATCCACAGTGGAATTTAATAATACTAACAATAACAACAACAACAACAACAACAACAACAATAATAATTTATTAGACTTGTACACCGACCCTCTCCGAAGACTCGGAGCACGAGTATTTTTCCATCTAGTGGAAACCAGAAACCACCTTCTACAACGAAAGCCTCCTGCCAAGCATGGGGTTCTTACTGTCATAGTTTGGGTATCTGAACAACTTGCAATTTGCAACAGGTTTTACATCAGGGAATTTTATAGGAGACTATGACACCATCTGTCCATCAACTGAAGTCTGTGTGGGAAGGTAGCAAGACTTTGATTCAACATATACATGCAAGTCTATGAAAGAGTGCATAGAGAGGAATAAATTCAGTGTTTGGGAATGGCCCTATTAAGGATCAGTTTTGAGCTCCATATAAATACTGTTGTGGGATATGAACTAAGTGGTTTACGCTGGACAATCCTCAAACGTTATGGTTTGGAAGTATAGAATGGACCAAAACTTCTCCAGAGCAATGTGAGAGGTTTGATAATCAGCTGCAGGGTACATTTGGTTGTAATTATTGTGAATGAAAGTGGTACAACCAGTTCCTGCAAATAATGGATATCTCTTTCATACTTGCACATCATATTTATGGAATGAATGAAGCAAGCATCACAATTTGTTCTTTCAGTCTTTTTTAAATTTATTGGTAGAACCAGATAAAGCTCTTTGTAAAGAAAAGAAGTAAAAAAAAAAAGGAATATATTTTACAGAGTACATTCCAAGGTACTTTGGTGAATTGATTTCCTACACAAATTTAAAGTGATTGCTAGGTAATGATCCAGCTGCAGTTTGTGGCTTTATAACCAACTCCTTCTCAAAGAATTAGTGAATGGGCTGTGTGTTCTACCTACTGCATGTATGCACAAACTCATTGTCATTTTATTCTATTCAAACATGAACAATTGAAAACAAAGACACAAAAGTCTTAGAGTTTTTAAAAAAAAGCTGATTTATACAGTGATCCCTCGATTTTCGCGATCTCGTTCTTCGCGAAACGCTATATCGCGATTTTTCCCACCCGATGACTTCACTCTCTTCCTTCCTTTCCCATCTTTCTTTCTCTCTCTCTTTCTCTATCTTGCTTCTTCCTCTCTCACACTCTCTTCCTCCCTCTCTCATCTCTTTCTTTCCTTCTCTCTCTTTCTCTATCTCTCCCCCTCTTGCTGGCGGGCGGCGGGCGGCGGGCGGGCGAGCGGGGGCATCAGCGAGGAAGACCCAGGGAAGGTTCCTTCGGCCGCCCAGCAGCTGATCTGCTCGGCAGCACGGCAGCAGCGAGGAGCCGAATCGGGGTTTCCCCTTTGCGTGGGCGGCGGGGAAACCCCGATCTTCGTCTGCTCGCTGCTGCTGCGCTGCCGAGCAGATCAGCTGCTGGGCGGCCGAAGAAACCTTCCCTGGGTCTTCCCCGCCGCCCACGCAAAGGGATCACTGTAAACTAATAAACTCAGATAAAATTTGAGAAAGATTTCTTGGATGAAAGTCCTACAGGGAAAAACAACTCAAGAAGCTTGGGAGACTATAAAAACAAGATTTTAAAAAAAGCCCAGAACAGCACAATACTGACAAGAAGGAAAATCAAGAAACCCAAAAGGAAACTAGCATGGCTGCACAAAGACTTCACTGACAAATTGAATGAAAAAAGGACAAATACAAAATTGTAAAAAGGCACACATAACTAAGGCAGAGTATCAGCAGAATCGGTAAAAAAAAAAAAAATCAGGAGAGCAAAGGCCCTGAATAAACAAAGACTTATCTATCTATCTATCTATCTATCTATCTATCTATCTATCTATCTATCTATCTATCTATCTATCTATCTATCTATCTATCTATCTAGCTATCTATTATTTATTTATTAGATTTGTATGCCGCCCCTCTCCGTAGACTCGGGGCGGCTCACAACAGCAATAAAACAATTCATGACAAATCTAATAATTTAAAAACATTTTAAAAACCCCATTATTAAGCAGACATACACACAAACATACCATACATAAATTGTATAGGCCCGGGGGAGATATCTCAATTCCCCCATGCCTGGCGGCAAAGGTGGGTTTTAAGGAGTTTACGAAAGGCAAGGAGGGTGGGAGCTGGTTCCAGAGAGTCAGGGCCACCACAGAGAAGGCTCTTATTTATTTTATTTATTTATTATTCAGATTTGTATGCCGCCCCTCTCCGCAGACTCGGGGCGGCTCACAGCAGGATACAACAATTCATGACTCTTCCCCTGGGACCCGCCAAACGGCATTGTTTAGTCAATGGGACCCGGAGAAGGCCAACTCCGTGGTACCTAATCGGTCGCTGGGATTCGTGCGGCAGAAGGCGGTCCCAGAGATATTCTGGTCTGATGCCATGAAGGGCTTTATAGGTCATAACCAACACTTTGAATTGTGACCGGAAATTAATCGGCAATAAATGAAGTCAATACAAAAAGTTTCTTCCACTCTATAATGTCTTAGTTAAACCACACCTACAATACTGCATCCAGTTTTGGTCACCACACTACAAAAAAAAGACATTGAAACTCTTGAAAAAGTGCCAAGGAGAGAAACCAGGATGATTAGGGGACAGGAGATTATAACATATGAAGAGCAGTTGCTGGAACTGGGTACGGCCAGTCTGGCAAAGAGGAGAACATGATACAGTAGTAGTGTTCCAATACCTGAGGGGCACCAGAAGGCCTGACAAGGAATAATGGATGGAAACTGACCAAGGAGATATTCAACCTGGAAATAAGGAGAAACCTTCTGACAATGAGAGCGATCAACCAGTGGAATAGCTTACTTGCAACGATTGTGAGAACTCCAACACCTGAGACTTTCAAGAGGAGACTTGGACTGCCACTTGTTTGAAATGGTGTAGGGACTCCTGCTTTGGGTGGGGGGGGGCATTGGACTAGATGGCCTACAAGGTCCCTTCCAACTCTAGTAATCTAATCTAATCTATTATTTTTATTAGAGCCAGGTACAAACTGTTATGCTGTAGACCAGTGTTTCCCAACCTTGGCAACTTGAAGATATTTGGACTTCAACTCCCAGAATTCCCCAGCCAGCGAATGTGAGGTTGGGAAACACTGCTGTAGACATTACAACTACCTAACCCAGCGCAATATCATGACACTGACTCCAAGGATTATTTGTTTGTTTATTTGTTTATTCAAATTTTTATGCCGCCCTTCTCCTTAGACTCAGGGCGGCTTACACCATGTTAGCAATAGCACTCTTTAACAGAGCCATCATATTGCCCCCACAATCCTGGTCCTCATTTTACCCACCTCGGAAGGATGGAAGGCTGAGTCAACCTTGAGCCGGTGATGAGATATGAACCGCTGACCTACAAATCTACAGTCAGCTTTAGTGGCTTGCAGAACTGCACTCTACCTGCTGTGCCACCTCGGCTTCTTTCCCCTGTACAGTACAATCTGCAATAACACAATTACAGTGTTCCCTCGATTTTCACGGGGGATGCGTTCCGAGACCGCCCGCGAAAGTCGAATTTCCGCGAAGTAGAGATGCGTAAGTAAATACACCATTTTTGGCTATGAACAGTATCACAAGCCATCCGTTAACACTTTAACCCCCTAAATTACCATTTCCCATTTCCTTAACAACCATTTACTCACCATTATTTCTGGTACTCACCATTGAATAAGACACAGTGATCCTGATATTTATAAATATAATAATTTATTAACAATAATTTTTTTTGTTATTTATTTGCAAAAATTATTAGTTTGGCGATGACGTATGATATCATCGAGTGGGAAAAACCGTGATATAGAAAAAAACCCGCGAAGTATTTTTTAATTAATATATTTTGAAAAACCGTGGTATACACTATTCGCGAAGTTCGAACCCACGAAAATCGAGGGAACGCTGTATTTATTCCCCCCCCCGAGAGAAGGAGTAGCAGTTCAGAACAATGCCTCAGTGATACTAAATGTGTATTAGTTGATCTCTATTGATTATCCTTGGCACAATTACAATTTGTAATTACGGATTATTACAAAAATCAAATGGCCTGAGTAGACACTTCATGCCAGACTGGTATGTTTTTGGCGCACAACTCTATCCTTGCTTTTCTTTTCAATCCAAGGAAGCATTTCCGAGTTCACAGCCTCCATTTATATTGGACTGGGTGAGAGCCAATAAGTGGAAACTCTATCTGAGCAAAAGAGAGAGAGAGATCCTTAGTTACTGGGAAGGCAGATCAGAGAATTCAAGAAGTTTTTTAGGAATTGGCCTGCGGTTTCTTTTCTCCTTCAGATTGAGCTATAAGGGAAGTGACCTATCCATTATTATTGTGCGTGAAGCGAAGAGGAAAGAGGAGAATCCTACTAATTTGTTGTCTGACACTAGCTGATGCCAAGGCAGGTGACATATTCTAAATGCTAATTAGCAGGGAGTACATTTGAAAACGGCACACCTTCATTGCCAAGAATGCAAAAAAGCAACAGACATTAAATATTTTGTAAATTTCCAAATGGTGAAAGAACGTTGGAGTCTCAAGCCTGTAGCATTTATCACTTCATTGCTGTCACTGGAATGGTTCCCAGTTTCAGGCTGAACTTTTGGGGCTGCAAAATATTTCAGTTCTCTTTTGCTTGCCTTGTTCAGACGTTTGACTTCAGTCTGAATGCCAGAATGCGAAGACACAACAATGTGGAATGAAAAATCTCTTTCTCTTCCTCTCCCTTTCTTCTCTCTTCTCCCCTCCTCTCTCTCTTTTTATAGTGGCTCATGTGGAACAATGTGGAATGAAAAATCTCTTTCTCTTCCTCTCCCTTTCTTCTCTCTTCTCCCCTCCTCTCTCCTTTTTATAGTGGCTCGTGTCCTTTTTGTTAGAACTACTAATATCAATGCTAATTCTGCGTCAACTTTTTCAGCAGTAAGAAAACTAACAATGTTAATGTAATTCTTAATAAGAAGAACAAAGTTTTATGGGCATAAATATGGCTTGCTTGATTTGGCTTAAATATATTATTATTTATTTATTGGATTTGTATACCGCCCCTCTCCGTAGACTCGGGACGGCTAACAACAATGATAAAAACAGCATGTAACAATCCAATTAATAAAACAACTAAAAACTCTTATTATAAAACCAAACATACACACAAACATATTAACTTGGCCATTGTAGTTTCATGATACATCACAGTAGTCTCAGCAATCCTGAAAACACATTATGGGTATTCTAAAACTAAACTGTTTTGATGGGTAAGTCCAGTCTTAAAACAGGTGATCAAAATGTAGCCTCTTATCATCATAATCATAATTAATAATTTATTAGATTTGTATGCCGCCCCTCTCCGAAAACCCGGGGCAGCTCACAACATAGCAATAATACAACACAGTACAAATCTAATGTTAACATTTTTTAAAACATTAATTTAAAAAAAACATTAATATAACATAATCAGTATCATAAAATCATCAACTACACAATCGTACACACGTCAGTTTTAAGGCTCCGTCTGGGATGAATTCAGGATCTGGACACATTGTTAAGACTGCCTTTCTGATGCTTGGCAACCAACTCACATGTATGACTGGTTGCTGCATTTGGTGGTTTTGTGATTGTGGTTTGTTAAGTGTTTTGCCATTTTTATGTAAAACACCCCAAACAAACCAGATTTGGATTTATGGCCATGTGATTTGCTTTAACAAGTGCAATGACACAATTTAGGAGCGGCATACAAATCTAAATAATAATAATAATAATAATAATAATAATAATAATAATAATAATAATAATAATTATTATTATTATTATTATTATTATTATTATTTAACAATCATCATAAAAACAGTCATAAAGTTGAATCTAGTCACATGATAACTCAGCTTAATGACTGCAGTGATTTACAACCAAATTTCTGGACTCAATTGTGGTCATAAGTCAAGGACCGTATGTGGCTCCCCATTTTGTTTTCTGTCTTCCTTTGATACCATTTACCATCACAATCTTTACCTTACATACTGTCTTCTAGCATCAATATAAGCAATCACTGGAACCTCCATTTTTAAAAAAAACACGTTTTTTTACTTGTGTAATTCAGTTGCTAGCTGAGTGTATTGTGCTTGCTGAAGTCTTTGAGAGAATTTTGTACCTTTAGAGGTGGCAGGAATTATTATTATTTCAATACATCTCTGTTTCTCTCTTCTGTTCATTAAGTATTTTTTAGTATGTAGGAACAAAGGTTAACAGAAGGCTTCTTGTGTTAAGGAGTTTGCCTCAGCCTGCGTGCATTATTAAGCTTTGTAGATTAAGTGAAGTGAAGCACAATTTTGCAATGCACAGAAAGTTAAAAGTAAAGCCACAGAAAATCCCATTAAGGTCACATTATTTCCTTTCCAGAAATTGACAAGCAACACCTTGTGCCCCAGTGCTTAATTACAACAACCTGAACTCGTAACAAAGGCCATGCTACCCCTAGGAATTAAAAAACATCTTTGCCTGGATACAATGTTTGTTACATTTTAAGATTGCATATGTGGGAAGGTGGAGGGTGTGGAATGTGATCCTTTTGATTAAGTTCCTAATTTATTCTGCTTGTACATTGAACTTGGCTTTTGGGTAGAGGGACATCTTGTTATTGTTGTTGTTTTGTTCTTCCCCAATTTAACTCGTCATACATTGGAAGAGAGAGAAAGCTTCTTCCATCTATGGGGACTTCATCAGTTCGTGGCTGAGATACCAATACTATTATCTCTGGCGGGCCTGGGACAGGGGTTTATCCTATGTCCTGGTGCTTCTCGACCTCTCAGCGGCTTTTGATACCATCGACCATGATATCCTTCTGCGCCGGCTGGAGGGGTTGGGAGTGGGAGGTACTGTCCTTCAGTGGTTCTCCTCCTACCTCTCTGGTCGGTCGCAGTTGGTGTTAGTGGGGGGGTCAGAGGTCGACCTCTAGGCTTCTCCCTTGTGGAGTGCCTCAGGGGTCGGTCCTCTCCCCTCTGCTATTTAATATCTACATGAAACCGCTGGGTGAGATCATCCAAGGGCATGGGGTGAGGTATCATCAGTACGCAGTACATCTCCACCTCATGTCCAGTCAACGAAGCAGTGGATGTGATGTGCCGGTGCCTGGAGGCTGTTGGGGTCTGGATGGGTGTCAACAGACTCAAACTCAACCCTAATAAGATGGAGTGGCTGTGGGTTTTGCCTCCCAAGGACAATTCCATCTGTCCATCCATCACCCTGGGGGGGGGGAATGATTGACCCCCTCAGAGAGGGTCCGCAACTGTCTTTGTAGTTTTTTTTAATTGCTCTACGTGTTCCAAACGTTTCTTCCCAGCCCTAACTAGGTGCTAATGATTTCCCCAGATTGTTACTCTCTCCGAATAAGGTTTTTTTAAAGCCCTAACCAGTGGATAAAATAATGTGCTGAAGCTGGCCAGACTAAGGATGCTAGCCAGATGAATATCTAGTAAGCAGATTCTTTTCCCTATTTTCCTCCCCAAAAACTAAGGTTCTTCTTATACTCCGGTGTGTCTTATACTCCAAAAATATAGTAGGTAGCCTCCTGGCCTACAGGTAGTCCTAGACTTACAACCACAATTGAGCCCCAAACTTGCTCAGCAAGACAGTTTTTAAGTGGCTTTTGCCCCATTTAACAACTTTCCTTGCTTCACTCGTTAGGTTAAAGTGAGTCAGGCTTCATCCATTTACTTTGCTTGTCAGAAGGTCACAAAAGGTGGTTACATGATTCCGTGGGGCTGAAACCATTATGAGTCATTTGCCAAGTGTCTGAATGTTGATCATGTGACTTTGAGGATGGTGCAACAGTTGTAAGTGTAAAAAAAAAAGAATATGGATAGACTAAGAGAGGTGGCTTTATTTCTGGAGAGGTTTTGTAGCCCTGATTCTAATGTCTTTTTTGAAACCTAGCGATGTTTTAATTTTCTAGGCTTTTTACTGTTTATTTTCAGGATATTAGTCTGTCATTTTATAAAACATGCCTTGGAATTTGGTTGATTGCATTTAATGAAGGTTGCTACAGAGTCGGCACATACAACTGCATTTTAAAATATTGCTCACTTTTCAAAGAGCTTTTTTCGGTTGCTGATTTACACTTATTATTATTATTATTATTATTATTATTATTATTATTATTATTAGTAGTAGTAGTAGTAGTAGTAGTAGTAGTAGTAGTAGTATAGTAGTAGTATAGTAGACATAGTGATATGGAGATGATCTGATTGTTATCACAATCAGGGGAATTGATTTATTATTGATTATTGATTAATTACTTGGGTTTTATCTTCATAACCGGCCTGGAGTCACCAAGAAAGATAGAAAGAAAGAAAGAAAGAAAGAAAGAAAGAAAGAAAGATGTAGATAGATAGATAATAGAAGATATAAGATAGATAGACGTAGATACATAATTTAATTTAATTTATTTGACTTCTATGCTGCCCAATCCCATGGCGGCTTACAACGATAGATAGATAGATAGATAGATAGATAGATAGATAGATAGATAGATAGATAGATAGATAGATAGATAGATACTGTAGATCAGAGGTCCCCAACCTTTTTTGCACCAGGGACCGGCTTTCAGCTAGACCAGTTTTCCATGGCCCGGTGGGGGGGGGGAGCTAGCTGTCAGCGGCGCCGTAAAAGGGGCGATCAAGAGAGGAATGGGTGAATGAATGGACGGAGGGTGGGAAGGAAGGAAAGAGGGAAGGTACAGGAACAGAAGAAGGGTGCAAAGAAGCAAAGAAAGGTGTGAAAGGGGAGAGTAAGAGAGGAAGGAGTGAAAGAAGGGAATGAGGGAGGAAAGAAGGGAGGAAGGAAAAGGAAAGCAAGAAATGGAGGGAGGAAAGGAAGGGAGGAAAGGAAGGAAGGAAGGAAGGAAGAAGGAAAGAGGGAAGGGACAGGAACAGAGGAAGGAAGCAAGGAAACTTATGAAAGGGGAGAGTAAGAGAGGAAGGACTGGAGGGAGGGAGGGAAGAAGGTAGGAAGGAGAAAGAAAAGAAATAGAGGAAGGAAAGGTAAAAGAGAGAAAGAAAAAGAGCAAGAAAGAAAGAAAGAAAGAAAGAGAAAGAAAGAAAGAAAGGCAACTTCAAAGAAAGGCTCACTGAGCATCTCTCACTCTCTCTCTCTTTCTATCCCTCTTTCTTTCTTTCTCTTCCTTTCTCTCTCTCCTCTTCCTTTATCTCCTCTTTCTCTCCCCCCTCTCTCCCCCCTCTCTCCCCCTTTCCCTCTCTCTTTCTCTCTCCCTCTCTTGCTATCTCTCCCCCCTTTCCCTCTCTTTCTCCCTCTCTTTCTCTCTCTCCCCCCTCTCTCTTTCTCTCTCTCTCCCCCTCTTTCTCTCTCTTCTTCTCACTTTCTCTCTCTTGTTTTCTTTCTGTCTCTTTTGCTTTCTCTCTCTCTCACTCTTTCTCTCTTGTTTTGTTTCTCACGCTCTTTCTCTCTCTTGTTCTCTCTCTCTTGCTATCTCTTTCTCTCCCCCCTTTCTCTCACTCTCTCTTTCTCACTTTCTCTCTATCTTGCTGTCTGTTGCTTTCACTCACTCTCGTTCTCTCTCCGTTCTTCTCAGCGGTGACGCGCGCACGCCCTGCCCGCCTCACATTTGCCGAGAGGACTTTCGCCCCGGGCTCTCAGCAAGGGGGTTTGCATGAGAGGCGGGGCCGGCGGAAGGTGATATTCAATGTCGGGGGCGCACGGGCGGTTTTGCGCGCGCTCCCTATCTCCCTGCTAGCCCACTCGGAATACGTACTCAAAATAAGAAAAGCCTTTGCCGGCGAAGGCTTTTCTTATTTTGAATACAGTATTCCGAGTGGGCTAGCAGGGAGATAGGGAGCGCGCGCAAAACCGCCCGTGCGCCCCCGACATTGAATATCACCTTCCGCCGGCCCCGCCTCTCATGCAGCCCCCTTGCTGAGAGCCCGGGGCGAAAGTCCTCTCGGCAAATGTGAGGCGGGCAGGGCGTGCGTTCCGGGTGCGGGAGGAGCTGCGGTGAAAGGCAGGAGGTGGCAGAGGAGCAGAGGGGGCAAATCAGGCGGGCGGTGGGCAGCGCGGAAAGGCCGAGGGGCCCTGGCGCCGCGGACCGGCTGAAAACCCCCAACGGCCCGGTCCCGGTCCACGGACCGGCGGTTGGAGACCCCTGCTGTAGATAGATAGACAGACAGACAGACAGACAGACAGATAGATACTGTAGATAGATAGATAGATAGATAGATAGATAGAGAGAGAGAGAGAGAGAGAGAGAGAGAGAGAGAGAGAGATAGATAGATAGATAGATAGATAGCCTGCCTAGAGGTGGAGCTCTCGCCTCACAATCAGGAGGCTGTGAGTTCGATCAATAGGTAGAGACAGATATTTCTGTGCATACTAAGAATATATTTGCTGAACAAAACTCCGTTTCCTAAAAATTTAACTAATAGCACATCTGCTGATCAACATATTGGGAAAGGCTGTATACAGAGTGGAAGCTGTCTTTCTGAAATCAACTCATTAATAAATAGTCCTTGAAATCCAATCTGTACATTAAGGTATCTTTGGTTAGCATTAAAACATTGTATTCTGTGGATTAAATGGCAAGAATGAAATTTCTGTCTGGCACGATGTGTTGTCTGGGCTACTTTATCTAGCTTTGGTGCCAATTCCTCTGGCGATGCCAGGTCCCAAATCCTCACAAGTCCCAAATATCATTATCCATGCAATATCGAGTGAACTACGTATGGTACAGCACTAATTGCCTAGAGGCATCTCCAAGCAAATCTGGCAGTC
Organism: Erythrolamprus reginae; assembly: GCF_031021105.1. NCBI lineage: Eukaryota > Metazoa > Chordata > Lepidosauria > Squamata > Dipsadidae > Erythrolamprus > Erythrolamprus reginae. The sequence continues at coordinate 51,345,844 of NC_091951.1, forward strand.
TCTCCTATTCATGTCTTCCAAACTTTCTTTTTAATAAGCTGTTTAAAAAAAACAGGCCCATTGCAATAACGGTAGTAGGTCTGGATGGTTCATTAATAACTCCCTTGTGCCTTGTAATAATAATAATAATAATAATAATAATAATAATAATAATAATAACAACAACAACAACAACAACAACAACAACAACAACAACAACAACAACAACAACAGAGTTGGAAGGGACCTTGAAGGTCTTCTAGTCCAACCTCCTGCTTAGGCAGGAAACCCTACACCATTTCAGACAAATTATTATCCAATATCATCTTAAAAACTTCCAGTGTTGGAGCATTTACAACTTCTGGAGGCAAGCTGTTCCACTAATTAATTGTTCTAACTCTCAGGAAATTTCTCCTTAGATCTAAGTTGCTTCTCTCCTTGTTTAGTTTTCCACCCATTACTTCTTGTTCTACCCTCAGGTGCTATAGAGCAGTGTTTCCCAACCTTGGCAACTTGAAGATATTTGGACTTCAACTCCCAGAATTCCCCAGCAAACATTCACTGGCTGAGGAATTCTGGGAGTTGAAGTCCAAATATCTTCAAGTTGCCAAGGTTGGGAAACACTGCTGTAGAGAATAGTTTGATTCCCTCTTCTTTGTGGCAACCCTGAGATATTGGAACACTGTTTTCTTGTCTCCCCTAGTCCTTCTTTTCATTAAACTAGAAATGATGATGATGATGATGATGATGATGATGATGATGATGATGATAATAATAATAATAATAATAATAATAATAATAATAATAATGTATTAGATTTGTATGCCACCCCTCTCCAAAAACTCGGGCGTCTCAGTTCCTGCAACGGTTCTTCATATGTTTTAGCCTGAAGTCCCGTAATTATTTTTGTTGCTCTTCTCTACACTCTTTCTAGCATCTCAATATCCTTTTCACATTGTGGCAACCAAAACTGAATGCACTATTCCAAGTGTGGCCTTATCAAGGCATTGTAAAGTGGTATTAACACTTCCCATTATCTTGATTCTACCCTTAAGGCTATGGGGCCTGGATGGGTGTCAACAAACTCAAACTCAACCCAGACAAGACGGAGTAGCTGTGGGTCTTGCCTCCCAAGGACAATTCCATCTGTCCATCCATTACCCTGAGGGGGGGGGGAACTATTGACCCCCTCAGAGAGGGTCCGCAACTTGGGCGTCCTCCTCGATCCACAGCTGACATTGGAACATCATCTTTCGGCTGTGGCGAGGGGGGCGTTTGCCCAGGTTCACCTGGTGCACCAGTTGCGGCCCTATTTGGACAGGGAGTCACTGCTCACAGTCACTCATGCCCTCATCACCTCGAGGTTCGATTACTGCAACGCTCTCTACATGGGGCTACCTTTGAAAAGTGTTCAGAAACTTCAGATCATGCAGAATGCGGCCACGAGAGCCATCGTGGGGCTTCCTAGAATCGCCCACGTTTCTGCAACACTCCGTGGCCTGCACTGGCTGCCGATCGGTTTCCGGTCACAATTCAAAGTGTTGGTAATGGCCTTTAAAGCCCTACATGGCATTGGGCCAGAATACATCCAGAACTGCCTTCTACCGCACGAATCCCAGTGGCCGATAAGATCCCACAGAGTTGGCCTTCTCCAGGTCCCGTTGACCAAACAATGTCGTTTGGCGGGCCCCAGGGGAAGAGCCTTCTCTGTGGCGGCCCCGGCCCTCTGGAACCAACTCCCCCCAGAGATTAGAACAGCCCCCACCCTCCTTGTCTTTCGCAAATTACTTAAGACCCACCTTTGTCGCCAGGCATGGGGGAGTTAAGTTATCCTTTCCTCCTAGGCTATTACAAGTTATGCATGGTATGTTTGTGTGTATGTTTGGTTTTTTATAATAAGGGGTTTTTAGTTGTTTTTATTAATTGGATTGTTCATGTTGTTTTACCACTGTTGTTAGCTGCCCTGAGTCTGCGGAGAGGGGTGGCATACAAATCCAATAAATAAATTTATTTATTTATTTATTTATTTATTTATTTATTTATTTACTTACTTACTTATTTATTTATTTATTTAATGCAGCTCAGAACTGTATTGGCTTTTTTGGCAGCTGCTGCACACTGCTGGCTCATATTTAAATGGCTGTCCATTCTTTTTTTCACCTTTAAATTTCATTTTGATAGATAGCACCCAGTATTCAAGTCTATCTTCTGGAGAGTTGGCTATTCCTGTCAGTTTGGTGTCATCCGCAAATTTGATGAGTTCTCCATCTATCCCCTCATCCAAGTCATTGATGAAGATGTTGAAGAATACTGGGCCTAAAACAGAGACTTTGAGTACTCCACTGCATATTTGCCTCCATGTAGGTGCAGTTCCATTGAGCACTACATGTTGAGTGCGGTTGGTCAGCCAGTTTTGAATCTTTCTAGTGGTGGTGTTGTCCAACCCACATTTTTCTACTTTATGTAGTAGTAGGTTATGATGTACTTCATCAAATTCCTTACTGATGGCCAATTATATTATATCCACAGCATTCATCTGGTTCACTAATTCTGCCCCTTTGTCAAAGAATGCAATAAGATTAGTCTGGCATGATCTGTTTTTGAGAAACCCATATCGGCTTTTGGTTATTACTTTGTTTATTTCTAGGTGTTCGTTGATTCTTCTAGGTGTTCGTGGATTGCTTGATAATCTTTTCCTGAATCTCCTATGGTATTGAAGTCAGGCTGATAGGTCTTTAGTATCCTGGATCTCTTTTTTTTTTTTTCCTTGAAGATGGGAACTATACCAGCTCTTTTCCAGTCCTCTGGCAGTTCCCTGGTGCTCCAGGATCTTTAAAAGATATAGTTCAGTGGTTCTGAGATCGCTTCTGCTAGTTCCTTCAGAGCCTTGGGGTGTGATCCATCTGGTCCTGGTGATTTGAACTTGTCTAGGGTAAAAAGGTGTTCCCTTACCATTTTCTTCCCTATTTTAACTTGTGTTCTTAATCTGTTTTTTTATGCTGTTTTTGATAGGCTGGACTGGTTTTTTTTCCCTTTGTGTAAAGACAGATGCAAAAAATGAATTAAGTAGCTCTGCTTTCTCCCTGTTGCTTGTCACCTGCTTGCCACTTTCTCCCAGCAATGGACCAATTGTTTCAAATCTAGGGTTTGTTCCCCCTCAATTTGGATTAGAATTTCTGATTTGGCTTGAAGTGCCAAGTGTTCCCTTCCCAGCACAATTTCAAACATGATGGGCAAGTAATTCCCGTATCTACAGAGGGATAGCTTTGTGTGTGTGGGCATTGTACGGAATTTAAATTGGTTTAATTTTTCAGGTTCACACTTAAGCTTCCTTGTAAAAGTTCATTTATGCATTGGGCGAACTTTAAAAGTGTACTTAGAAAATAAGTATTACATCCGTAAAGCAGATACTATATGGGGAATACTTTGTTCTAGGAGCACAGCTATGTTATTATTAAGGTGCTTGGAGTGAGAATCCATTCCCAGCCTAATAGAAAACTCTGAATGTTCTTTTATTAAAGGCAGTAAGATTGCAGTGTGAAACTGGAGATACAGGAGACTATATCTTATTTAATGGCTGGCTTAATAAATCTAGGAACTCCTAAGGCAGGAGTGTCAAACTTGCATCTTCACGGCGGGCCTCGAATTTGACAGCCCTGTCGTAAGGTATAAAACATCTTAAGGAAACTGACTGGAAAAAGTTATGTTATCTCCTTAAACTGACTGGGAAAAGTTATGTTATCTGTATAAAAATAAGAATACTACAGGTAGTCCTTGACTTATGACAGTTTGTTTAGTGACCATTCAAAGTTACGATGGCACTGAAAATAGTAATAGCACTTTGACTTATAAAACACTTTACAGTGCTTTACAACTCTCTCTAAGCCCTAGGTCACCAACCAGCGGTCCGTGGACCATTGGTAGTCCACAAGAAAAATTTGGTGGTCCGTGGGATTTACTCACCTTTGGTAAACTAGCACTGATTATATTGCAATTAGTGTAGCAGAACATTCTCTGGTCCCTACAGATCTCAAAATAGATTTTCTATATGTTTACTAGAGTAGGTAGATTGTTGTGTTTGAAAAACACAGAAATCTTTTGTTTCGTAAAGTCCTGACATGTTATTAGATTTGTGGATAAGAGCTTACACTCCTGTAGCTGAGTATCTGTAAGACCATCAATCAAACTTGAAATAGTCTGGCCTACTGAATCATCTATAGTCAAACTCCTCAGAGTGTGACTTTTCCAACAGGTGAGGCGAGGCAATGCTGGATGGGGTGCATGTTTGTACAGTAGTAGCTCTACCTAAGAACGCCTCTACTTAAGAACCTTTCTATATAAGAACCGAGCGTTCAAGAGTTTTTTGCCTGTTCTGAAGAATCATTTTCTACTTAAGAATCCGAGCCCGGAAAAATTTCCCAGGAAATTTGAGAGCGGCACGAAGGCCTGGCCAGTTTCCTGCCATTCCCCCTTTAATCCTGACGGTCAGAGCGATCAACCAATGGAACAACCTATCAGCGGACCTTCAACACTCTGGACATTTTAAAGAGAAGATTGAACTGCCACTTGACTGGTGTACTGTAGGGTTCCTGCTTGGGCAGGGGGTTGAACTCGATGGCCTTCACGGTCCATTTCAACTCTAACAATAAATGAATGAATGAATGAATGAATAAATAAATAAATAAATAATAAAATCCCAGCCATCTTGGGCTTTTCTGGGTTGCCAGAGGAGCCTTTTGGTGGCGCTTAAGGAGGTTTTGGCAGCCCAGAGCGAATGGAGCGTTTTCCTTTCTCTGGGCGCTTGGAGACGGAATAAACCACTTAGCTGTGGTGACTCCCTCGTGTTGCCTCCCCAGTTCGAAGTAGCCTCCCAGAGTGTCTGGGCGCAGAAAGGCAAAAGGGGGTGCTTCGCCCAATCTGAATAAAACTCCGAGGAGTCACCACAGTGAAGGAATTGCGCCGGCTACAAAGCGAGTGAGCAAGAGGAGAGGGGAGCCCTTCAGCATGGGAAGGAAGGAAGCAGGTAGCAGCAGCAGCAGCCTTTAAGTCAAAGGAACGGGAGGTTCCCCTCTCTTGCCTGCCTGGGTTTCTCTCTCTGGCACAGTGTATGGGGGGCGTGTGCTCTTCCTCGCCGCCTCAGAGTCTCTCTCTTTTTTTTTTAAGCCTTAGTTTTGGATTTTTTTGATTCCCCTCACCTCACCTTCCTTCGGCAGTGACTGTCCTCCTCTTTTTCATCCTCCTCCTTCCACCCAAATTCCAAGCTTTTATTTCTCTCCTAATGGGTTGGCATGAATTATTTACTTTTACATTGATTCCTATGGGAAAAATTGCTTCTACTTACAAACGTTTTTACTTAAGAACCTGGGCACCGAACGAATTAAGTTCTTAAGTAGAGGTACCATTGTACATGTGTACATATTGTATTCTGTGCAATACTCTCAACCGAAAAACCAATGGTGTTAGGGATGTCAGTAACCCTGGTACATATGTAAATTCTTTCTCTATAAAAAAAACTTGGGGTATTATTTCTTTTTATCAAAAGTGGCTTGCTTTGCATAATTTTGACCTTGATAATTTATATGGATGTGTGCCTCACAACCTTTTTAATTTTTCTGCTGTCAGAAAGTCTGCCAGAGGCAGTGTTTTCCTCATATTACTGTAAAAGACATTTGCAGAAGTTCTATTTTTAGCAAGGGCTAGAATGTAATTTATTAAATACTTTTTCATTTTTTGCTTTGTTTGTTCTACTTCTTGTTAGTTTTATGGCACCATTTTGGGTGAATGGACAGTGGCCTCATCATATGATTATTAGAGGCAAAAGGGAAGTATCATATTCTGAGATGTATATATGTATGTATATATATGCTGGCCCTCTCCCAAGACCTACCTGACACAATCTTTCAGTACAGTAAATCAGGTGCTTCTTTTCCTCTTGAGGTAAAAATTCCCTTGTTTTACCATATACATACATACATACATACATACATACATACATACATACATACATACATATACAGTGATACCTTGTCTTACAAACTTAATTGGTTCGGAAGGAGGTTCGTAAGGCGAAAAGTTCGTAAGACGAAACAATGTTTCCCATAGGAAACAATGTAAAATCAATTAATGCAGGCAAGCAAAAAATAATGATAATTGCAAAACCGGCGCTCCGCTGGGCGCTGCCGCCCGGCTGTCACCTTTTGAAACAGCCGGGCGCTTCTCAGGGTTCTCCCGAATGCCGAACCTGGAAGTTCAGCAAAAGTTCGGGTTCAGGAGGCCTCCAAGAAGCGCCGCCGCCCGGTTGTCACCTTCTGAAACAGCCGGGAGGCAAAAGTTCGGGTTAGGCGTTCGGGTTCGGGAGAACGCCGAGAAGCGCCGCCGCCTGACTGTCACCTTTGCAGAAGAGCCGCGGAGCTGTCTGCTGGTCGGGAGGCTCAAACGGAGGTGGGGAATCCCAATAGAGAATTCCATGGGCGGAGCTTTGACGTCACAAAGACGTCCTTCCTGGAGTCCATGTTTCGTCCCTATAAATTGAGTCTGGATAGATAAGCTTATTTTCAGCAGTATTAAGGTCTTGTTTATTAGCTAGGACATTTCCTTGCCTGCTCCTTCCCTTACTTGAAAGTGGCACGAGAGCAGACAAAATGCAAAGAAAAGGAGACGTAATCTTGTTAGCTCTTATTTGTTATAGCTCCATTAGGTGGTTAAGAAGAATGACATGCAAAAAACCAATCTTTGTTGGTAGTATTTCCCTGTCATTAACAGAATTTTGACCAATACAGTCCCAATCAATAATTTGCGGACCATCATTAGTGAAGGTAAACAAAGCTATCCATTGCTGGGCTACATGGTGCACCCCAGGAAGCAATTTAGTAGACCATATGGTAATCCCAGGATAGTAGCTTCCATTTCCCAAGTGGGTTCTAATTAGCTTTGGAGGAGTCCACTATAATAAGACTTATGGAGGTCTGCCTTCCATAAAGCTCTAAAGACCCATCTCTGCTGGCAGCCTTGAGGCCATTGAAGCTTTAGAAACATAGAAACATAGAAGATTGACTGCAGAAAAAGACCTCATGATCCATCTAGTCTGCCCTTATACTTTTTCCTGTATTTTATCGTAGGATGGATATATGTTTATCCCAGGCATGTTTAAATTCAGTTACTATGGATTTACCAACCACGTCTGCTGGAAGTTTGTTCCAAGCATCTACTACTCTTTCAGTAAAATAATATTTTCTCAGGTTGCTTCTGATCTTTCCCCCAACTAGCCTCAGATTGTGCCCCCTTGTTCTTGCGTTCACTTTCCTATTAAAAACACTTCCCTCCTGAACTTTATTTAACCCTTTCACATATTTAAATGTTTCGATCATGTTCCCCCTTTCCCTTCTGTCCTCCAGACTATACAGATTGAGTTCATTAAGTCTTTCCAGATACGTTTTATGCTTAAGACCTTCCACCATTCTTGTAGCCCGTCTTTGGACCTGTTCAATTTTATCAGTATCTTTTTGTAGGTGAGGTCTGCAGAATTGAACACAGTATTCCAAATGTGGTCTCACCAGCACTCTATATAGCGGAATCATAATCTCCCTCTTCCTGCTTGTTATACCTCTAGCTATGCAGCCAAGCATCCTACTTGCTTTCCCTACCGCCTGACTGCACTGTTCACCCATTTTGAAAACAATAAAAAAAAAATTTGCAACCGCCCCCCCGCCCCCCCCCCCCCAAAAAAAATCCAGGTAGGAATCCAATACTGATGGAGGTTGATGAGAAAATGCGGAAAGGAGTTCCAAGGACGGATCATTGCCTAATCAAGATCAGAGGATGAAATTAGCAAGACAGGTGCTTATAAGGCATTTGCTCACTTCTGCTTTGGGGAAGTTGGGCAGAGTTTAGTAAGGAAGATCAGATCCCGCTCCCTTGAAGCATCAATCCTTCTCATCCTTCTGGAGTTGTTTCAAGTAGGAAAGAGAAGCAGGATGTCTTTGTTTTTCGGGATCATATATTAAGGTTTTGGGACCACCCCACCCACCTCACCCCACTTGCCATCTGTGAGTAGGGAGATGCTTGCTGACAGTGAGCAAACCACCCCTGCCCTGTATAATAATAATAATACTTGAGCATCTGAGAGCAGCCTCTTGTTATGCTGATAAAACGTTTCAGTTCCGCATGCATGAACATCTATTCATAGCCGAGGCATCTGATCTCATATGAGTATATTAAGCTGCTTATTTATTTTCAAAAGAGTGTGTGTGTGTATCTCTCTCTCTTTCTCTTTCTCCCTCTCTCTCTCCCTTCCTCTTTCTCTCACTCACACACATACCACACACACAAAACACACCACACACACAAACACACACAGAGACACTGGTCTGATGGATATGTTTTCTTATTTTAAAAATCTCAACGCTGTTAATAATAGTATTAAAAATATATGTTAAACCAGGGGGAGGTTATTTAAAAGCAGAATAAAAAGATAACATTAAACATCTTAAAGCCACATACATATTAAAAAGGCAGACATATAAGATAATGCCTTTGGATATATTCCCCAATTCTGAATTAGAACAGGAACTCTATGTCAAATTAGCAGACTAGTATTTTCATCTTGAAAACCTTGGAAATACAGTGGTACCTCTATCTAAGAACGCCTCTACTTACAAACTTTCCTAGATAAGAACCGGTTTTCAAGATTTTTTTGCCCCTTCTCAAGAACCATTTTCCACTTACAAACCCGAGCCTCCGAAACTGTAACCAGAAAAGGCAGGGAGAAGCCTCCGTGGGGCCTCTCTGGGAATCTCCTGGGAGGAAACAGGGCCAGAAAATGCTAGGAGAAGCCTCCGTGGGGCCTCTCTAGGAATCTCCTAGGAGGAAACAGGACCTCCACCCTCCCTGTGGTTTCTCCGAATCCTATGGGAAATATTGCTTCTTCTTACAAACTTTTCTAATTAAGAATCTGGTCACGGAACAAATTAAATTCGTAAGTAGAGGTATCACTGTACTATAAATGGGCAACTAGAAGAAATACTGTATCATGATGCTCTTAAGAGACTTCCATTTCCGTCTACCCTTTTGGAAATGAATTTTGACCACCTGGCTTACATTAATGTCTTTTGGGACTACTCTTCAGGCGGAATCTTTTGCAAAAGAAAAACTTTTTTTTTGTTAAAAATAATAATTCTATCAATGTTCAGCAGTGCCAAAACAACAACCGGAATAGGCACTCTGATGGGAGGATCGTATTGCATATTCTCTCTCTACAGAATGTTTTCTGTAGAATAAGTGGGAAAGAAAATGTCATCTAACCATTGATCATTTTGTGAGAATTTCCATTCTGCTTAGGATCCCCCTCCCATACCCACTTATTCTCCGTACTGAAGGAGCGGGTCCAGCAGTCACATGGGTTGCTCATGTCCAATCCGGTGGAACTGAGCCTAGTATTAAAAAAGCTTGCCGGATCCGCCCCTTCCCCAGAATTCGCTCAGTTCGCATATCCTGCGGTTGTATTGTGAATGCTCGTTCAACATTCTAACACCTTCCCTTCGACCTTTCCTTCAAAAAAGTAGTAAGATTTATTGTCTTTATTCAATTACTTGCACTATTTGTGCCAGCCGTTTTTAAAAGGAAAAAAAATAAAAAGCGGCTAGGCTTTTTTACTTGGGAGAAGTTGCGGTTTCGTTTTCCCCCGGCGGTTTTGCCGGTTACGATTCCTGCGGCCGCTTGTGGATTCTTCTAATCCCTTGGCCTGGAGGTCCTGGTGCAAGTATTTATTATTGGATTATTGCTTAATTATTGTATAAAAATATATTTAAGGGCTTATAAAATACCTCCTGCGGAGTGGGACGCCTTTAGTCTCCTGGACTTAGTCGATCGCTTTTCCCCTTAAGAAATTCTACGAAGCGATTTTTTGGCGCGAAGGCCTTCGCGCCCTTTCTTAAAATATCTAGGCCTCTCGTGTTGGCCTTCTGCCAGCCGCGTAGGCCTCAGTCCACCGCGTGGATCCGGGAGCGGGCCTTGGGGGTCCCAGGCTAAATTCTCCACCGGCCTAGCCTCCAACCAGAGTGCCTTGGTTTTACTTAATTGCAAAGTTTAGGGAGGCTGGCCCCGCTGGATTTGGGGGCACGAACTCTGGGTTTGCCCAGATTGTCCTCACGTTTCAGCAGCTTCGAGGCCTCGAAGCAGGATCCATTCCTCTTGGGAAGTCCTTGAAATCTTCTCCTTATAATTTAATTATTGGCTCAGCCTTGTCTTCTGTTAATTGTCAGACTATGGCTACCTTTCCCAAGAGAGGCACAACTAAAGGTCCCAGAGAGGCCAGGCCTACAGGCGATGAGATTACTAGTATCCCCCAGGCCTCTTCCTCCTCTTCTCCAGGGGCCCGCCCCTCGACCAAGGTCACCAGGGCCGAGAAGAGAAGGGACCTAGCCCTACAAAAGATTCATGATAAATCAGCAAAACGTTTGAAAGTGCAGGCCCAAGTAATCAGTAGTCAAGACCCACCAGAGGCCTCTAGCCTGCCTCCTTCTGGGGTCCCTGTGTTATCTCTGGATGAGCCAAACCTAGACAGACCCCAACCTAACCTATGGGGCATAGGTCCAGAGGAACCAGATATTATGGAAGATTCCCCCCAGCCAGGATCCTCCCAGGCCTTTAGGGATTCTTCTGCCATTTCTGCTGATATTTCCAGTTTACCTCCTGAGTTCCAATCTATTTTTGCTGTGTTGTCCAAAGCCATTGATGCCAAACTCTCCTCCATCAATGAGCTTCCTTTACCTCTTCCTCCTTCTCGTTCCTCCCGCCCCTTGGGTTCTTCCCCAGCGGTCAGAGCTCCTATTCAGGATGACTCAGAGTCCTCCCAAGATGAATATGAGGATGTAGAGGAGGATGAAGACCCTTTCCAGGGCTTATCTGAGGACGAGGAATCCCAAATAAAGGTCCCTCCTCCCATTACTATTTTCCCTTCTCAACTATTCAAATCTCTCCTCCTCAAAGCTAGAATTTCTACGGGATTAGCGGCCCAGGAGAAACAAGCCTCCACTTCCACTGATCCCCCGGAGGAGAATTTACCTTACTTCACAGAGGAACAGGAGGATAACGAGGTAATCCCTATGCCTAAATTATTTAAAGATGCCTTACTTAAACAGTGGGATTTTCCAGCCTCTGGCCTTAATCCCTCTACCAAGGACAGAAAGTTGTATAAACTCTCCTCTTCCTATGAAGAGCTTCTATCTTTTCCCAAACCAGATGAACCTGTCAAAATTCTTCACTCGGCAGCGGCTGTGCCAGGCGAGGCGGAGGAAGTCCTCCGTCCAGAGGACAAGCGCATCGAGCAAATGCTCAAAAGAGGTTTCTCCGCTGATTCCTGGGCCATTAAAAGTTCTGCAGCAGCCTCCTTCTTCTCCAGAGCCATGCTGCTGTGGCTTCGCCAACTTCAACAGCACATTCCTCCAGATGACTTGAGAGGTCAACAAGACTTCAACAAGGTCTTTGCAGCTGCCCAGTACGTGGCTGATGCCACCTTACAATCTACTAGATTTTCTGCTAAGTCTATTGCAGCCTCTACAACGGCAAGAACACTCCTATGGATTCGCCCTTGGCAAGCGGGAGTTCGCCAAAAGTGGCAGTTATCCCAGGGCCCCTTAAAGCGCGACCTTCTCTTCGGTGATCTTCTGGATCCTCTCCTCACGGAGACCACAGACAAGAAGAAGGTTTTGGGCCCAACCACAAAAAAGGTTACTAAAACGCAGTCCTTTCGTCGCCCAGGGCGCCAGCAAGATCAAGCGGCTTCCTATCAGAGATCTCCAGGTCAGTATTCCCCCCGCTTTCGTTCCCAAGGTAGGAACTCCAGGGGTAGGGGTTTTCGTTTCCAAAGGGGAGCTGCCTCTAACAGGGCTTCAAAAAAACCTAGATGGTAACCTTTCCTCCATTCCCATAGGGGGTCGCCTAGCTCATTTCGCTGCAAATTGGCGTTTCACCTCCAAGGACCCTTGGGTCATTGACACTGTTCAATCAGGCCTTCTTTTAGAATTTATTTCTCCTCCCCCTAAACGTTTTATTTCCTGCCCTTCACCCAGGTCATCCTCAGATTGTAACCGTATGGAGGAGGCCATTTCTCATCTATTGTCCATTAGAGCCATTCAGCCGGTCCCTTCCGGTCAGAAGGGCCTAGGTTTTTACTCCATCCTATTTATGGTTCCAAAGTCCTCCGGAGGTTGGAGAGCCATTTTGGATTTAAAGAAACTAAACCTATTCATCAAATATAGGAAGTTTAAAATGCACTCCTTGTCTTCTATTTTGGCCGCCATTCACTCGGGAGATTTCATGGTCTCCTTAGACCTCACTGAGGCCTACCTTCACATTCCTATAGCCAAATGCCACAGAAAATTTTTACGTTTTTCCTTTCAAGGCAGGCATTTCCAGTATAGGGCGATGCCATTTGGCCTTTCCTCGGCCCCTCGGGTCTTCACAAAGCTCTTGGGGTCCCTGGCGGCCTATATCCGGGCGTCTCCCATCCACATTTTATGTTATCTTGATGATATTTTAATTCATGGGAACTCCCTAGAGAGAGTGAAATCAGACCTTTCTGTCACCATGTCAGTCCTTCAGGACCATGGGTTTTCCATCAACTTTGAAAAAAGTCACCTCCAACCTTCCACTTCCATTCCTCACCTGGGAGCCATTATTGATTCAAAATCTTCCCAGGTTTTTCTCTCTCCCGAGAGAAAACTCAGTATAGTGGAGTTAATTTCTAACATTTTATCTAATCCTTCAGTATCCATAGTTACTCTATCTTCTCTTTTGGGGAAGATGGTGTCATGCATAGGCATCATTCCCTGGGCTCGCCTTCATGCTAGGGAACTCCAGTGGCTTCTGTTGCCTTTTCAGAGATCGGGGCACAGCAACTCAAATCGACGCATTGTCATCCCACTGAGTGTTCGCAGATCCTTCAAGTGGTGGAAGTCTCCGGCCATGGACAGAGGATCCCCGTTCAGGTGCCCGGATCAATTTGTCATCACCACAGATGCCAGTCTATCGGGATGGGGCGCCCACGCCCAGGGGATGATAGCCCAGGGCACGTGGTCCCCGGAGGAAGCTTCCAGGCCAATAAATTGGCTAGAGTTAAGAGCCGTATCCCTGGCTCTGAAGCATTTCTCTCCTCGCATCCCCAACCGGCACGTTCTCATTCTCACCGACAACATTGCCACAAAAAGCCATATCTGCAGGCAAGGGGGCACGAGATCCAAGGCTCTCATGAGGGAGGCCCTCAAGCTGGGCCTTTGGGCGGAAAAACATCTCCAGTCGCTCCTAGCCGATCACATCTCGGGGAGTCTCAACATCCAGGCGGATTGGCTATCCCGAGCAACGATAGACCCAGGAGAGTGGAACCTCCATCAAGACCTGTTCCATCAAATCACCCTCAGATTCGGCCTACCAGTCCTGGATCTCTTCGCGACCAATGCGAACGCCCAACTCCCTCGCTTCTATTCCAGATTTCCATCCCCGGGAGCGGAAGCGATCAATGCCCTCCGGAGTCCATGGCCTCCAGGCCTACTCTATGCATTTCCTCCGATTCCAATCCTCCCGGACGTGATTCACAAGGTCCTCACCGAGAGGGCCCGAGTAATCTTAATCGCCCCTCATTGGCCCCGCCGGCCCTGGTTCGCAGATCTCCAACAGCTGTCCGTCCAGGACCCTTGGCGACTCCCCGTTTCGGGGGATATGCTGCGGCAGGGGGCCTCTTTCCATCCAGACCCGGAGTGGTTCCACCTCACCGCCTGGCTGTTATCAGGAGAGATTTAGAGCTGCGTGGGCATGACCCTGATTCAGTGGAGGTCATTCTAAAGGCCAGAAGGGGCTCGACCAACCGAATCTACGACCACACGTGGTCCAAGTTTCACCAGTGGTGTCTTCAGGAAGGTCTCTCCCCTCTGTGCATCCCCATACACAGAATTATTTCCTTCCTTATGCAAGGTTTCCATAAAGGACTCTCCACCAGCACCCTCCGGCGTCATCTGGCAGCCATTTCATCTGTCCTAGGGGGCCCCCGCAGACAGCCTCTCCGGTCCTTCCCTGAAGTTCAGGAATTCCTCAAGGGCATAGCCAACCTCAGACCTTCCAAGGTCCACAGGTATCCATCCTGGGATTTGCCACGGGTTCTCCACTCCCTCACGCAGGCACCATACGAACCCCTAAAATCGGCGTCCCTCAGGTACCTATCCTTTAAGGTAGCCTTTCTGGTGGCTATTACCTCTGCCCGACGCATTTCGGAGCTGGCTGCCCTCTCAATCAGGCAGGACCTTTGCCAATTCCATCAGGACAAGGTAGTCTTGCGACTGGACCCCACCTTCTTACCCAAGGTCAGTTCCATGTTCCACAGATCTCAGGATATTGTCCTACCTTCCTTCTGCCTCCAACGAGACCATCCCTTGGCAATTAGATGGCACACCCTGGATCTCACCAGAGCGCTGAGAATATATATCCAACGCACAGGACCCTTTCGGAGGTCAGAAGCACTTTTTGTAGCCTATCATCCCAGAGTCATGGGGGCCAAAGTGTCTTCAACAGTAATAGGCCGTTGGATCAGAGGGACTATATCTAAGGCCTATGAGTCGGCCTCCCTCTCAGTTCCAAGGAACATCACTGCGCATTCCACCAGGAGCGCAGCCACCTCGGCCGCTTGGGCGACTCAAGCCCCGTTGGAGGAGGTCTGCAAAGCAGCCACTTGGGCCTCGCCAAATTCCTTCATCAGGCACTACAAGATTGATTCTTACGCTTCAGCGGACGCTGCCTTCGGCAGAAGGGTACTCCAATCCGTTATCTCACACGATAGCAAGCTAATCCCACCCTAGGGACCATCTATTGGGTATGTCCCATGTGACTGCTGGACCCGCTCCTTCAGTACGGAGAATAGGCGTTGATTGCTTACCTGAACGCCTCTTCTCGTACGGTGAGCGGGTACAGCAGTCACTTCCCGCCCTTGTATGTGTCTTCTTTACCTTTCTATCTCTTTCTTCCTCTAACAATGAGAGTTGAACACTACAGAGCTTCACAACTGAGCCTAGTCTATGGATTCGCGAATTCTGGGGAAGGGGCGGATCCGGCAAGCTTTTTTAATACTAGGCTCAGTTCCACCGGATTGGACATGAGCAACCCATGTGACTGCTGTACCCGCTCACCGTACGAGAAGAGGCGTTCAGGTAAGCAATCAACGCCTATTCTCTTCTACCATGCAACATTCCTGCTTTATTTCTCAAATCTGTTCTGAATAGGCTCTCAATCCTCCAGAGCAATTGGGGACATGCAATTGAAGGGAAAGAACGCAAACCCATCACGATTGTCTCATTTTCTGACTGGCAGTGCAATTCAGCACTGTGTTCTATTTTTGTTAACATAAACCAAGTTCTTTATGACTAAATGAAGCAAGCTGGGTTCTCCTAATGGAAAGTCAGACGGGTGTTTTGTTTCAGATAATACTAGGGATGTTGCATTTGTGGGGAAAAACAATCCATTAATGTTGAAGTAGATTAAATATTGAATGCAAAGCCCTAAAAATTCTTCTCCCGAAGTAAGGCCCTTTGAGTTCCATAATCCTTAGTCTTAATGAACTATCTGCAGCCAAAATGTCAGGCTTTGTATCATAAAGGCCTTAGTTTCATCACTGCATTCTCTAGTTTTGGCAAATAATTCTGGCAAACACTGAAATAAGTGAAGGAATTTCACTTACCTATCGCCAGTGGTGGATTGCTACTGATTCGCACCAGTTCAACGAACCAGTAGTGGCGGTGGGAGCTCCACCCATTTGCCGGGAACATCAAAAACACTCTGCACATGCTCAGAAGCACACGCACAACACACGCACGCTCCCGTTCCCAGCTGGTAGCAAAGGTAAATGAAACCCACTACTGCCTATGGCTTCTCTGTGGCAGCCCCGGCCCTCTGGAATCAACTCCCCCCGGAGATTAGAATTGCCCCCACACTCCTTGTCTTTCGTAAATTACTCAAGACCCATCTATACCGCCAGGCATGGGGGAGTTGAGACACCTTTCTCCAGGCTTTTTTATATTTATGTTTGGGTATGTATATGTTGTTTGCTTTTTAAGATATGATAGGGTTTTATGTGCTTTTTAATATTAGATTTGTTTTTGCTGGAATATTGTTTTTATTATTCTTGTGAGCCACCCCGTGTCTTTGGAGAGGGGTGGCATACAAATCTAATAAATTGAATTGAATTGAATTGTTGTACACCAGAAGATTGACACTGAGTAATATCTCTAGGATAAGGTTTCGTGGATTCCTTCTTAGGTAATGTGGAGAAAGTGGAAATCTTAATTAAGAGCATTTTTAAGGCATTTTGAATCTAGTACACTGAGTGGCATAATCAATAGAATCTTAGGATAAGGTTCTATTGATTCTAGGATCGCAGCTGGATCAAAGCAGTGAATGCAGTCCAGAAATAAAGTGTTGAATTATACTGGAACGTACAGGAATGATGAACATAAAATGAGTAGGGAAAAGCCAAGGACAGTATCCTGGGAAATAAATACAGATTACTTTATGTTGTTGTGTTTCCCATAGCTATCTGGGCCATGAAAGAATTAGACAGGATGGAAATTGAATCATTCAAGTTGTGGTGTTGGAGAAGACTCCTGCACATTCTTTGACAGCAGATATGACAAACAAGCAAGTACCGGAGCATATAAAACCAGACATCTTGCTGGAAGGGGAAAATTACAAAATTTTGCTTTGCTTTATTTTGACAATGGCATGTGATCAAACTCACTGGAGAAGGCAATTAAGCTCTGATTGGTCAGCATTAAAAGGATACAAGGTCACCAAAAAACCATGGTGGCTAGACATAGCCAGAGCCAAAACAACTGAAAGAAGCTGTACAAGATTGGAAAATGTGGAGAGAGCTGGCCCATAGAGCTGCTGTTAATTAGACACGGTTGAATGTATGTTACATCACGCAGTCTGTCTTACACTGAATATAATTCAGGTCTCTATATGGTACCATGCATGCAAACATTCATGTGTATTCATGTCTTCAACCCATGCACTTCCAATGTCACAACGGCCATTCTATGGGCTTCCCAAAGGAACTTTTTCTAAAAGCAACTGGACTTCGTTTTTCCTTGAAGAGGTTTTGCTTCTCATCCAAGAAACTTCTGTTCTGATGGAATGGTGGGAAGCTGGAAGGATTTGTATTCCTTGCAGCTTGCATCTGCCACCATTCAGTTAGAACTGAATCAGCTTCTTGGCTGAGAAGTGAAATGTCTTCAAGGAAAAACAAGTCCAGTTGCCTTTTGAAAAAGCACCTTTAGGACAACCATGACCTGGGTGACTGAGAATCTCTATAGACATTTTTTGGATGTATATCAGGGATGGGTTCCTCCCAGGTTGGACTGGATTGCCCAAACTGGTAGCGACCCACTGGTTACATCATGTTCATTTCCGGTCTGTGGGCGCCGCCATCTTTAAAAAAAAATTGTAGCAAATTTTTCCCTATTTGGATGGCTTCTCCTCTTCTGCTGCTTAAAAAAGGGCCCTCTCCTCCCCCCGCCCCCCGGGTTAATAATGATCTTTATTCCTTTGCCCGAACCACAGCTGATCAGTTCCTCAGTTGTGTTTCGGGCTGAATCATGATACTGAGCAGGTCCGGAAGCAAAAATGTCTAAGGAGATGCGCGCACAAGCACAATGTCACGATGCGAACCAGTGGCGAAGATAAGTGGAACCAGGGATGGGCTACTGTCCAGATGGGGGGGAACACAGTGGGCTAGTGAAAATGGAGTTCCACCCTAGAGCACCTGTTGTGGTTGGCTCTGGCCCAGCTCCTGCCCCAAGGACTGTGGATGTGGGGGAAACATCCACATGCTGCAGGCCTGTTTTGCCCCCAGTGGAATCTGATGATGAAGGCTCCTCTGACCAAGAAGACATGAGTGACAGGGAGGAGGAGAGTGTGGCAGACAGCTCAGAAGGAGATCAATTATCTAGCTCCTCCTTGGATTCAGAACAAGAGTTAATGATACAGCCACGCATGCGGAGAGCGATGCATGGGCAACAACAACTGAGAGATTATTATCAAAGAAAATGAGGCCACCTGTGGTGGGTGGGGCTGTGGTAATTAGTGAGGCTGCTATAAATAGTAGCCTGTGGGTTTGGCCATTGTGGAGGATTATCTGATTGTTGTGTTTCGTGACTGCTTTACTGACTGACCTTTTGTGTGCTGATTTTTCCCCGCTTTGAAACTAAACCAGAGCAAAGTGTTTCACTTTGTGAAAGAAGAAGGACTGTGAATTGCCTCACAGCTGCAAGCTAAGTATCACATAACTGATAAGGGACTTGTACCAATTACCAGTTTGTTTGGAGACGAGTGCTCTTTGCTATACAAAAAGAGGGCTTAGTTTAAGTGAATTTTCATTATAAAGAACATAGTTTTGAATTTTCAAACGTGTGTGTGTGTGTCTGAAATTTGTATTTGTGAATTTTTGGGAGGAGTCTACCAGAGAGCCCGACAGAACAGCACCCAATTTGCACTGAAAGATGTTGAAAGAAAATGCAGGGCGTCCTGCATAAGCCACGCCCACAATGTGGTAGTAAACATTTTGGTAGCCCTTCACTGTGTGGAACCCATCCCTTGTGTATATCCATAAATACATTCAACAATCAAAGGTGCCTCAGATATCCTTGAATTTCTCCTGGCTTAATATTAAACCACTGAATAAGAATTATTTGTTTTCATGTAATTCTATCATATAACACTCTTATGGCCTTAAGTCACCAACCATCAACTCAGTTTTTGCACTAAGCATTCTATAATTCAGATTTCTTCAAATCAGCCAGCACATAATGACCATTTTTTCTTATATTCATTTCTCAGTGACCTGCTGATGATCAGTAATACAATATGCACGTTCCTGCCCATTATTACTGCAGTTCCTAGATTTTGCTCGCTGTCACTTCTTACATTTTCTCAGAAACACACTATTCCTATTAATTTTTGCTACTTTTTCCTTTACATAGGAGAAAAATGTCAACTTCCAATTGTTAAGTGCATTTTAAATAATTTGCAGATCACCTTGTAATAAACATTGTCTACATTTGAACATTTTTCTAGTTATACCATCTGTCTTTACCATTTTTTCCAAGGTTCTTACAGCATGCATTTTCATCATATTTTTTTGCTTCAACACTATTTATAGCACTCCAGTTCTTGGTCTTCAATATATCACTAACATTCCATACAAACCTCTAAAATACTTATTTCAGCTTTCTCTCACTTCGGTTTCATCCCAAATCATTTGATCATTTCTATTTTTAACTTTATAATTCCCTTTGCTGGAGGATTCTTACCAAGACTTGTCATCATTTTTTTAAAAAAAGAAATTATTGTGAAATTGCATTGCATTTTATTTGCTTGTTTTAATCTTTCCTATTCTTTTTCTTTTATGAAGTCTTGGCAACTAGACCTGGTACAGCAAACATTCACCAATTCTTCGGAGTCTGAATCATCATTTCTCATTCTCACTTACAGATTTATGTCATTTAACCAAATAAAGTTTTCTTCTGGATAACATTCATTCAAAAAGTTGTCCAGCTTTTCAAAACTCAACTCTGGCTTTTCCATTTTCACCATTCACTGAAGCCTAAGATGCAACTATCACTTTTATAGCTGTACCTTTAGATATGTTTGATGTATTAGGATTATTTTTGAAAAAAAATATATAGCCAGCTAGTTTATAGAATCTGTCAAAATTGTAAATCCTAATTCCTTCCAGTCTCTGCATATTCTGTAAATATCAAAGGTACCAAATTAGAGATTTTTCCAATTCATAATAGTGTAAACATATTGGATTCCTTCTTTTAAATATATGTAAAGCGACCTGAGTAACACTGCCTTATCCTTTCCGACAAAGCATTTCATCCTCCCATCCTTATTAAAGATAGACCTTAACTTTAATGTGTTCATTATATATTTGTGGGGACCCTGTTGTATTTATATTTTTTGTTCTAGTTTGGTTAGTCTGGACTGCCTGTTATATGGGCTGCAAAATTTTGTATTGTTATTTGGATTTTGTAACCAACCCAGAGTTTTCAAGACTGAATTGCCATAATAAATCTAAGAATTAAACTAAAATACAGTATATTCCAGAAAATACTGTATTTATCTATTCCACCTTACCAATGCAAAGCATCTTCATTTAGATCTACAATAGTCTTTCCCTTTATTCCTAGTTTATAAGACCCAGAATTTCAGAACAGCTTTCTCTAGAGCAGGGATGTCCAACTCAAGACCCATAGGCTGGATGTGGCGTGCAGAGTGCTTAGATCTGGCCCCCCAGGGCAACCCTGGAAACAGAAAAGGACCAGCCCGCAATGCCTCTGCCGGTAAAAGTGGAGTTCATGGTGTGGTGCTTCCAGGCATCATTTTCTGGCACGATGGCCTCCTGCAGCCTTCTGCCAGTGAAAACAGAGCTCAGTTTTCACTGACAGAGGGCAGCAGGTGGCCATTGCAGCCAAAAACGGAGTCGGGGGGGGCATGGGCCACCTCCTTTTGGTAGCAGAGGGCTGTAGGAGGCTGTTGTGCCTGAAAACGGAGGCTCGATGAGTGACATTAAGCTAGCCAGGCCCCTTCTGCCCTCCCCCCCCCAAGGTCAAACACAATCCTGATGCGGTCCTCAATGAAATTGAGTTTGACACCCATGCTCTAGAGCACATTTTGCGCAGCTTAATTGCATGGTAATATGTGAAAGTTCCATGCACTTTCAACTAAAGGAAGACTGGAAGCATATATTGTACCAGATGTTGAAGATTGCACTTACAGTACATACAGTACTTGATTATAAACTATACTTTACGGAAAGGGCTGTGCATTTAGATCCTTTCCTTACTTAAAATCTAAGGATGACAGTTTGTAGAAGCTGTCATGCTTCTTGGAAAGAACAGACTTATGTATTACTAGAGAAAATGAAATGTCAAAGATCAATCGGAAGAGGATAGACCACCTAGAACAAATTCTGGTTGGATTCAAGAATGATAAATATCCTGCATATGTGCCAGTATTTTCTGTTGTTTTTTATGATATAGTCACATGACTAATCGATAAAGAATTGTTATTGCTATTATCCATATTTATATAGGTTGGGAATATGGATATGACTGAGCAGAAACCTGTTAAGTTATACTCAATGTTGGGTTCTAAATTAGTTTGCCACTAGTTCGTGTTCATGTTTACGTGGGCACGCAAGACTTCTGCTCAGGCGCAGAAATGTCCCAGGCGGGTGGGCGGAGTGTCCCACCACTGTTACCAGTTCTAAGAACTGATACGAAAGAACCCACCATTGGTTATTGATAAAATTAGTACATGCATTTTATTTTGGCTTCTAATAATAAAGTTCTTTTTTTCCAGTTTGTACTAACAGGAGTTCTTAGAGATGCTATGTCAATGCACTTAGCAATTGGAGATCAAAAGTAACTTTTATATCTAACATTTGTTGGAGTAACAATATAAAACCAAATAGAGATAAGAAGTATCTTTAAACATTGGTAACTTGGTGATTAGCACTTAAGGAAGCATATATTTGAAAATACATTTATTTATTCATTTAGCCAATTTATATGGCTACTCATCTTAGCTGGGAAAGGTTATTAAACATAATAAAAAAGAATATGTTAAACTGTAAGACGACACCAAATTAAAAATAATTGAGTTGCCTCATAATAACTGTTCAACAGCATAGAAACAAAAAGCACATTCTGGACTCTATTTTATGTTGTCTGTGTTTGTAAGTTTGTATATTGTGCATTGTATATGCTTATCGGATTGTATATGCTTGTATATTAAATATGCACTTAAGTTTGTATGTTGTGTATATTCATTTAAAATGCAGGAGATACGGTGATTTGAAAATCATAACTACGTCATAAAAATAAAAAGAATTAAATTAAATACTATAAAATAATGCCAATGCATGTGCCAACCCTAAATAAACCTAAATCATAAAGGCATAACAGTTAGGATGTATGTCTGTGCGTCTGTATGCAGTAAACTCTTCATTATTTTTAGTAAAATAAACTCATATTTTATTATTCTGAGCTGGGTTAAAAATCTGTTTAATAATCAGTAATAAGATTTCAAAATAAAAAGATTTCAGTTTGGTAAGAAAAATAACAATAAATATAAAGCAAACAATAAGTAGTGAAAGTTATGTAGAACTAGTTATGAATCACAAGTTATGTTGGCTGAATGGTTAGCTTTAATATTCTGTTTTTCCTTTGCTCTAGTATCTCGGGTACGGTATTTTAATAGTAACATAAGACAGTATGAAGAGTAACATACTGAGTTTATTCAGGGAATGGTGTGCAGAGTAAACCAATTTCTGCGCTCTTTTGTTTTGTGATATATCTTTAACTTAACCTCCAAAAGTTTTGAAAGATATTCAGAGAGGATTTGCTTTACTATACCCCTGAGGGCACTTATCAAGTGCATTTGATTGAAAATTTTAATATGAGACAGAGCAAATGGGAAGCCGATTAGAATGTTAACTAAACAGTGTGAGATGCCATTGCTTCAGCTAACGGTGGCTGGGTGACATAAAGAGAGAGTTATTTTACTCAGTGTGTTGGATCTGACATTTCATGTTGATTAAAATAGAAGGAAATTGGGCATGATAAGAATACTTTACTCCATGAACTGTGAGGAAAACTATTGTTCCACATTAGCAACCATTAATATTGCAGAAGCTTTGTCAGTAATGGGGTTGTACAGGTGTGCATTGGAAGCAGCTGACAGAGGAGATAATAGGACGTTCAGCTGGGGAGCAGAAATTGTTTACAGCTCTGGAAGTGTGTGTTGCAAAGAAACCACTCTCCCTTGATGCTTGCCTGTTGCTCTCCACATAGACTGAGGGCTGCTCTGCTCTCTGAAGAATCTGTGATAACTGCATTGGGTTCCAACATTCTGCTAAACCAGTGTCCCCCCCCCCAAAATGGCAATTTTAAAGAAGTATGGACTTCCAGCTGCCAGAATTCATAACATCATGACGTTACCTAGCTTGGATAATAAAACATCTACAAGCAACAAGCAACCAAGCTCAGAGAGCACCAAAGACCCTATAGTTGAAACATGAGTTACAAATCTATCTATCTATCTATCTATCTATCTATCTATCTATCTATCTATCTATCTATCTATCTATCTATCTATCTCCCTCCATCCATCCATCCACCCACCAATCTATCTATCTGTATGCCGACCATCTCCCAAGGGACTCTAGGCGGCTCACAACCAGAATTAAATCATACGAATAATATTAAAACCTCTAAAAACTATTTAAATCCAACAGTTAAAAATTAATCATACATACCATTTATGGACGGAGCTTGATGGTACACCATTGGATCAATGGCCTCAGGCCTGCTGGAAAAGCCAGGTCTTTAAAGCTTTCTGGAAGGCCAGTAGGGTGAGGGCAGTCTGGATCTTAAAAGGTAGCTGGTTCCAGAGAGTCGGAGCAGCCACAGAGAAAGCCCTCCCCTGCGGACCCGCCACCTGGCACTGTTTACTGTGGGGATCTAGAGAAGACCAACCCTGTCGGCCCTTACTGGTCGCTGAGAGCTATGTGGTAGAAGGCGGTCTTGAAGATAGTCTGGCTCTAAGCCATGTAGGGCTTTACAAGTAATAACCAACACCGCCTGGAGACAAGTCGGCAGCCAGTGCAATCCGTGGAGGATTGCTATAATGTGAGTGTATACCTAGGTGCACCACAACAGCTCGCACGGCTGCATTCTGGACCAACTGTAGCCTCCGAACGCTCTTTAGGGGTAGCCCCATGTAGAGCGTGTGGCAATAATCTAACCGTGAGGTGATAAGGGCATGAATGACCCTGAGAAGAGCCTCCTGATCCAAGTAGGATCTCAATTGGTACACTAGGCGAACCTGTGCAAATATTTTCTTCTGTTGATGAATAAATTATAGTTGACTTAGAATAAATTATAATTAAACAGGCCGTAATTTAGCCTAGCATTCATTTTTAAACTTGGAAAAACTGACTGGGGAATTCTGGCAGTTGAACCCCAGGCATCTTAAAGTTGCCACAATGGAAGAACACTGATTAGCAGAACGTTGGAACTCAGTCCAGGTTTCATCAGTTCTTCAGAGACATCATGACATCATGCTGTTACCTAGTTGAGGAATGAAATACATTGGTACCTCTACTTACGAACTTAATTTGTTCCCTGACCAGGTTCTTAAGTAGAAAGTTTTGTAAGAAGAAGCAGTTTTTTCCATAGGAATCAATGTAAAAGCAAATAATGCATGCGATTGGGGAAACCACAGGGAGGGTGGAGGCCCTGTTTCCTCCCAGGAGATTCCTAGAGAGGCCCCAAGGAGGCTTCTCCCTGTCTTTTCTGGTTACAGTTTCGGAGGCTCGGAAAATGGTTCTTGAGAAGAGGCAAAAAAAATCTTGAACACCTGGTTCTTATCTAGAAAAGTTCGTAAGTAGAGGCATTTGTAGGTAGAGGAACACTGTATTTGCAAGAAAGTAGCCAAGGTCAGAGATGTCCAAGGACCTCACTGTTTATTTACCATTGACAATAGAGGATGATTTATAAATCTCAGTTGCTGTATTTATACAACACTCTAAGTCAAATAAACAGCAACAAAAAGATCTCTTGGCTTAGCATGATGCTTTAATCCAGCCATAGAGCCATAGATTCTATGGATTATTTCTGAAATATAGTTTAGAATAGCTTTAGATTCTATCGGCCTTAATCTTTAAAATAAAGTCACCCTTGGTCACATCTGTGTAGCTTTCCTAGCAACAACGTGCCCAACCATTACCTACCTTTTGATATTTTTTTAAACTCCCCAAATCCCTTGGCATTTTCTGAAAGTCTTCCATCCTAGAACTAACCAATGTCTGAGTACAGTAAAAGCATTTGACAGTCCTTTTATTTTGTCCTCACCAAATTGCTAAATTTAGTAAGTATTAAACCCCATTTCCATTTTTCTGGCTGCTGGCTTCTGTTACATTCCCATTTTTCTTGAGGTTAGAATAAAATAGAACAGAATTGGGCAAACAAGGAATTTATCTTTGGTGCATATAGTCTCAGTGTACATAATAGAAAATATATATTTGTCAAGAATCATTTATTTATTTATTTTATTTATTATGAGGTACAACACTTAATAATTGTCATAGGGTCCAAAAAGCAGTCAGTAAATAATCAATATTAATATAAATTGTAAATATACAAGCAACAAATTACAGTTGTACAGTTATAAGTGGGAGGAGATGCGTGATAGGAATGATGAGAAGACTAATAGTAATAGTAATGCAGCCTTTGTGAATACAGTGATCCCTCGAGTATCGCGAGGGTTACGTTCCAAGACCCCTCGCGATACTTGATTTTTCACGATATAGTGGTGCGGAAGTAAAAACACCATCTTCGCATGTGCGCCCTTTTTCCATGGCCGCGCATGCGCAGATGGTGGAGTTTGCGTGGGCGGCGGGGAAGACCCAGGGAAGGTTTCTTCGGCTGCCCAGCAGCTGATCTGCTCGGCAGCGCCGTAGCAGCGAGGAGCCGAAGATCGGGGTTTCCCCTTTGCGTGGGCGGCGGGGAAGACCCAGGGAAGGTTTCTTCGGCCGCCCAGCAGGTGATCTGCTCGGCAGCGCCGCAGCAGCGAGGAGCCAAAGATCGGGGTTTCCCCGCCGCCCACGCAAAGGGGAAACCCCGATCTTCGGCTTCTCGCTGCTGCCCGCCCGCCGCTCGCCCGCCCGCCCGCCGCTCGAGAGCAAGAGGGGGAGAGATAGAGAAAGAGAGAGAAGGAAAGAAAGAGATGAGAGAGGGAGGAAGAGAGTGTGAGAGAGGAAGAAGCAAGATAGAGAAAGAGAGAGAGAAAGAAAGATGAGAAGGGAAGAGAGTGACGTCATCGGGTGGAAAAATCGCGATATAGCGTTTCGCGAAGATTGAGATCGCGAAAATCGAGGGATCACTGTAGTTTGATAGTGGTGAGATAATTATTTGTTTAGCAGAGTGATGGTGTTGTGGGAAAAAAACTGTTCTTGTGTCTAGTTATCTTAGTGTACAGTGCTCTATAGTGTCATTTTGAGGGTAGGAGTTGAAACAATTTATCTCCAGGATGTGAGGGGTGCGTAAATATTTTCACAGCCCTCTTTTTGACTCATGCAGCATACAGGTCCTCAGTGGAAGGCAGGTTGGCAGTAAATGTTTTTTTCTGCAGCTCTAATTATCCTCTGACGTCCATGTTTCTGTCTTGTTGGGTTGCAGAACCTAACCATACAGTTATAGAAGTGCAGATGACAGACTTAACAATTCCTCTGTAGAACTTACATTGTGGCATCAGTCTTGGTTGGTCATAGAGGGTCTGTGCTCCAGGAATCTTACTTGTGCCTTAAGACAGGAGGAATGTTCTCTGATTTTCTCTTACAAATAATTGAACTGAACAATAAAACCCAGAATCCTCCTTCTTGTCTCTTTCATGAATGATTATAACATGATACACTGGTTAGGAAATTCTACTACTCCTTTGCTTAGGCAGAAAAGCACTAATCTACAATAACTGTTTGTGGATGCATGGCTAATTTACTTTTCCTGCTGTTTTTCATAAAAAAAACCTTCCTGGCAGCCAGCCCAACTCTTTTAATCTTGCCTCAGGGTCCCATGAAGCATGAAGCTGTTTTAAAAGAATGCAATTTTATTCTGCTCTTCTCTTTTCTAATTTTTTTTTGCCTTTCATTCTGTCAAGTCTTTGGGAAACCCATTATAGATTTTTTTTAAAAAATCTTACTCTCAATTAGGGTGAATTGCATTATATCTCTACAAACCTTTTGATTCTAGGCTCCAGAATCTCTTAGATGTAAAAGATTCAAAATGGAAATATTATTTATGCTTCTTTGTGTGTTTGTGCATATGTGTATGTGTGGGTATATATGTATGTATGCATATAGATGTCTCTGTGTGTATGCATTTATGTAAATGTACAATATATATGTACATATGAAAATGTTTTGCATGGTGGCTATACAATATTCCCTCACTACTTCGCGGTTCACCTTTTGCGGATTTGGTGCATCGCAGGGGGATTTTTGTGGGAGGCGTGTTGCACAGAAGCTGGGCGGGTGTGTCAGAATGAAGCGGGGGTGTGGCGGTGTCTGCTGGAGCCGGAGGTGGGCTTCCACTGCCGGTGAGTGGCTGGGTGGAGGGGGGGCTTGACAGCTGGGATTCTAGGACTGCCCAGGGGTCAGGAGGCTGTGCTGGAGCCGAGGGGGAAGTGGAAGGCTCATCATCCTCTGCCTCGACGGCTTTTCTGCTTTCAGCGGGACGAGGGGAAGCAAGGCGGGCACCTCCTTTCTTCTCCTCCGTATCCCTGAGCGCTTTCAAGGAGGCGGCCAAGGGCATCACACAGTTAGTGGCGGAGAAGCCTTTTTTTTGGTCCTTACTTTGCAGATTTTCGTTTATCGTGGGTGGTCCAGGAATGTAACACCCATAATAAATGAGGGAGCACTGTATTGCATAGATGAGATGTCTTGGAGATGCTTCCTTTTGATTTTCTGAACAGCCATAGACTATTTAGAATCTCAGGATCTTTTTCTAAACATCCCTAACTATGAATAACTTCCTTATAATTATAGATGACAGAGTTCCCTGGGTAGAGCCTGGCATGGTGAATCTATAATAATTCCTATGGTTGGAAAGGCACTGAATATGTTCCATTGATTGATTGATTACAGCAGCAAGCACCCTTCCTAGCTAGCATGCTAAAACAGAATTCCTTTGCAGAATATGGATTTTTAGAGTAGCCAGAAGGTCACCATACTAGATACCAAAGGTGGTCGCAGAGGGATTGGGGGAAAGTATCCTTTCACCCAAAGCAAAAATGAGAAGAACCCAAAGAGTTTCACTAAAGGTAAATGCTAGCCAGAAAAAGAGGGAAGAATGAAAGTATGAAAGAAGTGACTATCCATCCACCCACCCACCCATGGTCCCTTTATGGAAGTACGTATGTTTGTACTTGTACACACTAACATATATACAGACATACAGGAAACATACATACACACATATAGATATACATACTGTGAAGTTTCTGCAAGATGCCCTAATTAATTCATGAGCCCCGAGTTGTCAACCTCGCTACGGTTCTACATTCCTACTACGCTTCAGCTGCCATGAGAAACGGGAGGTGGGTGGGTGGGTTGGATATGGGGGGGCAAGGGGGCAGGAGGCCCTGTTAAGTTTTGTTTCCTAATGCAGAGTGGGATAGGTTTCAGTTTCCTGGAAAACAGGTGACCAGGAGGAGACCGTTAGAAGCTGCATTCCATCAATGTGACATGGTTTGGAAGATGTGTCCACCTGACGGTCATGGACACTGGAAATTGGCTAATCTCCAAAGGGGGGTCAAGTGGGGATTTTGATATACGCTTGTATTGCGCCTTTTTCCTTAGTCTTTGCTTTACTTCTCTTCCTTTCAGTTCTGATTTCTGATAAATTCACTTTTGAAGTTAAAAGCGTAGACATCAGAGAGTTGTTGTTAATGGCGACTATTCTGAGCAGAGACAGGTTACAAGCGGTGTGCCACAAGGGTCTGTTCTGGGTCCTATTCTTTTTAATATGTTTGTGAGTAACATAGGGGAAGGTTTGGTAGGGAAGGTTTGCCTATTTGTCGATGACTCTAAAGTATGCAATAGGGTTGATATTCCTGGAGGCGTCTGTAATATGGTAAATGATTTAGCTTTACTAGATAAATGATCCAAGCAATGGAAACTGCAGTTTAATGTTTCCAAATGTAAAATAATGCACTTGAGGAAAAGGAATCCTCAATCTGAATATTGTATTGGCAGTTCTGTGTTAACAAAAACTTCAGAAGAGAAGGATTTAGGGGTAGTGATTTCTGACAGTCTCAAAATGGGTGAGCAGTGTGGTCGGGCAGTAGGAAAAGCAAGTAGGATGCTTGGCTGCATAGCTAGAGGTATAACAAGCAGGAAGAGGAGATTGTGATCCTGCTATATAGAGCACTGGTGAGACCACTTTTGGAATACTTTGTTTAGTTCTGGAGACCTCACCTACAAAAAGATATTGACAAAATTGAATGGGTCCAAAGACGGGCTACAAGAATGGTGGAAGGTCTTAAGCATAAAACGTATCAGGAAAGACTTAATGAGCTCAATCTGTATAGTCTGGAGGACAGAAGGTAAAGGGGGGACATGATCGAAACATTTAAATATATTAAAGGGTTAAATAAGGTTCAGGAGGGAAGTGTTTTTAGGAAAGTGAACACAAGAACAAGGGGACACAATCTGAAGTTAGTTGGGGGAAAGATTAGAAGTAACGTGAGAAAATATTTTACTGAAAGAGTAGTAGATGCTTGGAACAAACTTCCAGCAGACGTGGTTGGTAAATCCACAGTAACTGAATTTAAACATGCCTGGGATAAACATATATCCATCCTAAGATAAAATACAGGAAATAGTATAAGGGCAGACTAGATGGACCATGAGGTCTTTTTCTGCCGTCAATCTTCTATGTTTCTATGTTTCTTTGTTAAAATGGACTCTGAGTTTTATTTTTCTTAAATTCTGATTGAAGCAGTTGACACGAGTCAAACTTCAAAAGAAATGCAGTCATTTATTAGGCGTGACATTCCGGTAATACTCCCATGCAATCAGAGCTAATCTCACATAGGTTCCCCCCCCAATGAACCTGTCTCCCTCCCTCTTCCCTGGGCATGTTATAAATCACATTCTCCAATGAACCACAGGCTGTGAAACCCACACACCTTCTACTGACTCCGGTAACCCAGAATACAATCAACAAGAAAGGCATCTGTGGAATGTCGTTTCAACCAAGCAAATTCGTCAGTTCCGCTCTCATCCTTCCTGCTTATGGCAACTTGAAAGCTTTGCAAGTTGACACATAGATACTAAAGATGAAAATCTATTAAAAGTCCGGGGATTTTAATAAAATGAAAATGAAGTACCGTAATCATTTGTGTCCCTTTTCATATTTCCTCCACATGTTGCATTTGACTAGAAATAGTGCAGGTGTTCATTGAGGATTCCAGCCGGTATTATTCTTTTGTTGTTGTTGTTGTTTATTTCTGTAACACCTTATGTGTTACAAGTGCTTTCCGCTTGTTACCCATTACAAAGTTAGATTTATCATCCTTTTTGGAACCTACCACAAGATGACTGAAAGTTGGACTTTTTCAGAGGTGCATCAAATGTTTAATTGCATAAATAAAATGCTGACTTAAGCAAGTGCTCAATTTTACACCAATATAGTAAAGGATTCATAAAGTCCTGGATTTGCATAATTTAATTTTCTGCACAGAAGATACTTGAAATCAATAGCATGATTCATAGCCATAGCATAGAAGAGCCACGCTGCCATTCTTGGAACTCAGAGTCCAAGTACAAAAGATTTTACAATTGATTAAATTTTGAGTGCTGACAGAGTGTTTTCTCCTCAGAATCTATAAACTCTTTAAATCTGTTCTCTTTACCCTTGTGGATTTGGAAAGTCTAGCAGATACATGGAACTAAGAAATTAAGACTTTTCTTTTTACAAAGAAATTGTACCAAGTGTTAGATACCATATTGAACCTTTAGTTATTGCTTTATATTTAAAATTTTCTCTTCTAGTCTAATTTTGAAGTGGATACTGGGGGGAAGAAGAGTAGAAGATGAAGTTTAGATGCAAATGTGCATCTATTTTTTATGTATTTCCAATTTATGTGACAATAGCAATGGATTCATGTGAGGTGGAGTCTCTCAGGCACAATATTTTGCTGTTCTCAGAATTCTTCTGAGCTTTACTTATACAGGTAATCCTCGACTTATGATCATAATTGAGCGCCAGATTTCTGTTGCTAAGCAAAATAGTTGTAAAATAACAACAACAGAATTGGAAGGGACATTGAAGGTCTTCTAGGCAGGAAGCCCTACACTAGTTCAGATAGGTTATCTGGTTATCCAATATGTTCTTTAAAATTTCCAGTGTTGGAGCATTCATAATATCTGGAGGCAAGGTGTTCCACTGATTGTTTTAACTGTCAGGAAATTTCTCTTCAGTGTTCACCTTAGAACAAGGACAGAAACACCAGCCTGAAGATGACGAGTGGGACCTCGTCGAAACATCGCCAGAAATTTCCAAATCCTACACGGGAAGAAACCCAAATATACCAAGACTGTCTCATATATATATGAGCTAAAAAACAAAAAAACAAAAAAAACATTTGACATGTATGTATGTATGTATGTATGTATGTATGTATGTATGTAGATTGCTCTGAGTTCGGGTTTTGCCCCATGTAATATTTTGAGTGTCTATGCGACGTTTCGGTGAAATCACATTCACCATCATCAGGCTGAAATTATAAGCTTCGTGCTGCTGTAAATATAGAATGTTTGCAACTGCCATTTGTTCCTTATATATAGTGTTGGGGGGGTGGAGATTTGGTTTGAATGTAGCAAATAGATTGGGTGACTATGTTTTAATGATTTGATTGGTTGGTGGAATCACATTTAGTTGAAGGATTATCATGGTGATGATTATGATATGTTTTTTTGTTTAAGGCTGGTTTCCAAATCTCTGGTAGGCGGGACATGTCATCTCTTTTGTTCATGCTGAGGGGGTGCTTTTCTATCTCTATGGCTTCCATAATTATTCTTCTGTAAACATTTTCTGTGTTGGAAAGTAATTTAGTTTTTTCAAAGTCAATTTTGTGCCCTGTTTTTTTAATGTGCTGGACAAGGGAGGAAGTTTTTTCTTCTTTTTTGACTGCATTCTTATGTTCTGCAATGCGTGCGTTTACTCTTCGATTAGTTTGTCCTACTACATTCAAACCAAATCTCCACCCCCAACACTATATATAAGGAACAAATGGCAGTTGCAAACATTCTATATTTACAGCAGCACAAAGCTTATAACTTCAGCCTGATGATGGTGAATGTGATTTCACCGAAACGTCGCATAGACACTCAAAATATTACACGGGGCAAAACCCGAACTCAGAACAATCTACATACATATACCCGTGAAAATCTACGAAAACATATATATATATATATATATGACGGTCTTGGTATATTTGGGTTCCTTCCCGTGTAGGAAGAATATATATATAAAAAGGGGCGGCATACAAATCTAAATAATAAATAAATAAATAAATAAATAAATAAATTTTAATTGTTTTACATAGACAATAAACCAAACAACAAATAAACAATCAGAGAACTGTTGTTATGGTCTCAGGAATGTCTTCTCTTGTTCTCTGTATACTGTACTAGTGAAAATGAATTTTTGTTTATTTGAAGTGGTTTTTGTTTATTTGAAGTGAATTGATTCTTCTGCACAGTCCAGCTATATGTTTCTGGTTTTCTGGATTTATCTATTCCATTTCAGTATTAACTGCATTTCTTTTAGCAACCCACATGAAGAAAATAGTTTAATTAGTACAACTGACTATAAAAGACAATTCATTGAGGAGCTGTCTCTGCTTTGTAATTAAAGATAATCCTTTAAATATCTATCTTCAGCTTGTTGCTTTTCTCTTTAGTATTGGGTAGGAATTGATTTAAACTTACTGTAATGAACTCATTTTCTTTCCCACAGATACATTTTAACAGTATAATACCGGAGTTATTTTCATCAATAAGCTACGTTAGGTGGTTGACCCATAACACATCATAGAAATACATCACAGAAATCATAGATAACATTCCCAGATAAGGATATACTACTATTGTTTAGATCTTTTGCACAACTATAAGTTATTTTAAAAAGTTCTTGTCTACTTCCAAATGATCCACCACTTTATTATGTCTCAGGTTAGGGAAGGTTTTTTTTCTCTCTCTCTCTCCAGAATATAGATTGCATAGAAAATGGATGGACCCTAAGATGACTGGCACCTCTATATCTTTCTGAAGATCTCTTATTAACTATAACAATACCTTTCTTGTACCAAAAGGTGCTTTTTCGAGAGGCAAATAACTGCAGCAATACAGTAGCACATAAGAGATTCAAACTAAATGTAAACCACTCCAAACTTGACTGCAGAAAATACGACTTCATAGAAAGATAGAAGATTGACGACAGAAAAAGACCTCATGGTCTATGTAGTCTGCCCTTATACTATTTCTTGTATTTTATCTTAGGATGGATATATGTTTATCCCAGGCATGTTTAAATTCAGTTACTGTGGATTTACCAACCACTTCTGCTGGAAGTTTGTTCCAAGCATCTACTACTCTTTCAGTAAAATAATATTTTATCACGTTACTTCTGATCTTTCCCCCAACTAACCTCAGATTGTGCCCCCTTGTTCTTGTGTTCACTTTCCTATTAAAACACTTCTCTCCTGAACCTTATTTAACCCTTTAACATATTTTAATGTTTCGATCATGTCCCCCCTTTTCCTTCTGTCCCCCAGACTATACAGATTGAGTTCATTAAGTCTTTCCTGATACGTTTTATGCTTAAGACCTTCCACCATTTTTGTAGCCTGTCTTTGGACCCATTCAATTTTGTCAATATCTTTTTGTAGGTGAGGTCTCCAGAACTGAACACAGTATTCCAAATGTGGTCTCATACAGCGGAATCACAATCTCCCTCTTCCTGCTTGTTATACCTCTAACTATGCAGCCAAGCATTCCACTTGCTTACCCTACCGCCTCCAGCAATAGAGTGATTAGTGCCTGGAATGTACTACTTGACTCTGTGGTTTCTTCCCCAAATCCCAAAAACTTTAATCTTAGATTGCCTTCAGTTGACCTTTCACTGTTTCTAAGAGGTCTGTAAGTGGCATGCATAAATGCACCACGGTGCCTACCGTCCCTGTCTTACTGTCCTTTTGTCCTCTTTTATTGTTATTTTTTATTTATGTTTATACAAACTACTAGTATCCTATACATGTTTGACAAATAAAATAAAACAAACAAACAGGACTTTCTGATTTTTCTTTGAAGACGTTTTGCTTCTCATCCAAGAAGGATGAGAAGCAAAACTTTTTCAAAGAAAATGCAGAAAGTCCTGTTTCTTCTCGAAAAAGCACCTTTGGTACAACTACGACCTGGAGGATTGAGAATCCCCATAGACATTTTAGCTATGCAATACCTTTCTTGGTGATTTTGTTATGGTAGGAGCTCCAATTCTAGACCTCCCTCCAACCTTTTGGAAAGTTTTTGTCACTCAATTTGTTTACACTCAAAGGTCCCATTTAACAGATTGAGCTTCTGATTGCTTTTGTGTCAGTCATGCTCAGGCTAGCATGCTTATTTGGTTTTCATTGTAAAACAACGCATTCAGCTTTTGTATGCCCTTAATGTAGGCAGTGTGTCAAGCTTCCCATTTGGCAGAGCTTTAAATCACATCTCTCCAAACACTTAACTCCTTATTTGCGCATTAGCTTACTTGACAGAAACTCCTGGACGTCACTTAGCCACCTCTCAAATTGGATGATTACAAGACATTCTGCTTGGGGCTTTCCTTGAAGAGTGTCTCAGAGTCACAACTGGTCCAAAATGGGCAATGATGGGTTCATCTTGGTACCGTCACATTGTTTTGTGAGCTGCACTGACTTCCAAGTGTGATTTAAGGCAGTGTTTTTCAACCAGTGTGTCGTGGCACACTAGTGTGCCGTGAGACATGGTCAGGTGTGCCGTGAAGCTCAGAGAAAGAAAGAAAGCAAGAGAGAGAAAGAGCGAGAGCGAGAAAGAGAACAAAAGAGAGAGAGAAAGCAAGAGAGAAAGAGAACAAGAGAAAGAAAGCAAAAGAGAGAGAGAAAGAAAGCAAGAGAGAGAGAGAGAGGGAGGGAAGGAGAGAGAGAGAAAGACAAAGAGGGAGGTAGGGAGGGAGAGAGAAAGAGAACAAAAAAGAGAGGAAGGAAGGAAGAGAAAGAAAGAGAGATGGAGAGAGAAAGAAGGAAGGGGGAGAAAGAGGGAGGGAGAGAGAAATAGAGCGAAAGGGAGGAAGAGAGAGAGAGAATTTTTTTGTCCAAACTTTTTTTAGCCCCCATCCTCCCCCCGCTCAATGTGCCCCAGGGTTTCGTAAATGTAAAAAATGTTCCACGGCTCAAAAAAGGTTGAAAATCACTGATTTAAGGTGCCTGCTGTCACCTGTTGGATAGCAATGGTTGTTTTGTGGGATAGCTTCTCTTCAATTGTTTTAGTCTATCCCATAATGAAAGGCTATAGCTCCTGTAGATCAATGTTTTTCAACCAGTGTGCCACGGCACACTAGTGTCCCGTGAGACATGTTCAGGTGTGCCGTGGGGAAATTAAACATGGGTCCCCAAACTATGGCCCACTTGCCAGATACGGCCCACGGAGGCCATTTATCTGGCCTGCTGCCAGCCGCCGCCAGCCGAACATAAACATTCCCCTCACAATCTCTCCAGCTATCAGCATCAGGAAGAGTGGAGGCACAGGGAATGCTCACTGACCAATCACCTTCTAGGATTCATCCCGACCACTAGCGATGAGCCAATAGCAGGCTGCCTCTCATCCACACCCAGGAAGGTCCCCGCTTGGGCTGACACACACTTCTCATTGTGTGGCCGCAGATAGTAGTTGAAGCTGCTATTCCTCCCCATGGTCCCAATTTCTAATCCTGGTCAGGACTGGAGGTAAATGTTGTCACCACTAGATGAAGCCTCAGCCTCAGCTGGTTATTGATTGTTTGTTTGATTGATTGATTGATTGATTGATTGATTGATAGAGTTGAAAGGGGCCATGAAGGCCATCAAGTTCAACCCCCTGCCCAAGCAGGAACCCCATGTTTATCCTGATGGTGTATATAGATATTTGACCTTTTTCTTTTTATAAGAGGCCCCCAATGCATCACAATGCATCACAATGTTATCTATAGATAGAGTGTCATTTTGTGTCATTTTGGTTGGTGGTGTGCCCCAGGATTTTGTAAATGTAAAAAATGTGCTGTGGCTCAAATAAGGTTGAAAATCACTGCCGTAGATAAAAGATTATCACCAGGAAGGTCCCAGGTAGGCTGTTCTTTTTGTTTGCACTATCAAACTCTGGAACACCTTGTTCCTGCCAGCTTTTCAGAAAACTTTAAAGACTTGGTTGTGGTCCTTGGTTTGGGGTTGAGATTGCTTTGAGATTTTGAGGTATGATTTTTATTTATTGTTGCTCTGGGTATTGCCTACATCAGACACTTAAATGTATCTGCTGTGGAACTGGGACTAAACATATTGTTGCTTATTTTATGACTTTAATGTGTTGTTAGATACCCAGAGATACTGTGGGAGATGAGAAGGAATCACACAAAAAGGAAAGGGAAGAAGGAAGAAAGGAAGGAAAGAAGGAAGGAAGGTGGGAAGGAAGGAAGGGCATCTTTATTGCAGACACAATTAAAGCCATAAATGCACAGATTTATCTCTTGATATTTGCATGAATCAGAGCTCTTATTTATGTATTTTTTAGAAATGCGTATCTAGTATATGTGTGAGAAGATGGTGACTCACAACTTTGGATTTATTTTACCCTGTCCAGCTGAACAAACAACTATTCAGATCTCTGGTCCAGCATTAAAACCATATTGTTTCCCACCCCACCCCTACCCCGGGACATTTCTGAGTCAATAGATATTGGAGTATTCTGTCGACAGCCCTAGAAGAAGTTCTTGGATGTGGGCATATCCTGGGGGTAATGGAGCCATTTGTACCGTAATTGCTTAATTGTGAGTTGAGGATCCAGTGGAGGACTCCTATTGCCAAGATGCTTGCATAAAACAAGAATCTCTGTGTGTTTGTTTGTCTGTGGGTAACAACATTGTTTGAGCTCAAGAAAAGGAGTAATTGGGTCAGGCAGTTTAAAAACCATTCATTGGTTTTTTGTTGACTTGATGGTTCTTGCTAACTTGGAAGTTACTGGTTTCTGCTTCATCAGCTTCACTCCATGCACCATCTATATTTCTCTACTTCCTTCTTTCTCTCCTTTTCTGATCAGGAGGCGCCAAGAATGCTTCTCCTTTCCTTCCTTTTCAGAGGGTGCATTTGCAAGATATTCTTTGAGCCTTGGTGGCACAGTGGTTAGAGGGCAGTACTGCAAGCTGCTTCTGCTGAGTTCTGGCTGTAGTTCATCAGTTCAAGTCTCAGCAGGCTCAAAGTTGACTCAGCCTTGCATCCGTCCGAGGTAGATCCAGATTGTTGAGGGCAATATGCTGATTCTGTAAACCGCTTAGAGATGGCTATAAAGCACTGTGAAGCGGTCTGTAAGTGCTATTGCTATTTGTCTACCCCATTCCCATTTTTTCTTTCCATTGTCTGGATCTGGATAAATCTCCCCTCCCCCTTTCAATTTTCTTTAGCTTTCTCTTTTCCCAACAGGAAACAGCAAGAATGGGAGGGATTTTAGTTTATTCTCTTCATTTATCAGGAACTTCCCCCATTCTGGATCTCTCACTTCTACCTTTGGGTGGGAAATTTGTCTCAAATGAAGTTTTACTGCCCTTGTTCTCTTCAAACAAATGTCCCTTCCTTCCAGAATGTGAATTATTGGCAGGAACTGAACGTTGATTGATCAGTTTGTAGATGGAAGTAAAAGGGAGATGTAGTCCGTGAAATTGTTTGCCAAGAATCAACACTGTCTCAATAGCTCTTCTAATGAATCCACTGTTCCTACATGAGCCTCCTCTACTGATAAGCTAACATGCATTCTAACTTAGTTTCCTCCATCCCCACCTTGGATGAGGGCTGACAGCCCACCAGTGTGCAAAGGGTTTTCCAAGACCAAGAAGAGAACGTAGAAAAATATTTTTAAAAGACAGCTGGAAACCTCAGGTCCATAGGCCACAAAATTGATTGATTGATTGATTGGATTATATGCCGCCCCCTCTGAGGACCCGGGGTGGCTTATAGCGTATAAAAGAAACAACAATACCAGTGTCCTAAATCCAATTAATTTCAATTAACTAATCTAATCTAAAATCCCCAGCTACATTAAAAGCCAGGCATTTCCACTCAGGCAACAAACATACATAGCACTCGTCGGCCAGGGGGCTAAGGTTTAATAGCTCCAAGCCTGGCAGCATAAAAGAGTCTTCAGACTCTTGTGGAGGGCCTGGGAGTAATAGGAATCTCTGGGGGGAGCTGATTCCAGAGGGCCGGGCCCCCCACAGAGAAGGCTCTTCCCCTAGGCCCCACCAAGCGACATTGTCTAGTTGACAGGACCTGGAGAAGGCCGACTCTGTGGGACTTGACTGATCGCTGGGACTCATGGTTGGTACAATTACAATAATTGTCCAGTACTTTTAAAATCTTTTATCCCCCTAGATAGAAATGCATAAGGGAGTAATCTGGAGAAGGATGGATGTGATATACAATAGTAAACGGAGGTCCTTTCCTCAGATGAAGGCCAATAAAGTGGTAATAGTAGGAGGCCATGGTGTTGATTGATATAAAAGACAAAGTTGAGCAGAAATTAGGCTACTGGGATAGCAGAGGGTCAGTAGGTGTTTGGAAAGAGTGATGGGTGGCAGTAAAATGTATTCTGAGACAAAGGCACCTGAGTGGAAGAATGACCTGAGTTAATATAAACGAACCTAGCCATAGCTTTAAAAAATCAGGCCTATTCTCATGATGATAATTTCCATAGCAATAAAGGGTTTTTTGTTTATTTGTTTACTAATTTACTTATTTATTTACTTACTTATTACATAACCAACTTCTTAACTGTCCATCTCCTTCATTGACAAGCTCTGGGCAGTATACAGCAGGGGTCCCCAACCACCGGGCCGCGGACCAGTACCGGGCCGCGGGGCATGTTGCACCGGTCCGTGGAGTCAGCAGCTGCCAGTCCTCCTGCTGCCGCCCCCTCCCTCCAGTGCTTCATCTCCCGCTGGGAAAGAGGCCTCGGGAGGCAGGTTCTGCCGGCCACAGGGCGATGGACGGGACAGAGGGGCGGGAAGGACCGGGAGGCTCAAGCCTCTTTTGGCTTCTGCCGTGGCACGCCTTTGCATTTTTGGCTGGGGGGGGAGGCAGGAGGGCCGGCCTGACCTCCTCCCTCCAGCGCTTCACCTGCCGCCGGGCAAGAGGGTTTGGGAGGCAGGTTCTGCCGGCCACAGTGCGATGGCGGGAAAGAGGGGCGGGAAGGACCAGCACCCCCATGCTTAATCCCGCCCCCAACCACACCCCTTTCCGCCCCCACTGGGCCATAGAAAAATTGCCTTGCTGAAACTGGTCCCTGGTGGAAAAAACGTTGGGGACCACTGGATACAGTATGTATACAGTTTGATCAGTACAATAAAGCATTAGAAACCAAATAATTTAAGGTTTTGGATCCAAAACTGGCATTGCTTCATCTGACCTTTTCTTTCTTTTAAGAATCTTCTTTCCAGGTAGTGATACCTTGCTGCTTTTTTTTTTGGCCAAATCTTACAAGGCTCAGCCACTTCCTCCCTTCTGCATTATTTTGAATTCTTTGACAATCAGATGAATCTTCTTGTTGCCCCATCTGGGCAGAAGCCCTTTCTGGAGACCAAGGATTATTAATAATTGTATAGATTTTGAGCAGAGGTGCACAAGAAGCAATAAGGACTGTTTTGTGCTGACCACAGGAAATGAAGAGAAAACCCCCCACACCAAATAGTATTGTTATTAAGACAACATTGTATATCAACAGAAGTTTTACAAAATAATGAACAAACATTGGAGTTTCCAAACCAAGTGTCTGTATTTGCGTGTCTGTCAGTGTGTCAGTGTGTGTGTGTGTGTGTGTGTGTGTGAGAGAGAGAGTCATGTTCAAACTATATGGGCAGGAGGTAACATGTTGGTGAGAGTAGTCTCCTGATTGTTGTGGTTAGCTCTGGCCCAGCTCCTGCCCCAAGGACTGTGGATGTGGGGGAGACATCCACATGCTGCAGGCCTGTTTTGCCCCTGGTGGAATCTGTTGATGAAGGCTCCTCTGACCAAGAAGACATGAGTGACAGGGAGGAGGAGAGTGTGGCAGACAGCTCAGAAGGAGATCAATTATCTAGCTCCTCCTTGGATTCAGAACAAGAGTTAATGATGCAGCCACGCATGCGGAGAGCGATGCATAGGCAGCAACAACTGAGAGATTATTATCAAAGAAAATGAGGCCACCTGTGGTTGGGTGGGGCTGTGGTAATTAGTGAGGCTGCTATAAATAGCAGCCTGCGAGTTTGGCCATTGTGGAGGATTATCTGATCGTTGTGTTTCATGACTGCTTTACTGACTTTGACCTTTTGTGTGCTGATTTTTCCACGCTTTGAAACTAAACCAGAGCAAAGTATGTTTCACTTTGTGAGAGAAGAGGGACTGTGAATTGCCTCACAGCTGCAAGCTAAGTATCACAGAACTGATAAGGGACTTGTACAAATTACCAGTTTGTTTGGAGATGAGTGCTCTTTGCTATACCAAAAGAGGGCTTAGGTTAAGGGAATTTTCATTATAAAGAACATTGTTTTGAATTTTCAAACGTGTATGTCTGAAATTTGTACCTGTGAATTTTTGGGAGGAGTCTACCAGAGAGCCCGACAGAACACTGGAAGCAAATTGGTGGGCTACCATTTTGCTTCCAGGTCCAATTCAAGGTTTTGGTTGTCACATTTAAAACCCTACATGGCCTGCGACCAAGTCATTTGAAGGACTGTCTTTTCTAATCATATCTACTTGGCAGAGAATGTTATGGGTTCCCTCTCTTAAGGAAGTCCATCAAGTTAGACCAAGAATGGTGGCTCCATGATGGCTCCCTTCCTGTTATAACATCATTTCTGCAGAGATTAAGATAGACCCCCAACTTTGACACTCTCCTGAAAGGACCTGAACTTCTACCAACAGGCTTGGGGACCCCAGAGTGATATGAAGCCCATAAAATGGTTGGCCTGATGGTTGTTGCCAAGAGTGTGGTGGAGGTTTATTGGCTTCTGTATTGAGGTTTTATTTTTTGTAAGCTGCCAGGAACTACTGTAAATAAGTTTGGCTGCCTTATAAATTTTCTCATAAATAAACAAATGCCCATATTGGAAACACACAGGATCTCTTATTTCCAAGGGCACTGCCCATGACATCTTGAAAATTTGTGGCTTAGAAAACGATTTGGTTCAATAGGCTGAGCAGAATTGATGGCTTTGCTCCATATCACCCTGCGACCTTTTTGATTGAATGTTGGTTCCTCTGTTCAGGTGGCAGTAGCCAGGCGAACTCTCCTTACCTTTATTCGTGCGGTAGTTGCTGATTTATTTACCCGCAACAGCCTAATTTGGGGAAGGTGTGATCTCACCAGTAAACAAGGAAAGCAGAGGACAAAGGTTTGGGGGAGAGCAGTTCTATCATTACAGGTGATGGATTCCTCAGTATAAAATTATAGCGCCTTAACCTGGGTATTTTTCAGCTGCACAGATGCTGTTGATCAAATCATTTTTAATAATACGTCTATGGAGATTCTCAGTCATCCAAATCATACTTGACCCAAAGGTGCTTTTTTCAAGAGGCAACTGGACTTTCTTGTTCTTTTTCTTTCCTTTGCGGAGACATTTCGCTTCTCATTCAAGAACAGGGGTGGCAAATTTGCATCATCACGGCAGCATCACATGGCGAATCGGGATTATTTTTCCCCTTCGCTAAACCAGGCGTGGCCAGTACAGGTTGCATCTGGCCCATAGTCTCCCTGTTCTTCAGCTCTGACTCATGAGGAATGGAAACATGGTATGTCATGTTAGTATACTGTATGTAACTATGTTGGGTGTTGCAATACAGAAGCTAACAATGTAAGTTTAAGACTGTACCTTTAAGAGTCATTTGCTGGTTGGGCATGAGAGGTAGCCAGCCTCTTGGGAGAGTTTATACTAGAGATTTGCTGTGTGTATATTTTGCTGTGTGCAATAACCTGATGTGTAAACCATTATTAGGATTATATGTGTATGACATTGGACTGTGTAACTATTATTGTTTATTTGCCTATTTGTATATAATAATATTGTTCTATTTTTGTACTAAGTCTGATTAATTGACTGACTAACATTAGAAACATAGAAGAATGATGGCAGAAAAAGACCTCATGGTCCAATCTAGCATGCGCTTATACTATTTCCTGTATTTTATCTTAGGATGGATATATGTTTATCCCAGGCATGTTTAAATTCAGTGACTGTGGATTTACCAACCAACATTGCTACATTTACTTTGCTTAAAGTTTGTTGAAGGTTTATTATATTACCTAGAAATTGTAACATGCCATATTTAATAACAGCTAAACAATTTAATTTTCTATATGGGATTGTCACTTGGATAATTGCCTCTTCTTCTCCTCCTCCCCAGCTTTGACTGAAGGTTATGATGGCCCCCTGCATGAAAGTCGGCATGGCAGTTTGGTGCAGATCCGGAGGCGGAAGGCATCTGGGGATCTTTACTGGGCATATTCAGGTGAGTCGGGCTGGAGAAAAAAATATCTCAGGTGAAAAGAACCGGGCAGCTTTTCAGGTAGTTCATTAACTCTGAAATGTTTGTGTGATGGAAAATAACACTTGCCGTCTTGAGGACCAATATTGCTATTAGTTTGCGTGAAACGTTACTGTGGGCAGCTGGTTTTGAATATCCTGAAAGGTCAACCAGTGTTGACTTAGTCTAGTATTGTTGTTGTGGTTTGTTGTTGCATTGGTGCCGTTTGGGAAATAAAGATTTGTGAGATTTTCGGTCTCAGGCACAAATATAACTTGGTTAGTCTTAGATATCATGGACCTTGAGTGGGTGAATGTGCACACAGATAACATTTGGTGTTACGTCTCAGGCCCAGGAGCCCTGGGGCCACAGATGGTAGACACAACTGCATAGTCA
This sequence comes from Erythrolamprus reginae, assembly GCF_031021105.1. Taxonomy (NCBI): domain Eukaryota; kingdom Metazoa; phylum Chordata; class Lepidosauria; order Squamata; family Dipsadidae; genus Erythrolamprus; species Erythrolamprus reginae. The sequence goes on from NC_091951.1 coordinate 51,388,648, forward strand.
TAGTTCTCTCTCTTTTATTACAGTGGTACCTCTACTTACAAAATTTCTTGATAAGAACGAGGTGTTCAATATTTTTTTGTCTCTTCCCAAGAACCATTTTTCACTTACAAACCGGAGCCTCCAAAGCTATAACCAGAAAAGGCAGGGGGAAGCCTCCATGGGGCCTCTCTAGGAATCTCCTGGGAGGAAACAAGGCCAGAAAAGGTGGGGAGAAGCCTCCCTGGGGCCTCTCTAGGAATCTCCTGGGAGGAATCAGGGCCTTCACCCTCCCTGTGGTTTCCCCAATTGCACACATTATTTGCTTTTACATTGATTCCTATGGGAAAAATTGCTTCTTCTTACAAACTTTTCTACTTAAGAACCTGGCCACGGAATGAATTAAGTTCATAAGTAGAGGTACCACTGTAGATGTGGTTCATATGCAGCACAGATATGAAGGGAGGGGGGCTTCGACCCTGCTATTGCAGCCACCATCTGTGGATGCCTGTACCAAAGTAACAAAATATCCTGGACTGTGTAGCTTTCATGTTGATTTGGTGGCTGCCATTTCTGAGGCCACAGAGAAAAGTGACACTTGCCTTGGAATTTAAACAAATGAAATTCAGCTGCCTAGAACATTGCATTTCAGTTCAACAAGTACAGTATTGCTGAAAGTCTCCCTGGGAACAGCTCATTTTTGTGTATTGCTTCTCAGATTATTTTCCCACTTCTGTTGATTTGTATAATAGGTGAGTGAAGTATTTTGACATTTGCTGTTCTTTTCTTTTTTTGTCAGCGTGGCGTATCTTGATTGTGCTTTTGAAGGTCCTTGCCCTTTACTCTCCATAGTTTATACTTAACACGATTATACTCTGTGAAAAGAGAATATTCCTCGTCACTAATGGATTTCAAGTTCAGAGTGCCTTAACCCAAGCTTTATTATCAACCAGTCTCTTTTCCCCCATCATGCTTATTATATTGCTATCATTGTTAGCCCCAAGTAAAACTTGAAGAAGAACTCGCTGTCTTAGAGTGATTACTTGTTCCAGCTCCTCTGATTCTGGTTCATCGGGCTTATCTCATATATCTGCTGACATGGGTGTCAGGGCCCTGGGCTCAGGCTGCTGCTGTTTAATGCCAGGTCTGTTGTTAAGAAGTCCCCCTGCGTTTGAGATTTACTCCTGGAAGAGCGGGCAGACCTGACATGTATAACTGAGACCTGGCTGGGTCATAAGGGATGTGTTCCCCTTTTGGAGATGTTCCCTGATGGATTTCAGATATTGCATTACCCACGACTCCATGGAAGGGGTGGAGGAGCGGCAATTATTGTCCGCAAGAGTCTTTCTCCTTGCAAGATCCCTGCCCCAGATATTGTTGGGTGTGAATCTCTCCTCTTGAGGTTGGACTCAGGTTTCAGTTGGGTTTGTTGTTGATGTACCTGCTTCCCAGCTGTGTTACAGCAACCCTCCCTGCGCTGCTAGAGGTGGTGGCTGGGTTGGTGGTGAAGTTTCCCAGGCTTATGGTGCTGGGGGACTTCAACTTACCATTGCTTGGCAGATCCTTGGATGCGGTTTCAGTGTTCGACTCATTTTCTTATTATTTTTATGTTTTATATTCCTTCTGGAGGACAGAAGGAAAAGGGGGGACATGATCGAAACATTTAAATATGTCAAAGGGTTAAATAAGGTCCAGGAGGGAAGTGTTTTTAATAGGAAAGTGAACACAAGAACAAGGGGGCACAATCTGAAGTTAGTTGGGGGAAAGATCAAAAGCAACATGAGAAAATATTATTTTACTGAAAGAGTAGTAGATCCTTGGAACAAACTTCCAGCAGACGTGGTAGATGAATCCACAATAACTGAATTTAAACATGCCTGGGATAAACATATATCCATCCTAAGATAAAATACAGAAAATGGTATAAGGGCAGACTAGATGGACCATGAGGTCTTTTTCTGCCATCAGTCTTCTATGTTTCTATGTTTCTTATTAATGTTTAATGTTTAATTTTTGTCAGGTGATAGACATATGTTTATTCCAAGCATGTTTAAACTCATTTATTATATTGGCCAATGATTGCTGGAGTGGTTGCTGAACAAGCGCCACCTAGTTACCAGGAGTGGAATTTCAGTCAAAGCATCTTTGCCTTTCACTTTAGGGATGAGGTCATTAAAAGCCTTCCTGCAGACTTAATCCTCCCTTTCAATTGGCTAATTTTGAAAGCTTCTTAAGTTAATTAATAATAACTTCCCAATAAATCTAAAAAAGGAAAAAGTAGTTATCGGGTTTAGTTTTAACTTTTATTGTTTTGGATGTAAGGGAAAATTGTTATGTATTTACTGAATAGAATTCTTTATTGGCCAAGTGTGATTGGACACACAAGGAATTTGTACCAAACAAATGCTCTTGGTGTACATAACAGAAAAAGATAAATTTGTCAAGAATCATGAGGTACAACACTTAATTATTGTCTTAGGGTACACATAAGCAATCACGAAACAATCAATATTAATATAAATCATAAGGATACAAGCAACAAGTTACAGTCATACAGTCATAAGTGGGAGGAGGTGGGTGATAGGAACAATGAGAAGACTCATAGTAATAGTAATGCAGCCTCAGTGAATAGTTTAACAGTGATGAGGGAATTTGTTTAGCAGAATGATGGTGTTCACGGGAAAAAAACCTGTTCCTGTGTGTACTTGTCTTAATGTGCAGTGCTCTATAGCGTTGTTTTGAGGGTAGGAGTTGAAACCATTTATGTCCAGGATGCGAGGGGTGTGTAAATATTTTCACAGCCCTCTTCTTGACTCGTGCAGCGTACAGGTCCGAGTTCGGGGGGAAACTGTTTTTGTGTGTAGTTGTCTGGGTGTGCAGCTTTGATTTTGATGTGTTAATTCAATTCAATTCAAGAAAGAAAGGGGGGAAACCAGCGGTGGAATGTTCCTGGTCCGGACCGATTCTTAAAACTAGGAGTGGCGGTGGTGGGAGGCTCTGCCCACGCACCCGGGACACTTCTGCACAGAAGTCTTGCGCGCAAACCGGTGACGATCCAATTTACAACCCACCACTGTGGGGGACACACATTTGTGCTCATCTTATTAACCAAAAAGAGGTTACCTCTGAACTGAGTGGGTGCACAATTAAGGAGAAACTGTACATCTTTTATTCATTTGTGGGGCTGTTGTTGTATTCATGGCAAAGTTGAATGTTTGTCCTTAATAAATCAGTAAGGTATATTTATCACCTCGTGGTGATAGTTTTTTTTTTTTAAGATTTCATTCCACCCTCAATAAAGAAAATGGATAAAGAGGATGGTATTTTATATTCTCATCTCTAGGCTTAAAATAGAGTAGCTATTTAAAAATAAAATAACTTCTTCACTAATTATGGTTGGTTTAATCTTGTATTAACCTATTTGAAAATTATATCTGACTTTTGATCTATACCAGCCTTAAATGTAGCATAAAATTGATTACCCTATAAAGCAAGAGAATCAGCTGCCTGAGACAGTTCAAAATAAAATATTTCAGCCTCCTAAAAGAAGAAGAGTTATTAGGTATTCCAAGAAAGGCTTACAGTAGTATGGTTTTGCTTCACCAAAATATATTGCATTTGCTTTCTGTCAATCAAATTCTGTATCCCATTTTTTTTCCTGTTATAATGTGTTCATATGAAAAAATGCCTCTGCAAAAGCTTGGACTACAGCACTTAAAAAATGAATGCAAGCATGAACAATTGAGCATGGAAGCAAATTGCTAACTAATAATGTGAGTTGATTCAGGACTGATGTTGCTTTATTCTTACAAGCATTCTGGCAGGGAGTTTCCAGTTGTCGGTTTCTAATTGCCAATGGAAACAGTTGTACAGAGAATGCTCATTTAGCGACTTCATCATGCAGATACCATGGTGATGGAACAATAACTTTGCAGCCAATTGTCACGTTGATGATCTTCCCAGGTTTGGGAAGCAGGGGTTGGTTCTGGTCAGTGATGGGCTACAAAAATTTTTTACTACCACACTCTGGGCGTGGCTGATTTATTCATTCATTCATTCATTCATTCATTCAATTTTTATGCCGCCCTTCTCCTTAGACTCAGGGCGGCTTACAACATGTTAGCAATAGCCCTTTTTTAACAGAGCTAGGCTATTGCCTCCACAATCCGGGTCCTCATTTTACCCACCTCGGAAGGATGGAAGGCTGAGTCAACCTTGAGCCGGTGATGAGATTTGAACCGCTGATCTTCGGATCTACAGTCAGCTTCAGTGGCCTACAGTACAGCACTCTATCTGCTGCGCCACCCCGGCTTATGCATTTTGTTTCAACATTTTTCAGTGCAAATTGGGTCCTCTGGGGTAGAGCTCCAAATTTTGCTACCGGAACTGCGTTCCTCACCATTCCCATAGGAACCCATCACTGGTTCTGGTTGTCTTTGCTTCTGATTTGTTCCTTGATGTGGTGTGCGGGCATGCGCACCTGCGCAGTGCTAAAAAACAAGGTGGTGCTGTCCATGGTGCTAACAAGAAAGCCGGTTTGGGGTGTGTGACAGGCCTGGGTTGCTGTTGGTTCCAGCGACCCAGGCTGCCAAGTTACTACCGGTCCCATAGAACCTGTCTGAACCAGGAAGAACTCACCTCTGCTGTGAAGCAAAGGAAAGTATGTTTTAAGCATTTAGCGGCCACTTTTGCTTTACAACTAAATTACCACTGTCCACTGCGGTTACTAAGTGAGGACCACCTATTTAGATGTTCTCTATTTCTAAAATGTTATAAATAATTCTTTATGTGGACAGTTACAAGCTGGAAGGTTGCAATGCCGAATCTTTATCTTATCTATCCAGATTTTTACATATTGATTGCTGCTCATTTCGTCCATATTAATGCATTTTGTATGTTATTTTATTCAATACGAGCCGACAATGCTAACCGCCAAAAAGGTATTAAATTCTGCGTAATTTCAAACACAGGCAAGCATTCACATGTTGATGCAGGTGTAAGCTTGTAGGTGACATCATTTTGGGGCAGGATTTAGATCAAGGGTGTCAAATTGGCAGAGGCTGTGGGACGGACGCATTATACGCCCACCCCGCCTCTGTAGATGGGGAAAATATCACGAAATGTCACATGATGGCAACGTGATGTGGGAGTTTGACACCTGTGAGTTAGATGCCTGCTAATATGAACAGAGAGACAATGCAAGAACAGAATTTTGGATGATGGCAGGGTAGAACTAAATTCAGATGGAAGAGATAAGAAGTTTTAGAATGAAAGTGAAAAATAGTTGTCCTAAATACTTCTGACCTTAGCCATATCTACCGCGGGATGTAGTCTAGTATGGATGATCTGTGAAGGTATGAAAACTCACGATACAAAATGGCTCTCCATTGTTTGTGTGAGATCAGTTTATGACAGATTTTCGAAGAGACCTGCAGAAACAAGTCTAATATCTCTGGGACCTCTAGCAACCTTGGCTAATGTCAAGGAAGGTAAGCAACATCAGATATGTCTGATTAACCCTGATGGATCATCATGAAAGTGAGGGGGAAAGATCCCCATAGAAGGACAAAAACTTTCATTCAATTGCTAAGAAAACAACTTGGATGTGAAATTGGTTTGGCTGGAAGGAATCTTCCCTTTTTTTTTTTAGAAATAATCACAATGTATCCATAAGGCAAGGAAAGAGAAGAGTAGAGAGAAAGAAAGGACCGCCCTTCTATTAAGTTCTAATTAAGAAATATTCATTATATAAAACATTATCACATGAAGGTTAGAGAACATTTTAACTGTAAAGACGGTACAGAAAATTCTCTACTTGTAGTTCCCCTTAAACAATGCTATTTTGGAATATCATTTATGTGTTTCTTTACCTGAAGTTATAATTCTTGTTACCATTTTAATGCTGTGTCTTCTAAAAACAGCATTTAAAAAAAAAGAAAATATCATAGTTTAAGGTCCATTGACACTATTACTATAGAAGTTAAGACACCTTCCCATAGTCTAAGTCGGTGAGGGCGAACTTATGGCATGTGTGCCAGAGGTGGAACTCAGAGCCCTCTCTGCGGGCACACGCGCCATCGCCTCAGGTCAGATCTCCATGGTGTTTCCCTGGAAACAATGAAACAGAAGTTCACAAAGGAAAAATATCTTATCTGTTGCCACGCTGCCAGTGTTGGGATGCCAGCTGGCCTTCGGGTTTCTGTTGCACATGTGCGCACGCATGTTAACGCATGCTCACATTCACATATGTCTATGCATGCGTGCACATGTGTGTAGTTTTCACTTGGTATCTAAAAGGTTCGCCATCACTGGTCTAAGGAATATATATGAACCTCTAGTTCTCCATTCCAATTGTTTCTTAATTTCTGCCTATCAAACTGGTTTATTCATAATGTCTTATAAAAACAAAGAGTTGATTTTTTTCCCAAGTTAAAAGATTTAACAAGTACAGGTAGTCCTCGACTTACAACATTTTGTTTAGTGCCCATTCAAAGTTATGATGATACTGAAAAAAAGGGACTTATGACCGTTTTTTACAGGTACAGTACTATCGGTATCTTTCTAGCATCCCCATGATCCTGTGATCAAAATTCAGATGGTTGGCAACTGGTTCATATTGATGACTGTTGCTGTATGCCAAGATCATGTGATCATCTTTTGTGACCTTCTGACAAGCAAAGTCAATGGGGAAACCAGATTTACCTTATAAACTGGGTTACTAATTTACCAACTGCAGTGATTCGCTTAACAACTGATGCAAGAAAGGTTGTAAGATGGGGTCAAATTTACTTAAACGTGTCTTACTTAACAACATAAATTTTAGCCTCTTCCGTGGTAATAAATTGAAGACTACCTGTTATTTCCAGTGTCTCAGAAGTTGAAAATGATGCTGGCCTATCTTGTACGATACATATGCTTCAGCGTTAGCCATATATTGAAAGCAAGTAAGGGATCACAGGACCATTGTTTAATTGTGCTAACCGTATTCTCTAGGATGAAACAGCAAGTGAGTTCAAGGAGTAATGAATCCATTTTCAATTATATTCTGTGTTTTCAATTATGTTCTATGTGATGCAGAACAAGATGAAGTAACGGTGTAGCAGTTAGCTGGATTTTTGTTTCAGGAACCAAAATGTCTTCAGCAGTCTATGAAAAAAAAAATCAAAATAGAATAAACTTGATTCCATTGAGGGATGAGCAGGGAAGAATAATGGTAGTTCTTGAGTTATGATCTAATTGAGCCTGCCCATCTTGGTAGTCATAGCCAGTCATAAAGCTGCAATTGAATCAATTTTAGGACCTTTTCTGCAGCAGTCATGAAGTGAATGTTGCAGTTGTTAAGTGAAGAAATGGTTTGCTGTGAGCCAGTGGCTTAAAACCAGAAGTAAATACCACTGCAAAAATCAGTAAATTTGGTCTGGTTGCCAAATGCCTTCACATGCTTCAAACCCATAAGTAGCCCCCATATGTTGTGGTTAGCTCTGGCCCAGCTCCTGCCCCAAGGACTGTGGATGTGGGGGAGACATCCATATGCTGCAGGCCTGTTTTGCCCCCGGTGGAATCTGATGATGAAGGCTCCTCTGACCAAGAAGACATGAGTGACAGGGAGGAGGAGAGTGTGGCAGACAGCTCAGAAGGAGATCAATTATCTAGCTCCTCCTTGGATTCAGAGCAAGAGTTAATGATACAGCCATGCATGCGGAGAGCGATGCATAGGCAACAGCAACTGAGAGAATATTATCAAAGAAAATGAGGCTACCTGGGGTTGGGTGAGGCTGTGGTAATTAGTGAGGCGGCTATAAATAGCAGCCTGTGGGTTTGGCCATTGTGGAGGATTATCTGATAGTTGTGTTTCGTGACTGTTTTACTGACTTTGACCTTTTGTGTGCTGATTTTTCCCTGCTTTGAAACTAAACCAGAGCAAAGTGAATTGCCTCACAGCTGCAAGCTAAGTATCACAGAACTGATAAGGGACTTGTACAAATTACCAGTTTGTTTGGAGACAAGTGCTCTTTGCTGTACCAAAAGAGGGCTTAGTTTAAGTGAATTTTCATTATAAAGAACATTGTTTTGAATTTTCAAACGTGTGTGTGTCTGAAATTTGTACCTGTGAATTTTTGGGAGGAGTCTGCCAGAGAGCCCGACAAAACACCATATAACTGTTGTAATTTTGACCAGTCACTAAGCAACTGGCTATTAAGTCAAGGACTATCTCTATATAAACTCAGGTGGGGTATTTTTTTCATGTGCAACATTACTAGTCTCTTCTTTTTACTTTCAGTTCAGGTGTGCCAGATCTCAGCTTTGCCAGAGATGTATCAATAAAATTCTTATAATTTTGATTGTTGGCTTTTGATTAAGGAACCTTTAGAAATTTAGTCAAGACCCACCCTACTCTTCAACCTTATGCTTTTGTCTTACCAGCCATCGTGTATAACCTGCCACTATTCTGCTCATTTTATCTTCTTTATTTATTCATCCTAACTGAATTCATAACTGAAGGAATTTATGTCTGTGTTGTGAATCTGATTGTCTAAACAAATCTCGCTTTCATGTTGTATATTAAGTAACATATGGCAATTGAGAGTGTCTAGACACTGGGAAAAAATTAAGAAAAATCTAGACTACAGGTGCTTAAATTCTGCAGACACAAATAAGATGTACTTCACTTTTCCTTGGAACTGTGCCCATTGTGAACATAAATCTATATTACTTCTTAAATATATCTTGCTTTACAAAAATTATACACCAAAGCCAAGCCACCATTTAAGTAAATAAACAGTTGATTCATTATCAGAATGAACATGGAATCTTAAATAACAAATGTCATATTTATTTAGCTTTTATTACTGAAAAAGTGTCCAGAAAGATTCATGTCGGCTTTTTTAAAGGAAAAAAAATGGCTATACAAAGGATTTAATCATTCATTTCAAAATTGTTTTAAATGGTTTGCAATCCTGGATGTTTTATTGCTGTTTGTGGCTGTATGTTATTAACTCTGTTTTTGGGTAGGATTCTTCTGTTTCAGCATTTAAACTGTTTAAAATTTTACTTCATAACTGATTCAGCCTCCCATTTCAAACAGAAAAATATTCTCTGCTACTTTTTTAGAAATCTGCAATTGAGCTGAATAGGTTTTTTTGTAACTGTGCTATTCTTTTTTCTGTTGACTAGTCCAGGTTTGGTAGAGCCTGGGTAAAAAGGCATTGATGGAAAACTCTGTTGTTGTTGTTGTTCTATTGTTGTCTAATTGGAACCCTATTCATTACTTACTATTTTTTTGATGCTTTAAAAAAAACAATAATATTCAAAGAATGAGAGATGTTTATCAATTCTTGCGAAAGAAACAAGACAAAATTTATTTTATCTAGGTGTCAGGAAAGATCAGCAGCTTGAAATGGTCTTTATAAAAATGATGGTGTTCATTTTGTAATAATGATAGCATTCAAACAGCATAATAATTATTCTAATGGAAACATTTTAACAGTTGTCAATATAGTTGCATATAGCTCATACGTCCCTCTACAGAACTGTCTTTTCTCACGGGAGATGGGAATGAGGTAAATAAATCACAGGCACTGTTTTAGTTCAAACATTGAGTATCCATTGGCCATTTAAAAAAATAAAATAAAATAGGTGTACAATTAAATTAAGCAGATACTTTTGAAAAGGACACTATCAATAATAATTTCTATTTTGAATAGAATGTTCATTATTCTAGCAGCGCTGGTAACATATTCTCAATATTTCAGCATGACCTGACATTGTTTTTTGTTTTTTTTAAAAAACTTACCTATGACTTTTAAATGTTATATTTTTCTTGCTTATGGCTCTTAAATGTCATAAATATATTTATAATAATATAAATGTGATATTTATATTACTATAAATATTATTATATTAAAAAAGAGAAGGCTGAAGATTCTACCAAGCCAAGTTTGATCGAAGATTTTCTCAGCATAAAAGTGATAGGCTTGTCTTGTGATCTAGTCTGCAACTTCCTGTGGTACAGGGACTATTAACTGACCACAATAGATATTGAGCAGATCGTGTCAACCTGATAGTGCTAGCTTCTGTGTTCTCAAAAAAGGTGCTGAAAAGTATGGTTGGGGGAAAGCTATTTCCTTGCATTAGAGATGTGATGGGTACTGCAATAAACTGGATAAAGTAAAGGTAGAGAAGCTGAAAGATTGGAAGGACTTTCTGGTTATCATTATCTAAATTGATGATCAAGAAAGAAAATATTAACCAAACTAATGGTTTTTATTTCATGTATCTTTCAAAAATAAACCAGTGTGGAATATTATTATTATTATTATTATTATTATTATTATTATTATTATTATTATTATTATTCTCTCTCTCTCTCTCTCTCTCTCTCTCTCTCTCTCTCTCTCTCTCTATCTATCTATCTATCTATCTATCTATCTATCTATTTGACTTTTATGCCGCCCAATCCCATTGGGACCCAGGGCACCTTACAACAATAAAAGCGTACTATAAAAAAGTCAAATATTAAGCAATAAAACCCCATTTAAACTAGTCAATCAATTATAGCAACTATAAAAAACCCTTAGACTAATAATGCAATCATCCACTCCCACATACAATCAAACCATAATTCGGCCGGAACTACGATGTTGACTCTCATGGCCCCCAGGGCTGCCGACAGAGCCGGGTCTTCAGGGCTTTTTGGAAGGCCAGTAGGGTGGAAGCAGTATGGACCTTGGGGGATAGTTGGTTCCAAAGGGCCGGGGCCGCCACAGAGAAGGCCCTCCCCCATGGGCCCACCAACTGGCACTGCTTAGTTGACAGGACCCGGGGAAGGCAACCCTGTGAGATCTGATTGGTCTCTGGGAGGTATGAGACAGGCTTCAGAATAGAATATTCTCTGGAAAGTTGCATTTAGAATTCAAAAGTTGAATGAGTTACCAGAAGGAAGGTTTTATTCACTGACTCAGGAATGAAAAAAATGAGTGAAAACACAGTTATATGAAGGAAAAGAAGAGACTGGCTGGAAAGTGGAATTAAGTGTGTCATTGTTTTTGAATCAGCGCGTTTTTACAAAATACATCAGTTGCTCATGAATTCCTTTCACCCTTATCGAATACCAGTTTAGCTTTGATAGTTGATAAGATTATTGTATTAGATTCTAATGTCTCTAATAATTAGGGGTAGCAATAATAAACTCCTCTGTGCTTTGAAGTCAACAAAATGATCTTGGTTAATTGCATTTGAAGCTATAACATTTTGCATTTGGACCAAATTGGATGAAATGATACTGATTATTGATAGTGGCTTAGAATACTGTAAACAATCACTCTGGTGTAATCAATTTGATTACACATTCCTTTACAATATCTGAATGTTTTATGAAACAATCTAGGATTCCCCCCGCCACGAATGAAAAAAAAGTCCTTTGTAAGACACAATTCAAAGTGTTGGTTATGACCTATAAAGCCCTATATAGCACAGGACAAGATTATCTCCAGGACCACCTTCTGCTGCACGAATTCCAGCGACCGGTGAGGTCCCACAGAGTTGGTCTCCTTAGCGTCTCATTGACTAAACAATGTCGGCTGGCGGGACCCAGGGGAAGAGCCTTCTCTGTGCCCCCCCCTGCCCTCTGGAATCAGCTCCCTCTGGAGATTCGCACTGCCCCCACCCTCCTCGCTTTCCGGAAGAGTTTAAAAACTCATCTTTGCAGCCAGGCCTGGAGTTCCTTAGATCTTCCCCCCTGACCAATGAATGCTTTAGTTTGATTGTTGAATGAATGATATTAATGTTTTTTTTCTTTTTAATTAGAATTTTAAAGACTGTTTCCTAATATATTAGTTGGATTGCTATTATTCTTGTTTTTCTGTATATGCTGTGAGCCACCCGAGTCCTTGGAGAGGGGCGGCATACACATTCAAATAAATAAATTAATAAATTAAATAAATTAAATAAATTAAATAAATTAAATAAATAAATAACTCACAAGCATCTTTCTGATGGCTTATCCTAGGGCTCCATATATTGATAGATAGAATGAGTATATCAGAGGTATCAAGCACAAGGCCTGCGGGCCAGAGTCGGCTTGTGGAGTGCTTAGATCTGGCCTGCGGGGCCTCTCTGGAAGCAGTGAAGGACCAGGCCATGGTGCCTCTGCCAATGAAAACAGCTTTCAGGAAGCTACCGAAAACAGAGCTTGGGAGCCTGTTTCATTGGCAGAGTGCTCGGGCCACCACAGGCCCCCCTGACACGAGTGATGGTGAACTGGCCACACCCATTCTGGCCTTGCTCCCGACTGAGTGAAACAACCCCTGATGCAGTCCTCAATGAAATAGATTTGACACTCCTAGATTAGATACTTAATTGGCTGAGTGATGTCCTGTTAGGTTTGACTTTTAGTTGCTGTGAACAAATGTTAGCCATTTTGATCCGACCCTGAGTGCAATCTTCCAAGGACATTCCAATAATCTCCTTGATTCTTCCCATCCACCTTACCCATTTTTTTCCTTTCTACTTCTCTGAATCCTTGCCAAAGAATAGTGCTACTTTTGTAGCCTGTCTTTCAGTCCAGTCGTAATCCTGAAATACGTGAGTTTCTGTCTCTTGGTTATCACTTCAAGGAAGCCGTCAGTTTTTATTTTGGACCAGGGTCAATAATTCTCTTCCTCTTGGAGTGCATGAATGATTGGTAACCCTTCCCAAGCCACTCATTCCCAGGTGTTTATCTCCATCTTACCTCACTATGATTATACTTTAATCCTATTTAGTGAAATTGCAGAGATTCTGGCCGTTTGTCAGTAATGCTTTGCAAACCTTCTCTCCCCAAAGGTTAAGTTGTTCACATTCAGATACCAATTGTAATCATACATATTAGGTGACAGCGTAACCTGGAATTGGACTATTATCTGTATTTGCATTAATCTTCCCCCTTTTACATCTTCAATTGCAGGGCAAATAACAAGAAAGAGAGGCTTTAATTTCAGTTGTAAATGTCACGTTCCTTCCTATGATGAAGATTTGTTCTAGGCGAAACATTACAAATGGATAAAATCCTCAGTCTTCAGGGTCAGTTACTTAGTATGAAAATATATGGGTGGGATTTGGTGAAAAATATCACCATCCACAACAAAAGCAATTGCATAACATTTACCCAGGGGATAAACAAAAATTAGCAAATATCTATTTAGAGATGGGATGTGGAATTTTTTTTTCTACAGGGCAGAAAATTGCAGAGAAATATAACCAGGTTTTCAGGCTAGAGATTTTTTCCCCTCTAATACTAAATACTTTTTATATTGTTAATGTACTAATGTACTCTCTGATAATAATTTCATTTTTTTTTCTCCCTTTGAGAATTGCACTGTAAAATGAATTGCATTTAGAAAGATATTCTTGTTTCCTGCTTTCAAATATCGTTGCAGAAACTTAATGAAACACTCTTGTGCCTCAGTGGTGGATATGCAAAGCTGAAAGAGCTCAAAGAGAATGTTAATTTTATTAATTTTCATTTTAATAGGGAATTGAACATTTTTTCTTGTCTGGTATTCATAGAAAAGCTGGTCATAGTATCTTCTCCCACCAGCATTTCATATTAAATGTCTACTTTCCTATAAAGGCATTGAACAAATTTTGCAGTTATGAATCTTAATGTGATAAGCTGCTTGGAGTATGAGCTGGTAAATTGTTTAATAAATAAAATAAAATAAGTCAAATTGACCTTAGTCTCCTTTTTCATAACATGGAACAATATGAGATGGAATTTTCACTAGCAGATTGATTCCCATTGGCTGAAAAACCCAATATGTAGTCCTCAATGAATTTATGTGTAGATCAGAAGTCTCCAAATTTGGCAACCTTTAACACTTATCAACTTCCACTCCCAGAATTCCTCAGCCAACATGGCTAGCTGAGGAATTCTGGGAGTTGTAGTACACAAGTCTTAAAGTTGGAAAGGCATAGTCTAGATCTGTGATGGCGAACCTATGGCATGGGTGCCACAGGTGCTGGCACGTGAACTGTTGCCCTAGCTCAGCTCCAATGTGCATGTGTGTGCCAGCCAGCTGATTTCTGGATTGCACAGAGGCTCTGGGAGGGCCTTTTTGGCTTCCAAAGAGCCTCTGGAGGGATGAGAGAGGGTGTTTTTACTCTCCCCCAGCTCCAGGGAAGTCTTTGGAGCCTGGGGAGGGCAAAACACACACCTACCGGGGCCACCAGAAGTTTGGAAACAGGCCATGTCTCACCTCCAGACAGCCTCTGTGTGTGAGGGGGTGAAACTGTTTTCGCCCTCCCCAAGCATTGAATTATGGGTGTGGGCACTCGCGCATGTGTAATAGCACATGCACATGCTCTTTCGGCACCCGAAGAAAAAAAGGTTCACCATTAGTGGTCTAGATCCATGATGGAGAATCTATGGCGCATGTATCACAAATGGCATATGGAGACATATCGGAGGGCATGCAAGGCATTGCCCTATGTCAGTTCCAGCATCCATGTGTGCAATAGTCAGCTGATTTCCAGCCTTGGGGAAGGCCATTTTGCCCTCCGGAGGCTTTAAGGAAGCTTCCCTGAAGGCTCTGGAGTGCAAAAAATGGAAGTCCGTTTTTCCAAACTTCTGGTTTCACCATCCCAGGTTTCATGTGCGGGGATGGGTGCAACATGGGGATGTGTGCATGCTTGGGGGGAGGGAATGGGTGTGGGCACCTGCGTGTGTATTCTCACACGTACACACACCCTTTTGGCATGTGAACCAAAAAGGATTCACCATCGTTGGTCTAGATCCGGGGTAGACAAAGTTGGCTCTTCTATGACATGTGGACTTCAATTCCCGGAATTCCTGAGCTAGCATGATTGGCTCAGGAATTATGAGAGTTGAAGTCCACATGTCATAGAAGCCCTATATCCCTATACCATTTATGTTTTTGACCCCCCCCCCCCCCCTTACTCAGTTGCTCTGCAGAAATAATTAACCAAGTATGAAAGCTATAGAACTCGCTGTTTGGGGCAGAATTGAAGGAATCCCTCCCCAAGGAGCTATGGCCAAAGATTAAAACAGGTGCAAATATAACTTAAATAAATGGATTTGGTGGCGCTGTAGAAAAGCGATTACTAAATGGGCTATAAAGATTTACTTTGTGATTCCGACTTGGAGAAAACAAGGAAGTAAGTGACCAAGATTAGATATACCAAGCAGACTGGATAATTCATTGACTTTTTTTCTTTAATTGGACATTGGATTAACTTTGTTTTGTTCTCCTATTCACCCTTAATACATTAAATAATCGCAATAGTCGTTCAGTGCTTTGGGATTTCATAATGATAACCATTCTTATTTGTGATGGTAATTCTTTTATTCTGTTGGTCTACCTAATTCATCTGCTTAATTCGTCAGTGCCACATATATAACTTTTATTAACTAAAGTGTCTAAATGTCTTACATCTTTAATGACTTACTTATGATAAAACGGCCTTTTGCATTTTAAGTAACTGAGGGGGTAAAGATCTCCTTATTTAAGATCTCCTTATTTAAGGCCATTGTATAAAGTACATGATTAATGCTTCTGATGAACGAAAGCTCATAGCCACAAGAATTTACACAGGTCATCAGTTCTTGGCTCTCAGTATTCTGGGCATTGTTCAGTGTTAAATAGTGAGATAAGATATGAAATGAGATATTTCACATGAGAGCTACTTTAGTCCAGAGTTAAGGCACTATCTAGAAGCCATGAGACTGTGAGTCCTAGTCCTGCCTTAGGCATGAAAGCCAACTGGGTGATTTTGGTCCAATCACCAGAAGACTGTGAGTTCTAGTCCCGCCTTAGGCATGAAAGTCAACTGGGTAATTTTGGGCCAATCACCAGAAGACTGTGAGTTCTAGTCCCGCCTTAGGCGTGAAAGCGCTCGGTGGCTCTGGGCTAATCACTCTCTCTCAGTCCAATCCACCTCACAGGGTTTTTGTGGTAGTAGTGAGCAGTAGGAAGGTATATTAGCTATTGTATCTATCTTGAATTGTTTATAAAAAATAATAATAAAGGTGGGTTACATAATAACCTAAACCAGTGATGGCGAACCTATGGCACGGGTGCCACTGGTGGCATGCAGAGCCATATCTGCTGGCACGCGAGCTGTTGCACTAGCTCAGTTCCAACATTCATGTGTATGCCAGCCAGCTGATTTTTGGCTCACACAGAGGCTCTGGGAGGGTATTTTTTGCTTCCAAAAAGCCTCTAAGGAGACAGGGGAGGGCATTTTTACCCTCTCCTGGCTCCAGGGAAGCCTTTGGAGCCTGAGGAGGGTGAAACACGAGCCTATTGGGCCCACCAGAAGTTGAAAAACAGACAATGTTTGGCCTGTAGAGGGCCTCCAGGGGATGAGAGAAGCTGTTTTCGCCCTCCCCAGGCATTGGGTGTGGGCACATGCGCAATAGCGCGCACCCATTCTCTTTCAGCACCCAAGGAAAAAAAGGTTCGCCATCACTGACCTAAACAAATACTCAAACCAGAATATCCTGGTGTATTTCAGGCAGAAATGAAATGTTTCATGCGTTCGTGGGATAACAATGGAAATCCCACATACACTTTAGTTTGGCACCCATGAACTATACGGATATAAACCTCTGTCCTTACTTCTATTGGCTACTCTGATTGCACAGACAGTGTAGAAGGGATGTTTTTAAAGCCCTCGAAACGCTTCAGAGGAAACAATCCCCTTGCTATGGATTTAGCTCTTGCAGACCTTTGTATGTACGGTATCTTCTTTTGTGTTCTTGCCTATTTTCTTGGGTAGCAAAACTGCGCCTCCAGGAAGAAAGCACCTTATCATTTACCACCCACCTACATGAGCTTTAGCAACTTCTCAGAGAAGATTTAAAAAACAACATGTAATTTACCAAGTAGGCTGGCAATCTTTTCTGTCTGACTATGCTTCTTAGTCATCACTCTGGTAAGAATAGCAAATAGGACATAATTTCGGTAGACTGGATAAAGGATGGGGGGGGAGAGGGGAGAATGGGGAGGGAGGGAAAGAGAGATTGGGGGGAGAGAGAGAAAGTCACAAGACAATAGTTGAATTATCACTTGAAGAAACAGGGAACAACACTGCTTGGTATGGAAAAGTTATGTTCTCGAAACAACAGTGTGGGTTGCAACTCTCAAAGTATTTGTCAATGAAATGTTTGGTAGACTCCTAAGTGCACTTAAAAAGTACATTTTTAAAAAGCCTATTTAGTAAAAATAAATAAAATGTAAATACTCCTCTTGCACAAAATCTCCAAACCTATTAAGTTGGTCCATGGCAAGATTATTAAACCTCAAAAATCAACTTTGAAAACAAATTTCATCTGTTATAAAATAGAAGTTACCAACGTTCTTAAAAATATAGCCAAAAATTAAAGATACATACAAAAAGATCTTCTACACTTATTGTTCTAAAATTTAGTAGGTGCAATCTAATAAAATGTTCGTTTCTGTTCCTGCAAGTGTTGTCCAGTTACAGTGGTACCTCAACCTACAAACGCCTGTACTTACAAAGTTCTCTAGATAAGAACCGGGTGTTCAAGATTTTTTTTGCCTCTTCTCAAAAACCATTTTTCACTTACAAACCCGAGCCTCCGAACCTGTAACCGGAAAAGGCAGGGAGAAGCCTCCGTGGGGCTTCTCTAGGAATCTCCTGGGATGAAACAGGGCAGGAAAAGGCGGGGAGAAGCCTCCATGGGGCCTCTCTAGGAATCTCCTGGGAGGAAACAGGGCCTCCACCCTCCCTGTGATATCCCCAATCGCACACATTTGCTTTTACATTGATTCCTTTAGGGAAAATTGCTTCTTACAAACTTCTTAAGAACCTGGTCATGGAACGAATTACAGCTACCACTTTATATCAAATATTACCCTAATATGTCAAAAAGTTGTAGCTGTTAGTTGTTTGCCAGTTACAGGGTTTTTTTCCTTGGTCTGTTGGTGAAAAGCCCAAATTGGATTTTGTCTGAAAGTATCCTAACGTTCTGTCTATATTACAAGTGAAGGAATATCTACAGGCACCATAATTCTCAACTTATGTCTGTACTTGAGTGTGCAATTATGGTTGTAAGTCATGTTGATCATTAAGTGTATCATCATGTGATACACATTTATGAAATTTTTTGTACTGCTCATTAAGGGAACAATATGGTTGTAAAGTGAACCCATTGTCCACAATGGAAATTTTTTCCCCAGAAACTGGAAGTAAAGGTCAATTTCCAGCAAGAAGTGTAATAAATTACGGTGATGTGACTGCAGAATGTTGCAAATGGCTATAAATTCAGGCTGGTCACCGAGCCTCCAAAATGTAATTGTGTGACCATAGGGAAGGAGGATGGCTGTTGGAACTTTGAATCCAGGTCTTAAGTACAATTTTTGGGGTTTGTCATAACTTTGAATCACCTTTAAAAATGATCATTAAGAGTTGTGGTGGAGCAGTGGTTAGAATGCAATATTTCAGGCTTGTTCTGCCAACTGCCAGCAGTTCAATTCTGACCGGCTCAAGGTTGACTCAGCCTTCCATCCTTCCGTGGTTGGTAAAATGAGGACCTAGATGGATGGGGGAAATATGCTGACTGTATAAACAGCTATAAAGCACTATGAAATGGTATATAAGTCTAAGTGCTATTGCTATTAAGTTTCCAGGCGTAAATTGAAGACTATCTGGATAGACGTTCCTTCAATTTTAATGCATACCACAATGAGGTGTTACTTCATCTTAATGCTTTGTTTGATTACACAAGTTATGTAGTCATGTCTTACAGCTCTCTTCCTCTCCGTCTCTCTCTCTCTCCCTCCCTCTGTCTCTCTGGAGTTGCCCTTAAATGTGTTTAAAGGCTTTTGGGATATCGTGCTTGTCCTACACTATATCTGCTAGGGTTTGGAACCCTAATCAGTGATAGCAAACCTTTTCGACACCAAGTGCCCAAACTGCTGCATGGGCATGCCCAAACTAAATGGTACACACATACACAAGCGCATGCGTGCATAAACATGCGTGCATGCATAGCAGAAACCCAAAACCAGCTGGCTGCGGGGAGGCGGGGCATCCCAAGACTGGCAGCAAGGCAAGAGTTAGGATCTTGTTCTTTTATGAGCTTCTGTTTTGTCATTTGCAGGAAAAAAACACCATGGAGATCTGATCTGGGGCAACGACACACATGCCAGCAAAGAGGGCTCTGTGTGGCACCTCTGGCACATATGCCATACATTCGCCAACACAGCCCTAGATGCATTCATTATAGTTTGTTTCTGCAGCAATTTATGATACCGATTACACTGGTCAACACAAAAAAATCATCAGCAAAGGCAATATGTTTGTTTTATTGAGTTTGCTGTGCTGATTCCAAAAATATGCTTAGTTTTTCTCTGTCACATAAAGTTTCTGATATAGAAACATTTTTGTTATTATGATATTTCTGATAGGTAGATTACTGTTTTCTTAATGTCACCCAGTATATTTCCTATACTTTATAATAATGATGCTCCTTCATGGAAACTACACCTGCTACAGAAAATCTATACTCATTTTTGAAATTAGGACAAAGAAAGCACAAAGAAAAGTACAAAAGTACAAAGTTAACTGCCATGATTACAAAAGATGGTTTTTTGTAGACCTGTGTTATAAAACCTGAAGGCCGAATCGGATTGAAATCAAAGAATGGAACAGATTAAATCTTAACTGGTCTTTGTAAAACTTACATCTCACCTTATCCTCAAGACAGTCCCTTCCATCGGGAGGGTTCCACTTGCTTAGCATATGAAATAAAGCTCACTACATGTAAGGCCTAGTTTTTCTCCATGGCTTTTCGTTTTGGGATTCTCTTTCGTCCCTCCATCGTTGCTTTAAATATTGTCTCTTTTTCATCTTGAGTTTTAAATGGATAAATAGAAATAGCTGGAAAAAACATGAAAGCACTTTCTGTTTCTTTGTAACGCTGTGAATATCAGATTGTTAGTCACTGCAAGCACATCTTCATCTTTGATTTGAGCAAATGTCCTTTTCCTCAAAACCAGCATTTTAGAAGAAAAAACATAGTTCTGCATTCTCTGAACAGTGCCTCAGTTTCAAAATCCTATTAGACAAAAAGATCAGTTTTTTTATCAGAGCAAGGAAAGTGATCTTAGGGAGTTGTGAAGTCACTAGTAAATATCCTTTGGGGAAATACATTACTAGATTAGTTTCCAGTTAGTATAGTTACAATTCATATCCCAAGGGTGTGAAAAGACAGGGCTATGATGTAAACATGGCAACATAAGAGAAAATAAGTTTCCATAAACCACAGGATGGTTAGGTTACTTTAAAATATTTTTGTATCTGTGAATAATACATACACGTTCAGTAGATATCACATCTTTTCAAAAATACTGACTCAATTTCTTTGGGAGTTTTATAACCATGTTATATAGAAAATGAGTCTTTGTATTTTTTTATTATTTGTTTAATACAGTGATATTTGCAAAATATCCAGAGAGATCATGCAAGTAAAACACTGAAGCAGCAGGTAGTAAGATTAGTATAATCAAATTTTAAAATATTAAAACATAATAAAAGGCCTGAGAGAATAAAATAGAGCCAGAATGAGAGCATTCCAGAAATGTTAGGTATTTATCATGACGGAAATTGTAAGATATCAGTGAAAACCTACACTAAATATCTGAAATGACTATTTGTGATGTGGGCAAGGTATGTACATACTTGATATTTGTCAATATTGAGGGATTTCGTTCCATTGAATGATTTGGCAGATCCTGTAAAAGGATTATAATAATTTGGATTTAGAAGGATGAAAGTCGAATAGAGGAGCAAGACGGTGTGTTAAGTGTCAGTTCACTAGCCTTCCCCAAGTAGATACTCTTGAACCAGGATGGGTTCTAACTTAACTTGCTTCTGGTTCGCTTCCTCCTGCAGCCATGTGGCCATGCATGCAGTAGCAAAAAATCCAACCCCCCCCCAAACCCCCCCCCCAAGATGGCAACACATCCACAGTGCCAGAAACTCAGCTTCTGCGCATGCCCAGAAGGAAAAAAAAAATAAGATGGTGCCCGCCACAGACCTACACTAACCATTGTGACATCACAAGCAGTTTGCTACAGATCCGAACTAGGAGGAACCTAACTCTGCCCTTGAAATGTTTAATTCCCATAAAGAGGGAGGTCAGTCATGCAACATAGAAAACTTGAACCAATTCAGAAATAATCAGTATACAGTGTTCCCTCGATTTTCACAGGTTCGAACTTCACGAATAGCCTATACCACGGTTTTTCAAAAAATATTAATTAAAAAATATTTCGCGGGTTTTTTTCTATACCACGGTTTTTCCCGCCCGATGACGTCATACATCATCGCCAAACTAATAATTTTTGCAAATAAATAACAAAAAATAATTATTATCGTTAATAAATAATTATGTTTATAAATATCAGGATTACTAAGTGTCTTATTCAATGGTGAATACCAGTAATAATGGTAAGTAAATTGTTGTTAAGGGAATGGGAAATGGTAATTTAGGGGGTTAAAGTGTTAAGGGTTGGCTTATGATACTGTCCATAGCCAAAAATGGTGTATTTACTTCCCTATCTCTACTTCGCGGAAATTCGACTTTCGCGGGCAGTCTCGGAACGCATCCTCCGCAAAAATCAAGGGAACACTATATATATATTTTTTGGCAAAGAGTGGCATGAATGCCCGGCCAGTTCTCCGTACTGAAGGAGCGGGTCCAGCAGTCACATGGGTTGCTCACGTCCAATCCGATGGAACTGAGCCTAGTATTAAAAAAGCTTGCCGGATCCGCCCCTTCCCCAGAATTCGCTCAGTTCGCATATCCTGCGGTTGTATTGTGATAGCTCGTTCAACATTCTAACACCTTCCCTTCGATCTTTCCTTCAAAAAATAGTAAGATTTATTGTCTTTATTTATTACTTGCACCATTGCGCCAGCCGTTTAAAGGAAAAAAGTAAAAAAGCGGCTCGGCTTTGTCCCTTAGGAGAAGTTGCGGTTTCGTTTTCCCCCGGCGGTTTTGCCGGTTACGATTCCTGCGGCCGCTAGTGGATTCTTCTAATCCCTTGGCCCGGAGGTCCTGGTGCAAGTATTTATCGATTACATTATTGATTATTTATCGTATAAGGGCTTAAAAAATACCTCCTGCGGAGTGAGACGCCTTCCAGTCTCCTGGACTTAGTCGATCGCTTTTCCCTTAAGAAATTCTACGGAGCGATCTTTTCGGCGCGAAGGCCTTCGCGCCCTTTTTTTAAATCTAGGCCTCTCGTGTTGGCCTCCTGCCAGCCGCGTAGGCCTCAGTCCACCGCGTGGATCCCGGAGCGGGCCTTGGGGGTCCCAGGCTAAATTCTCCACCGGCTAAGCCTCTAACCAGAGTGCCTTGGTTTACTTAATTATAAAGTTTAGGGAGGCTGGCCCCGCTGGATTTGGGGGCACGAACTCTGGGTTTGCCCAGATTGTCCTCACTCTTCAGCAGCTTCGAGGCCTCGAAGCAGGATCCATTCCTCTTGGGAAGTCCTTGAAATTCTTCTCCTTATTATTTAATTATTGGCTCAGCCTTGTCTTCTGTTAATTTTCAGACTATGGCTTCTTTTCCCAAGAGAGGCACAACTAAAGGTCCCAGAGAGGCCAGGCCTACTGGCGATGAGATTACTAGCATCCCCCAGGCCTCTTCCTCCTCTTCTCCAGGGGCCCGCCCCCCGACCAAGGTCACCAGGGCCGAGAAGAGAAGGGACCTAGCCCTACAAAAAATTCATGACAAATCAGCAAAACGTTTGAAAGTGCAGGCCCAAGTAATCAGTAGTCAAGACCCCCCAGAGGCCTCTAGCCTGCCTCCTTCTGGGGTCCCTGTGTTATCTCTGGATGAGCCAAACCTAGACAGACCCCAACCTAACCTATGGGGCATAGGTCCAGAGGAACCAGATATTATTGAAGATTTCCCCCAGCCAGGATCCTCCCAGGCCTTTAGGGATTCTTCTGCCATTTCTGCTGATATTTCCAATTTACCTCCTGAGTTCCAGTCTATTTTTGCTGTGTTGTCCAAAGCCATTGATGCCAAACTCTCCACCATCAATGCGCTTCCTCTACCTCTTCCTCCTTCTCGTCCCTCCCGCCCCTTGGGTTCTTCCCCAGCGGTCAGAGCTCCTATTCAGGATGATTCAGATTCCTCCCAGGATGAATACGAGGAGATGGAGGATGATGAGGACCCTTTCCAGGGATTATCTGATGATGAGGAATCCCAAATAAAGGTTCCCCCTCCAATTACTATTTTCCCCTCTCAATTATTCAAATCTCTTCTCCTCAAAGCTAGAATTTCTACGGGATTAGCGGCCCAGGAGAAACAAGCCTCCACTCCCACTGATCCCCCGGAGGAGAATTTACCTTACTTCACAGAGGAACAGGAGGATAACGAGGTAATTCCTATGCCTAAATTGTTTAAAGATGCCTTACTCAAACAGTGGGAATTTCCAGCCTCTGGCCTTAATCCCTCCACCAAGGACAGAAAGTTGTACAAACTTTCCTCTTCCTATGAGGAACTTCTATCCTTTCCTAAACCGGATGAACCTGTCAAGATTCTTCACTCGGCAGCGGCTGTGCCAGGAGAGGCGGAGGAAGTCCTCCGCCCAGAGGACAAGCGCATTGAGCAAATGCTCAAAAGGGGATTCACCTCTGATTCCTGGGCCATTAAAAGTTCTGCAGCGGCTTCCTTTTTTTCCAGAGCCATGCTGCTGTGGCTTCGCCAACTGCAACAGCATATTCCTCCCGATGACTTGAGAGGTCAACAAGACTTCAACAAGGTCTTTGCAGCTGCCCAGTACGTGGCTGATGCTACATTGCAATCTACTAGATTTTCTGCTAAGTCTATTGCAGCTTCTACAACGGCAAGAAGACTCCTTTGGATTCGCCCTTGGCAAGCGGGAGTTCGCCAAAAGTGGCAGTTATCCCAGGGCCCCTTGAAGCGCGACCTGCTCTTCGGTGATCTTCTGGATCCACTCCTCACGGAAACCACGGACAAGAAGAAAGTTTTGGGTCCAACCACTAAAAAGGCTACCAAAACGCAGTCCTTTCGTCGCCCAGGGCGCCAGCAAGACCAAGCGGCGTCCTATCAGAGGTCTCCAGGTCAGTATTCCCCCCGCTTTCGTTCCCAAGGTAGGAACTCCAGGGGTAGAGGGTTTCGCTTCCAAAGGGGAGCTTCATCTAACAGGGCTTCAAAGAAACCTAGATGGTAACCTTTCCTCTATTCCCATAGGGGGTCGCCTAGCTCATTTCGCCTCTAATTGGCGTTTCACCTCCAAAGACCCTTGGGTCATTGACACTGTTCAAACAGGTCTTCTTTTAGAATTTGTTTCTCCTCCCCCAAGACGTTTTATTTCCTGCCCTTCTCCCAGGTCATCCTCTGATTGTAACCGTATGGAGGAGGCCATTTCTCATCTATTGTCCATCAGAGCCATTCAACCGGTCCCTTCCGATCAGAGGGGCCTAGGTTTTTACTCCATTTTATTTATGGTTCCAAAGTCCTCCGGAGGTTGGAGAGCTATTTTGGATTTAAAGAAACTAAACCTATTCATCAAATATAGGAAGTTTAAGATGCACTCCTTGCCTTCTATTTTGGCCGCCATCCACTCGGGAGATTTCATGACTTCCTTGGACCTCACTGAGGCCTACCTTCACATTCCTATAGCCAAATGCCACAGAAAATTTTTACGTTTTTCTTTTCAAGGCAGGCACTTCCAGTATAGGGCGATGCCTTTTGGCCTCTCCTCGGCCCCTCGGGTCTTTACAAAACTCTTGGGGTCCCTGGCGGCCTATATCCGGGCGTTTCCCATTCACATTTTATGTTATCTTGATGATATTTTGATTCATGGGAACTCCCTAGAGAAAGTGAAAACAGACCTTTCTGTTACCATGTCAGTCCTTCAGGACCATGGATTTTCCATCAATTTTGATAAAAGTCATCTCCAACCTTCCACATCCATTGCTCACCTGGGATCCATTATTGATTCAGAATCCTCCCAGGTGTTTCTCTCTCCCGAGAGAAAACTCAGTATAGTGGAGTTAATTTCTAACATTTTATCTAATTCTTCAGTATCCATAGTCACTCTATCTTCCCTTTTGGGGAAGATGGTGTCATGCATAGGCATCATTCCCTGGGCTCGCCTTCATGCTAGGGAACTCCAGTGGCTCCTGTTACCTTTTCAGAGATCGGGGCACAGCAACTCAAATCGACGCATTGTCATCCCACTGAGTGTTCGCAGATCCTTCAAGTGGTGGAAGTCTCCGGCCATGGACAAAGGATCCCCGTTCAGGTGCCCGGATCAATTTGTCATCACCACAGATGCCAGTCTATCGGGATGGGGCGCCCACGCCCAGGGGATGATAGCCCAGGGCACGTGGTCCCCGGAGGAAGCTTCCAGGCCAATCAATTGGCTAGAGTTAAGAGCCGTTTCCCTGGCGCTGAAGCATTTCTCTCCTCGCATTCCCAACCGGCACGTTCTCATTCTCACCGACAACATTGCCACAAAAAGCCATATCTGCAGACAGGGGGGCACGAGATCCAAGGCTCTCATGAGGGAGGCCCTCAAGTTTGGGCCTTTGGGCGGAAAAACATCTCCAGTCGCTCCTAGCCGATCACATCTCCGGGAGTCTCAACGTCCAGGCGGATTGGCTATCCCGAGCAACGATAGACCCAGGAGAGTGGAACCTCCATCAAGACCTGTTCCATCAAATCACCCTCAGATTCGGCCTACCAGTCCTGGATCTCTTCGGGACCAATGCGAACGCCCAACTCCCTCGCTTCTATGCCAGATTTCCATCCCCGGGAGCGGAAGCAATCAATGCCCTCCGGAGTCCATGGCCTCCAGGCCTACTCTACGCATTTCCTCCAATTCCAATCCTCCCGGACGTGATTCACAAGGTCCTCACCGAGAGGGCCCGAGTAATCTTAATCGCCCCTCATTGGCCCCGCCGGCCCTGGTTCGCGGATCTCCAACAGCTGTCCGTCCAGGACCCTTGGCGACTCCCCGTTTCGGGGGATATGCTGCGGCAGGGGGCCTCTTTCCATCCAGACCCGGAGTGGTTCCACCTCACCGCCTGGCTGTTATCAGGAGAGATTTAGAACTGCGTGGCCATGACCCCGATTCAGTGGAGGTCATCTTAAAGGCCAGAAGGGGCTCGACCAATCGAATCTATGACCACACGTGGTCCAAGTTTCACCAGTGGTGTCTACAGGAAGGTTTCTCCCCTCTGTGCATCCCCATACACAGAATTATTTCCTTCCTTATGCTAGGCTTCCATAAAGGGCTTTCCACCAGCACCCTCCGGCGTCATCTGGCAGCCATCTCATCTGTCCTGGGGGGCCCCCGCAGACAGCCTCTCCGATCCTTCCCTGAAGTTCAGGAATTCCTCAAGGGCATAGCCAACCTCAGACCTTCCAAGGTCCACAGGTATCCATCCTGGGATTTGCCACGGGTTCTCCATTCCCTCACGCAGGCTCCATACGAACCCCTAAAATCGGCATCCCTCAGGTACCTATCCTTTAAGGTAGCTTTCCTGGTGGCTATTACCTCTGCCCGACGCATTTCGGAGCTGGCCGCCCTCTCAATCAGGCAGGACCTTTGTCAATTCCATCAGGACAAGGTAGTTTTGCGACTGGACCCCACCTTCTTACCCAAGGTCAGTTCCATGTTCCACAGATCTCAGGATATTGTCCTACCTTCCTTCTGCCTCCAACGAGACCATCCCTTGGCAATTAGATGGCACACCCTGGATCTCATCAGAGCGCTGAGAATATATATCCAACGCACAGGACCCTTTCGAAGGTCAGAAGCACTTTTTGTAGCCTATCATCCCAGAGTCATGGGGGCCAAAGTGTCTTCAACAGTACTGGGCCGTTGGATCAGAGGGACTATATCTAAGGCCTATGAGTCGGCCTCCCTCTCCGTTCCAAGGAACATCACAGCGCATTCCACCAGGAGCGCAGCCACCTCGGCCGCTTGGGCGACTCAAGCCCCGTTGGAGGAGGTCTGCAAAGCAGCCACTTGGGCCTCGCCAAATTCCTTCATCAGGCACTACAAGATTGATTCTTACGCTTCAGCGGACGCTGCCTTCGGCAGAAGGGTACTCCAATCCGTTATCTCACACGATAGCAATCTAATCCCACCCTAGGGACCATCTATTGGGTATGTCCCATGTGACTGCTGGACCCGCTCCTTCAGTACGGAGAATAGGCGTTGATTGCTTACCTGAACGCCTCTTCTCGTACGGTGAGCGGGTACAGCAGTCACTTCCCGCCCTTGTATGTGTCTTCTTTACCTTTCTATACTTTTCTTCCTCTAACAATGAGAGTTGAACACTACAGAGCTTCACAACTGAGCCTAGTCTATGGATTCGCGAATTCTGGGGAAGGGGCGGATCCGGCAAGCTTTTTTAATACTAGGCTCAGTTCCATCGGATTGGACGTGAGCAACCCATGTGACTGCTGTACCCGCTCACCGTACGAGAAGAGGCGTTCAGGTAAGCAATCAACGCCTATTTCCTGCCATTCCCCCTGGGTTTCTCTCTCTCGTGCAGGGTATGGGAGGCAGCCTCGCGCCAGATGTATGGGAGGCGTGTGCTCCTCCTCACTGCCTCAGAGTCCCTCTTTTTTTTTTAATCCTTAAAGTTTTGGATTTTTTTGGTTCCCTTCACCTCACCTTCTTCCTTCAGCAGCGACTGTCCTCCTCCTCCTCTTCTTCCTCCTCCTCTTCTTCCTCCCACCCAAATTCCGAGCTTTTATTTCTTTCCTAATGGGTTTGCATGCATTATTTGCTTTTACATGTCGGTTGGCGGGCCCCAGGGGAAGAGCCTTCTCTGTGGCAGCCCCAACTCTCTTGAACCAGCTCCCCCCAGAGATTAGAACTGCCCCTACCCTCCTTGCCTTTCGTAAACTCCTTAAAACCCACCTTTGTCATCAGGCATGGGGGAACTGAGATATTTCCCCCGGGCCTATACAATTTATGTCTGTTTAATAATGGGGTTTTTAAAATATTTTTAAATTGTAAATTTAAAATATTAGATTTGTCATGAACTGTTTTTATTGTGTTGTGAGCCACCCCGAGTCTATGGAAAGGGGCGGCATACAAATCTAATAAATAATTAATAATAATAATAATATTAATAATAATAATAATACATTGATTCCTATGAGAAAAATTGCTTCTACTTAAGAACTTTTCTGTTTAAGAACCTCGTCACGGAATGAATTAAGTTCTTAAGTAGAAGTACCACTGCATATATGTCAAAAATACACTTCAGCCGATTAGCCAGGAATTGTTGTTGTTTTAAATGTAATTATGCATCACATTCCAAAATGAAAGGTAAAGCTTTTTAATAGCGCATGGATCTTTGAACTGGGGCACGAATGCTGTGATTAGAAATGTAGCAAATGATGGATGATCGCTGTGTCTCCCAATGTGTGAAATATGGATATGTAAATACTTCAAGCTGATCATCCGGGAAAATAATCAAGGGATGGACAGATAATTAATGCATTGTCAGCCTGAACAGAGAACTCAACTTCCAGCGTTTAATTTATTAAAAAGGGGAAAAAAAGAAATAGCTCACGGATATGTATACTGGTATGTTTATATTGTTTGTCACTTGTTGGTGCTATTGCTGTCAGCAATAGAAAAAGGGGGAAAATATAATCTGTCCTATTTCTGTGCCTCGGGGTTATAGTTGTACCTCATTTCATTAGATCACAGTCTAAACGAGAATGGCAAGATTTTGGGGGTGACACAGGGCAGCAAAAACTACAGAAGCATTTAATTCTCCCCGGACTCGTAGTAAGCTTCTTTACATTCGCTAAAAGCAACATTAGCAGAATGCTAAGCATGTCCTTTTAGGACATCGCCTATGGGACTAAAACCGCGAAGGTTGCATTGCCTCCGACTGAATTAATAGCAATGTGAAAAAAAATCTGTAGGTTGAGCTAGCCGGAGCTGTGTTATAAAATCCACCATGGCGTTGCTCGCTTTAGCAGATATTTAGAAATTCTCTGTCCAAAAGGAAAGGATTTGATTAAGAAAACCTAGTGCCTTTTTTCAAAAATAATAAAATAAAAAAAGCCTTGTCTGTGTTAGCATTATTAAGCATTTCTCTTTTGGGAAGAGGAAAAGATGAGCAAATAAAGCTAAGTGTAACAGGTGTTTGATGAATTACTCATAGATAGCTCTTATTTAATCTATCTGTGTACACTGGTACAGAGGAAAATGCTTCCCTGTTTTAATCATTAGAAGCAGTCTGAATATGTGGTGTTATTTATACCTCCCCCCCTCTCGAATGCGGAAAGGCTTTATCCAAGTGAAATATTGCATCTGGGCATGTTGCTTTTCCCCGTGTTGGTTACTGCTTCGTTGTCTGAGGTTTGCAGACTACAGATCTTGTTTGACTGCCTTATCGGCGCCTTCAGGTGGATCTGGAATAAAGCGACAACATTGGGATGGATTTGTGAAAAGCAGACGGTGTGCTCTTTGGTGCTGCTTCTCCGAAGACCTCGAGTTATATTTTTAAATAAGAAGATTGAGGTTGAAAGTGGATGTTGACCTCGACTGAAAGAGTGTTCTTCCAAATTTGTCTAATGTTGTCCTCCTTAACTCTTGTGGCTTGCACGGAAAGAAGTAATGGAAATCCTTACTACATAAAAACAATGGTCTGGTGATATTGATTTGATAAGAAGACAACAGATAACTGGATTAGCATCTGGTCAATAAGGCTTGTCTCTGGTTAGGTTATCTTCAAATTAAAATTTAAAAGGTCGTAGCACAAAAGGCTTTGTCGATGCTACATTGAACCTATTTTCCTGCAGAAAGTATAGTTGAGAAGGGGTCGTCTTTGGAAACAAAAAGAGGATGCTCCATTCCCTCCAGCCGATTTCTGTCCATGTTTGTCTCCTGCTTCTTCTTGCTTGTGAATTTCTTCCTGCAGGAACTCCATCACAGAACTTCTGACTGCTGTGTAAAGAGTCCTTCACTTACGAGCAGTAGAGGGTTGCACCCAGTATTGCTGGAATCAGGCTTCCAGTAGCGGAAATTGTCCATGCCACTAACGCATGCACCCGTGTGAGATTTTGCTTCTGCACATGCGCAGAAAGCAAAATCTCACGCAAGTATGCTCTCGCGTGTGAGATTTTGCCAATTTTCAGCGTTTTTTTGCTTCCGCACATGCGCGAGACCATCCTCGCACAAGATTTCGCTTGCTGTTCATGATCTAGCTGCCCCATGCCTGGCGACACAGATGGGTCTTAAGGATCTTGCGAAAGGCAAGGAGGGTGGGGGCTGATTCCAGAGGGCCGGGGCCACCACAGAGAAGGCTCTTCCCCTAGGCCCCACCAGACAACATTGTCTAGTCGACAGGACCTGGAGAAGGCCAACTCTGTGGGACCTTATCGGCCACTGGGATTTGTGCGGCAGAAGGTGGTCCCGTAAGTAATCTCATCCGATGCCATGTAGGGCTTTATAGGTCATCACCAACACTTTGAATTGTGTTTGGAAACCAATCGGCAGCCAATGCAGGCCATGGAGTGTTGGGGAAACATGGGTGTATCTGGGAAGACCCATGATGACTCGCACTGCCGCGTTCTGCACGATTTGAAGTGTCCAAACATTGTTCAAAGGTAGCCCCATGCAGCTAAACCTACCTATCATAAAATAAAACAGATCGTGTGCGTAGATCTGAATGCTTTATTAGAAGAACAGGACATGGTGAAACTAAGGGAGAATAGGAATACATACTCTGAGAACCAATTACAAGATAGGGAATATTGAGTTACTGCTGAACATAACAATTAATGGATACAAGTAATTTAAATCCCACCAGCGATGCTCTGGGTGTGGGATGTGAGTTTGTCCTTGGGTGAGCATGTGTTACAGATTAAAATGGATGCTTCTTTGTGCTTCTGTCTTCTCCAAATGACAAAGGAAATGGAGTCTGGCTTGCCAGTGTGCACTTGTTACGAGACTGTGGTTTGATGGGTAATGGGGTGCAGTTAACTACAAACCATACACAGTGTTCCCTCGATTTTCGCAGGGGATGCGTTCCGAGACTGCCCGCAAAAGTCGAATTTCCGCGAAGTAGAGATGCGGAAGCAAATACATCATTTTTGGCTATGAACAGTATCACAAGCCTTCCCTTAACACTTTCAACCCCTAAATTACAATTTCCCATTCCCATTATTACTCACCATGTTTATTTATTAAAGTTTATTTAAAAAATGTTTTTTAAAGGAAGACAAAAGTTTGGCAATGATATATGACGTCATTGGGTGGGAAAAACCGTGGTATAGGGGAGAAAACCGCGAAGTATTTTTTAATTAATATTTTTGAAAAACCGTGGTATAGACGTTCCGCAAAGTTAGAACCCGTGAAAATCAAGGGAACACTGTACTTGGAATTTTTGTCTTTGGCCACTAGATGGAGCTAGAGAGCAACAACAATATATAAAAGTTATGTGCTGGGACATGACAATCTGTATAAGCATCCATCTTAGTTGCCATCCCATAATGCATTAAACATAGAATGATTGGTGCAGACAGCAAGCCACGCCAAGCACCAAGTCTCCAAATGCAATATAGGTACTCCAATGAGCAAACTGGGATGTTAGAATTAAGGCTGTTGTGCCAACAAATGTGGTTAGTTCCTTTTGATTCAGCCTGGAGAGATTGTGGCTTTTAAAAACCATCATAAACAGAAGCTTCTAATGACCTGGCCATTTTGAAAACTGCTATATGACACTTGGGATACCTGCCCCATTCTGTGCATCTGTTTTTTAATGATCTCTCAGCCAGAATCAGGGTTTTTTTTTCATGAAGTAAAAATGGCTGAAGCCTTGCCAATGCTTGACTTCCCAAGGTACATTCCGACACTGAATTGCCCTTCTCTCACATATGCTCAGCTATTGACAGCTCGCAACATGCCAAGGATCTCCCAATTCAATAGCCCAAATCTTGGCAAAATGTCCTAGTTTTTATTTCCTTGTTTATTTTGGACCACCCCCCTTCTGATTTCGGCTGTTTAGGGGTTTAACGTGGCCACAAACTGCATATATAACTGGGGGACCTTGTCGTTAATGAACAGAATCTATGAAGACAGGTTTTCAGAACTTGATTGCGAACTTGGCAAAGTGACAGGTTTGTAGCTGTAAATTTCAGCAGCCATGCAATGGATTGGAGGAAGTAAGAAAGTGGAAAAATGGTATACAATGCAATGCGATATCAAAATGAGGCCACTTTCAATGTTTATTTATTTTTATTATTTATTTTATTCATTTGTCCAATACACAATACGTATGGAAGGGAATAGACATGAACTCTTCGGAGAGGAGCGGCATACAAATCTAATAAATTGAATTGAATTAAATGAAGTAATATATATAAAGATAATATGTAAAAATAGAGGAGAAGATATATGAAAGGAAGAAAATATATATGATATACAGTGGAACCCCGACATAAGAGCTGCTCTACTTAAGAGCAACTCGAGATAAGAGCTGGGAGGGGAGAGATATTTTTGTTCTACTTACAAGCCCAAATTCGAGATACAAGCGCCAAGGAGCTGTCTCCTGAAGCCAAACGCTAACTTCCGCGTTCAGCTTCAGGAGACAGCTGCGAAGCGGCGCGCGTGTTTTAAAAGGTTGCAACCGGCCTGGGGGGCTCGGGGGGGTGCTTGCAGCTTTCTTTCTTGCTCTTTTTCTTTCTCTCTTTTACCTTCCCTTCCTCTATTTCTTCTTTTCTTTCTCCTTCCCACCTTCTTCCCTCCCTCCCTCCCTTCACTCATTCCTCTCTTACTCTCCCCTTTCATAAGTTTCCTTGCTTCCTTCCTCTGTTCCTGTCCCTTCCCCCTTTCTTTCTTTCTTTCTTTCTTTCTTTCTTTCTTTCTTTCTTTCTTTCTTGCTCTTTTTCTTTCTCTCTTTTACCTTCCCTTCCTCTATTTCTTCTTTTCTTTCTCCTTCCCACCTTCTTCCCTCCCTCCCTCCCTTCACTCATTCCTCTCTTACTCTCCCCTTTCATAAGTTTCCTTGCTTCCTTCCTCTGTTCCTGTCCCTTCCCTCTTTCCTTCCTTCCTTCCCACCCTCCGTCCATTCATTCACCCATTCCTCTCTTGATCGCTTAAAGCCGGTCCCTGGTGCAAAAAGGGTTGGGGACCTCTGTCCTACAGGATTGGGTGGCAGAGAAGTTGAACTTTAAAAGTTTAAGAAAGTTTACAAGTTAAGTGAAAGAAACTTCATTATTCATTTATATGTACATGTACATTTCTTCATTAAAAACATGTCTTTCTGCATAATTTAGACTAACTTTGTGAGTTTTTTGAGGGCTGGAACCAATTAAAATTATTTACATTAATTCCTATGGGGAAAAGTCGTTCGAGATAAGAGCTGCTCGACTTAAGAGCCCAGGTCCGGAACGAATTAAACTCGTATCTCGAGGTACCACTGTATGAGATAAAGGAAAGACAATTGGACATGGGACGAAAGGCACACTAGTGCACTTATGTACGACTCTTACTGACCTCTTAGGAACCTGGAGAGGTCAATCGTGGATTAGTCTAAGGAAGAAACGTTGGAGGTTAGGGGTTGACACTATTGAGTCCGGTAATGAGTTCCACGCTTCGACAACTCGATTGTTAAAGTCATATTTTTTACAGTCAAGTTTGGAGCGGTTAATATTAAGTTTGAATCTGTTGCGTGCTCTTGTGTTGTTGCGGTTGAAGCTGAAGTAGTCATTGACCGGTAGGACGTTGCAGCATATGATCTTGTGGGCAATACTTAAATCGTGTTTTAGGCGCCGTAGTTCTAAGCTTTCTAGACCCAGTATTGTTAGGGTTAGGGTTAGGGTTAGGGAGTTAGGGTTAGGGTTAGAAAACCTAGCTGTATTATTTTGTTTGCTAAATAGTCGGTTGGTTATTCTCTGCAAAACTGATTTTACAGAGCTAATTTGGTGATAGAATAATAATGCCCCAGGGGAAAAAAAAGAATATTTCAATTAGTTATTTCAAATAACTTCATATAGATCTGATAGAGGCAAGATCTCAATGGGTTAATGGTTCTGGAGATAGTTTCTGATCCAGTGGTTTGAGTCCTAACACTGTATGGCTGAGTGATTTCCTGCTGCTCACTTCAGCTCCTCTCCACTTAGAAGTTTGAAAGCGAGTTTGAAAGCGAGTTGGTGCTCCATGCAGGCCGGCAGATTCCCGTGAGCTATGAGCCTTCCCAGGTGCAATGCCCATTTATGAGGAGGCTCCAATGAATGGAGCCTAGGATGCTATTGTAGGAAGAGCCACTGTATTTTTTCATTTGAAGCCAGGTCTCCCTCATGTGGCACACTTTGGTATGCTTTCCTACCATAGATCTGGTAAATTGACAGCCAAAGTATATTGGGGTCTCTTGGCTAATGTAACAACACCATGCACCAATAGTATAATAATAATGAGTCTTAAGAGAGACTGTTTCTATTTTTCTTTTCTTTTTTAAGTTTTATTTACAATTGTGGATACAGAAAAAATAACAATACAAAGACAAAACTAACATACAAAAAGAGAATATATAAAAAAGAGAAAAAAATGAAAAACAATACATCAAAACACATAATAAAATGTAGGCGAGTACAAGACCAGTCGGCATAATCTTCAGAACTATGTATATTGTCTTTAGCCCAGTTGTAGCT
The DNA here is from genome assembly GCF_031021105.1 of Erythrolamprus reginae. Lineage (NCBI taxonomy): Eukaryota > Metazoa > Chordata > Lepidosauria > Squamata > Dipsadidae > Erythrolamprus > Erythrolamprus reginae. The sequence continues at coordinate 51,423,323 of NC_091951.1, forward strand.
AATTTCAAAAATTTTATTTATTTATTTATTTATTTATTCATTCATTCATTCATTCATTCATTCATTCAAACAATTATAGGGTGATAATTTGTCCAAATAAAACATTAGATAAGTAATGATAAAAAGTAACAAAAGAAGACAATAGGACAGGGACAGTAGGCACAGTGGTGCGCTTATGCACGCCCCTTACAGACCTCTTAGAAAGGGAGAGAGGTCAATTGTAGATAGTCTAAGGTTAAAGGTTTTGGGGTTAGGAGTAGAAACCACAGAATCAGGTAGTGCATTCCAGGCGTTAAAATTAGTTTAACTCTTGTAGATAACAAAAAATAGAAGCAAAACATATACGTATATATATAACATGGAAAACAAATAATAGTCTTACTTAATAATTCATAACTTTATCTTATTTGCTCTATTAAGTTTTCACCAGGTATGATTTTTTTAACATAATTAGGTGTTTACAATGTACTTAGCGAGTATTGTTTCTATTTTCTAACCAGTGATAGAGTAAATTCCAACAATCATAAAATTGTGTTTCCACTTTGCCTTTTGTTTCTAGGGTCAATTTAGACATTTCTGCGCATTGAATAATTTTTTCTAATACTAATTCTTCTTGTGGGATTTCTTCTTTTTTCCAAGTTTGGGCAAAGGCTACTCTAGCCGCTGTGGTGATATGGATAATCAAATAAATGTAATTTTGATGAAACATAGAAACATAGAAGACTGACGGCAGAAAAAGACCTCATGATCCATCCAGTCTGCCCTTATACTATTTTTTTGTATTTTATCTTAGGATGGATATATGTTTATTAAAGTGTTGGCGAATGATCCCTAATAAAAAACATTGTGGTGTTTTTTTAAGGTTTACCTCTAAAATTTCATCAATCCATGTCCCAATTTTTTCCCCAGAAAATCTGGGCTTTTTCACACTGCCCCTAATGTACAGTCTTGTAAGCTTCAAATTAGTTGTCGAAGCATGGAACTCATTACCGGACTCCATAGTGTCATCCCCAAACCCCCAACACTTTACCCTTAGATTATGTACGGTTGACCTATCCAGATTCCTAAGAGGTCAGTAAGGGGTGAGTACAAGTGCACTAGAGTGCCTTCCGTCCCCTGTCCTATTGCTCTCCTATATCTCCTATACCTTTCTTCTATTCCTATATCTCTTCTTCTATTCTTTCATTGATATGTTCTATTACTATGTCTTCTTTTCTATTCTTTCATAGATATATTTTACTATGAGTATCTCCTCTATAACCGTCATCATGTATTTTACTATGTGTATATAGATATATACCCACTAAAACCCTCATTGCGTATTGGACTAACTAACTAACTAAATAAACAAACAAACAAACAAACAAATAGATAGATAAATAAATTAACATTACAAGAATACAATTGTATTTTAAGGAATTTATACCCCACTGTCAATAAAAACAATTGTGAATTTGTATAGGATTGCCCATGTCCTTCCTCCTTTCTTGCCCACATGCAGGTATACACTTTCTACTGAATATGGTTTTCATAGCAAAAGCAATTTCAGGAACTCTTTTAACTTTATATGGATTCCATTCCCCGATTTCTTTCAAACTGGGCAGACTTGGAGATTCTATTTAGGTAATGTCACCATTTCTTTTGGAAAACGATAATGGGAGAGGATGTATGAGGCTAGCAGCAATGACTCTGAATGAATAAATGAGGGGAATAGAGAGGATTTTGGAAAAAAAAATCTAAATGGAAATCTTCAATTTGATAAATGGCTTGGGTGCATGTTGAAAGACAGTGCCACACATAATTCCTGTTGAATGTTGCATGAGTTTTATTTAAAAATCTACTGAATATAGCAATTCAGAGGGAAAAAAAACCCACACCCAAAAGTGCACTTCCATGATGTGAACTGGTGGGGAAGCTAAGTGGAACCCACCCCTGGAAAGGCAGCAATTTGTCTGTATGAGAAGTGGAAAAATTGACTATCTGTCTGAATGTTGAAGTCCTGCACTCTCTGCTTAAGTTCTACCAAGATGTTTTCCTAGTTTTAGTAAGTTGGTATTATCTTAGATCTTGGTCAATTTATTTTTGCAGAGTAGGTTGAGGTATATCATATCAAGTGACATGTACCAATGAGGTTTCTCAAATGATTTCCTTTGCCTAAAATATTAGATGCTGTAATCTTGCGTGGACCTTCATTGAGGTACAACCTAGTTCTAGTAATGGTATTGAATGGGTGTGAAAGAGAATCTTTCATTTGAGGAGGAGACTACGTCTCCCAATCATTTTAAAGATGGTTATACATCTTATACATTGGTCTCTTTTTTTAGGATAAAATCCTGAAGGATATGCCAGAAATATGCAGTTGGTTGGGTTGGGTTGGGTTGGGTTGGATAGGCTTGGGTTGGGTTGGGTTGGATTGGATTGGAGAGTGGAGAGTAAAGTGGAATGGGAATGGAGTGGAATGGGAATGGGAATGGAATGGAAAGGGAATGGAATGGAATGGAATAGGATAGGATAGGATAGGATAGCATAGAATAGAATAGAATTTTGTTGGCCAAGTGCTCATCCAAAGTATAGAAACATAGAAACATAGAAGTCTGACGGCAGAAAAAGACCTCATGGTCCATCTAGTCTGCCCTTATACTATTTTCTGTATTTTATCTTAGGATGGATATATGTTTATCCCAGGCATGTTTAAATTCAGTTACTGTGGATTTATCTACCACATCTGCTGGAAGTTTGTTCCAAGGATCTACTACTCTTTCAGTAAAATAATATTTTCTCATGTTGCTTTTGATCTTTCCCCCAACTAACTTCAGATTGTGTCCCCTTGTTCTTGTGTTCACTTTCCTATTAAAAACACTTCCCTCCTGGACCTTATTTAACCCTTTAATATATTTAAATGTTTCGATCATGTCCCCCCTTTTCCTTCTGTCCTCCAGACTATACAGATTGAGTTCATTAAGTCTTTCCTGATACGTTTTATGCTTAAGACCTTCCACCATTCTTGTAGCCCGTCTTTGGACCCGTTCAATTTTGTCAATATCTTTTTGTAGGTGAGGTCTCCAGAACTGAACACAGTATTCCAAATGTGGTCTCACCATCATTCTATATAGTGGGATCATAATCTCCCTCTTCCTGCTTGTTATACCTCTAGCTATGCAGCCAAGCATCCTACTTGCTTTCCCTACCGCCTGACTGCACTGTTCACCCATTTTGAGACTGTCAGAAATCACTACCCCTAAATCCTTTTCTTTTGAAGTATTTGCCAACACTGAACTGCCAATACAATACTCAGATTGAGGATTCCTTTTCCCCAAGTGCATTATTTTACATTTGGAAACATTAAACTGCAGTTTCCATTTCTTTGACCATTTATCTAGTAAAGCTAAATCATTTACCATATTACAGACGCCTCCAGGAATATCAACCCTATTGCACACTTTAGAGTCATCGGCAAATAGGCAAACCTTCCCTACCAAACCTTCCCCTATGTCACTCACAAATATATTAAAAAGAATAGGACCCAGAACAGATCCTTGTGGCACACCGCTTGTAACCTGACTCTGCTCAGAATACTCGCCATTAACAATAACTCTCTGATGTCTACGCTTCAGCCAGCTGCAAATCCATTGAACTATCCAGGGATTAAGTCCAATCTTCACTAATTTATCTATCAGCTCTTTATGTGGAACCGTATCAAAGGCTTTGCTGAAGTCCAGGTAGGCAATATCCACGGCACCACCTTCATCCAACACCTTTGTGACATAGTCAAAGAAATCAATGAGATTAGTCTGACATGATTTGCCTTCAGTAAAGCCATGCTGATTTGGGTCTAATAAGTTATTGTTTTTTAGGTGCTGATTTATCCTCTTTTTGAGTAGAGTCTCCATCATTTTAACTACAACTGATGTCAAGCTAACTGGCCTGTAGTTACCAGCTTCTTCTCTACTGCCCTTCTTGTGAATAGGCACAACACTGGCCATTCTCCAATCCTCATGCTCGCCTTATTTTAATGGTTGCAACCAATAATCTCTGTAACATAAATAATAACTTATTTTGCATTACAAAGGTGAGAGGAGAAATACTAATGAAAATAATTGAAGAAATTAGCAAGCCTTGCAGATTCCTTTAAGCATAGATGATGATTAGTCCTAGGGATGGCTCTAAACTAAAAGTACTTCATTTTTTTTTACTGTGAAGCAACTTTTACTTAATGTTATGCATTAAAATGCCTATTCCTGATTAGACTTTTTATTTTTGGTGACAGGCCAGCTGTAAGACCTGCTTTTTGAACCATGGGCTGCTTCTCATTTGTTTAATGAACCATTCTGATCATCACTAAGCCATGCCCGCAAGGTGTCATACGCCATAACTCTGCTTTATTCATAGAAGCAGGAAGGAAGGAAATGTTTCACATGAAATTTGCCCGCCATAGAAATAATCCATTAAGGAGAGAAAGTCAGAATAGCAGCTTAATGTGTTTTTGATTATTCATGATAGGAGAAAAAGATGGAATGGCTTAATGTGTTTTTGATTATTAGCGATAATCTGGAAGAACTGTATTAGTTCTTATTGGTTTCTATATTCTTTGTAATGTGTTTGCACTGGTTTCCGGTGAATACAAACCCAAACGATGATGATGATGATGATGATGATGATGATGATGATGATGATAATAATAATAATAATAATAATACCGACCTCAGCTGGCATTTCAAAGCAATAAACATTGAAAAAATAACGATCTGTCAGTTGCAAAAGGCCACTTTACTTGTATCTGCGTGCTTCATATGAAAATATATCAAACTAGACGCTTGGGAAGTGTTCGACATGAGATATTGTGATACGAAATCCAGCATATAAATCTCATTTGCTGTGTATTACTGGTTTTTGTGAGATGATGATTGATCAGAGGTCTTCAAACTTGGCAACTTTAAGACTTGTGGACTTCAACTCCCAGAATTCCTGGGCCAATCATGCTAGCTCAGGAATTCTGGGAGTTGAAGTCCACAAGTCTTAAAGTTGCCAAGTTTGAGGACCCCTGATGATGATGATGATGATGATGATGATGATGATAATAGTAATAATGTACTATTGTTCCCAGAATAATGCAGTTTAGTTCCTTAAAACTTACATTTGTCCCTCAATTTCTCACAGTTTAGAAAATCGGTAAAGATAACACTTTCTGTGAGTTATTGTTAGTTAATTTTAGTACTAATGTTAATATTAAAATTGTTTTAACTTACATTTTCAGATATGTAGGGTATTTTTAAGGAGCTGCTTTGAGGATTCACTGAAATAGAAGGTGAAAGATAAACTGAGGTAAAAAGAGGGTTTATTTTCCACAAATAAACTCTTAACCCCTTTCAGAGATTTCTCAGGGATACAAGCAAAGGATGGTGAATAAGGATAATTAGTGATTTTTATGATTGGCGTAATACATAAAAGTTGTCCAGGAAACATTGCCCTTATACCCATTTGGCTTGGTTTGAGTGATTTGTCTATAGTTAAATCTGATTCATCATGTGCATTATGTGATACATAATAGGCATGTGGTGAAAGAAACATCAATTTCTCGCCTCGCCCAAAAAATAGCGCTGAAGTGATATCACAGTGAAGGAAATTTAACTTCAGATCAAGATGGAAAAGTCAAATATCAGGCAAAGAGATTCATTCCGGGTAAAGTTTATAATTCTTGAAAGCACTGTTTTTGATCTGAGTTCTAAACCACTGAATTTTGAGTACACAACTGAAAACAAAGGTAAATCTATTCATCAACATATAGAGTTTGCTCAATAGATGATGTTGTTTCAATGTCAAGGAATGTTTTATGCTTAGGAATTCCCAGTATCAACAAAAGAGAATACAGTATTTATAGCCCAAGGTTGAACTGAGGGGTCCTTGGTACTCTCTGAGCTTGGTTCTTTTCTTGCTAGCATGGATGATGTTATCTAGCTGGGTAATGAAACTTCTGCAAGAAAACATCCAAGCACAGAGACCACCAAGGATCCCAATTTTCATGACTAGGCAGAAGTATTTATTTATTTATTTATTTATTTATTTATTGTTAGAGTTGAAAGGGACCATGCAGGTCATCAAGTCCAGCCCCCTGCCTGAGCAGGAATCCTAAAGCACCCCAGCCAAATGGCAGTCCAATCTCCTCTTGAAAGTGTCCAGAGTTGGGGCAGGCAGGTTGTTCCACTGGTTGATCGCTCTGACCGTCAGGAAGTTTTTCCTTACTTCTAGGTTGAATCTCTCCTAGGTCAGCTTCCAGCCGTTGTTCCTCGTCCGGCCCTCTGGTGCTCTGGAGAATAGAGTGGCCCCCTCCTCTCTGTGGCAATCCCTCATATATCTGTATACAGCTATCATTAATATTTATTAATAATAACAGAGTTGGAAGGGAGCTTGGAAATCTTCTCGTCCAACCCTACACTGCTTCAGACAGATGGTTATCTAACATCTTTAAAACTTCCAGTGTTGGAGCATTCACAACTTCTGGAGGCAAGCTACTGATCAATTGTTCTAATTATCAGGAAATTTCTCCTTAGTTCTAAGTTAATCTCCTTGTTTAGTCTCCACCCATTGCTTCTTGTTCTTCCCTCAGGTGCTTTGGAGAATAGTTTGATTCCCTCTTCTTTGTGGATCTGAAAAAGGACAGGGAGGAGCACAGAGAAAGGGGGGGACTTGAGTGTTTGGATAATAGCCTAGTAGCCTTGATGTTGTGGGTTTGACTTGGGGAGGGATGGTGATACAATCAGTTGGGAGCAGGGGTAGGTTCTAACTTACCTCACTGTCGGTTCGCTTCCTCCTGTGCTGCGTGGGCAGGCATGCATGTGCAGTTTAATTTAATTTAATTTTAATTTATTAGATTTGTATGCCGCCTCTCTCCGGAGACTAGGAGCAGCTCAGTGCTGAAAACTCTGCTTCTATGCATGCAAAGAAGCAAAAAACAAGATGGCGGTGCCTATAGCGCCACCGAGAGAGCCGGTTTGTTGGCATGGCCAACCAGCCATCCCTCCTGGTCAGTGTTCCCTCTAATTTTTTGGGGGGGTGGGCGGAAAAGTATAGTGTCTGAGCGGCAGTCCCTTCGGGACTGGGCGGCACAGAAATATTAAATAAATAAACAAACAAACAAACAAATAAATAAAAAACCCACCCTGTTTTGCCTCAGAGAATTTCAAAATAAAATACTGTACTGTGTGTCTATAACAGTGAGCTCATAATAGGGCAACTCTATCAATATCAAAATGCCACTTAAATAGTTGAGCTAGTTTCAAACTAGATTTTGATTTTCTTTCTCTCTTCCTTACTCCCATTCTTTTTCTTTTTCTTTTCCTTCCTCTCTTTTTTCTATCTGTTTCTCTTCCTCTCTCTCTCCTTCCCTCTCACTCTTTCCCTCTCAGCTTCTGGGCAGGTTTGAAAAACTCTGAGTTGATGATGATTTTTAAGTGAGCAATTGCTCACTGCTCAGCTTAGAGGGAACTATGCTCCTGGTTCGGCAAGCGGGGGGAAATTTCCGCTACTGGTTCTAAAAAACTGGTCTTAACCTACCTCTGATTGGGAGGAAAAGCAATTCTCTTTCTTGCAAATGTGCATTTGTGTGTATTACCCGTTTGCTTCTTGCAGCATGTTCTACTCTAGCTTGTTCTAATTTTGGCCCTTTCCTTGATGGTTCTTGAAATGGGTGATCACAGCACTCTTGCTCACCCTATCCTCAAGTCCGTGGTTGCATCGGGGTGGTGATGACTGTCAGTGACCTCTACTATTGTCTATGCTTTGGAAGAAATCTTCCCCCAGGACCTTCTTGCTAATGCTTCCTTTTGCTTTTTCATTGCTCTGGAACAGCTGTGGGGGCAATTGTGAAAATGGCTAGCAGTACCAAGGCAGATGTTTTGAGGAAACAATAATTGTTCTGATCATATTAACTGTTAAATCCTTACAAGAATCAAACTGCAGACTCTCTGAGTAAGTAACGGTTCTTTTTATTAGAGCAGAAGGTAACGGTTCACAGAATGGAAACAAGACAACAACAACATGGCCGTGCCTGGCAGCTATATATATCCTGAGCCAACCAATCACCTTGCAGTATTTTCCCGCCCAAGGAATATGGGGCAGGTACAAGGCCTAACTGTCCTCTGGACACAACATTAACCATTGTCATATTGCTGCAGATCTTTAGTTACCTTTAGTTTTCCAGATAACAGCTCCTGTCACTGCTACTCCGGTTCTGTGATCTGCTAGTAGCACAGGCTCTAGGCCACAGTGGTTCTCAAACAGTGATGGGCTCCTATGGGTACGGTCAGGAACGCAGTTCTGGTAGCAAAATTTGGAGCTCCACCCGAGAACACCCAATTTGCATTGAAAGATGTTGAAATAAAAGGCATAAGCAACGCCCACAGTGTGATGGTAAACATTTTGGTAGCCCATCACTGTTCTCAACCTTCCTAAGGCTGTTACACTTTAATATTGTTTCTCATGTTGTGGGGACACCCAACCATAAAATAATAAAATTATTAGGAAGTTCAGGGATGGATTCTAGCTTACCTGGCTGCCAGGTCGCTTCCTCCTGTGCTGTGTGGCCATGCCGCATGCACAATTTGCATGCGCACGCATGCGCAGCGCCATATTTTTTAAAAACAATTGTCAAAAATATTGCCAAAAACAAGATGGCAACCTATTCACAGTACTGGAAATTTGGCTTCTGTGCATGCTCATAAGTCCCCATTATACATTTTTTAATAGTAATCTATTTATCAATTTTTTTCCTAAAAATGCGAGTTCCATGTATATTTATAAAGGAAGAGGCAACAGCCATCACAATCACCGGAACATTTAAAATGTATTTAAAACTACTAAAATTACTTAGGAAAGACTTAATGAACTCAATCTGTATAGTCTGGAGGACAGAAGGGAAAGGGGGGACCTGATCGAAACATTTAAATATGTCAAAGAGTTAAATAAGATTCAGGAGGGAAGTGTTTTAATAGGAAAGTGAACACAAGAACAAGGGGGCACAATCTGAGGTTAGTTGGAGGAAAGATCAGAAGCAATGTGAGAAAATATTATTTTACTGAAAGAGTAGTAGATGCTTGGAACAAACTTCCAGCAGACGTGGTTGGTAAATCCACAGTAACTGAATTTAAACATGCCTGGGATAAACATACAGTATATCCATTCTAAGATAAAATACAAGAAATAGTATAAGGGCAGACTAGATGGACCATGGGGTCTTTTTCTGCCGTCAATCTTCTATGTTTCTACTTAGCTTCCGTTAGTCCCCTACTAACTTCGTCAGAGTACAGTGATCCCCCGTTTATTGCGTCCCCAACCATTGCGAACAGGGTACTTCGCTATTTTTCAACCCGGAAGTCAAAATACCATCTACGCATGCGTGCCCGTGGGCACGCATGCGTAGATGGCAACCGGGAGATCAGCTGCTGGGCGGCTTCCCTGAGTCTTCCCCCTCTTGCTGGCGTCAGCGAGGAGTTTCCCCACCGCCCACGCAAACTCCTCGCTGCCGCCCGCCCTTCGCCCGCCCACGCCGTTCATTCTCGGCGCTTTCGAGCTGAGTCCGGGAGCGAATTCGCTCCCGGATTCAGCTCGAAAGCGGCGAGAATGAACGGCGTGGAAAAGCCGTTCCTTGCCGTTCGTTCTCGGCGCTTTCGAGCTGAATCCGGGAGCGAATTCGCTCCCGGATTCAGCTCGAAAGCGGCGAGAATGAACGGCGTGGACAAGCCGTTCCTTGCCGTTCGTTCTCGGCGCTTTTGAGCTGAGTCCGGGAGCGAATTCGCTCCCGGACTCAGCTCGAAAGTGCCGAGAGCCAGCGCCCCCCGGACCACCGCCTGTCTCCTGCTGCCCGGTTTAGCCAGGACACGAGCGGCGAAATGACTTGGAGGAATGTGAAGCTGAAACCGGACGGTTTCAGCTTCCCATTCCTCCAAGTCATTTCGCCGCTCGTGTCCTGGCTAAACCGGGCGACAGGCGGTGGGCTGGGAGCCGCAGGCGAAAGGAGCTCGGGCATTGTTCTCCGGACCCCGCCCGCAGCCTGGAGAGGGAAAGGGCCGCGGGCGGGGTCCGGAGAACAATGCCCGAGCTCCTTTCGCCTGCGGCTCCCAGCCCACCGCCTGTCGCCCTAAAGCGGGGTGTGAAATGACTTGGAGGAATGGGAAGGTGAAACCGGACGGTTTCAGCTTCACATTCCTCCAAGTCATTTCGCCGCTCGTGTCCTGGCTAAACCGGGCGACAGGCGGTGGGCTGGGAGCCGCAGGCGAAAGGAGCTCGGGCATTGTTCTCCGGACCCCGCCCGCAGCCTGGAGAGGGAAAGGGCCGCGGGCGGGGTCCGGAGAACAATGCCCGAGCTCCTTTCGCCTGCGGCTCCCAGCCCACCGCCTGTCGCCCTAAAGCGGGGTGCGAAATGACTTGGAGGAATGGGAAGCTGAAACCGGACGGTTTCAGCTTCACATTCCTCCAAGTCATTTCGCCGCTCGTGTCCTGGCTAAACCGGGCAGCAGGAGACAGGCTTTGAGTTTTTGGCTGCGGGGGGAGAAGTAGGACTTTCCTAACTCCCTCGCCCCGCAGCCAAAACTCAAAGCCTGTCTCCTGCTGCCCGGTTTAGCCAGAACACGAGCGGCGAAGTGACTTGGAGGAATGGGAAGTCCAAATCGGCCGGTTTCAGCTTCCCATTCCTCCAAGTCATTTCGCACCCCGCTTTAGGAGTCAGCGGAGAACGGCGCAACTGTTTTAAAACGATCGGAGCTTTCCAATGAGTCCCGAAGACAAACGTGTCTTCGGGACTCATTGGAAAGCCGCGCGGGTGTTTTAAAAGGTCCCCGCCGACATGGGGGGCTCGCTAGCACCCCCCCAAACCTGGGTTGGGGGTTCGGGGGGTGCTAGCGAGCCCCCCCATGCCGCCCCCAATCTTCGGCTCCTCGCTAGCGCTGCGGAAGTTAAAAACATCATCTGCACATGCGCAGATGGTGTTTTTACTTCCGCAGCGCTACTTCGCGAAAACCCGCTCGTTGCGGGGGGTCCTGGAACGGAACCCTCGCAACGAGCGGGGGATCACTGTATTAAAATCTCCATTGAAGACATAGTTGATCTTATATAATGCTGCTGAATTTGCTCATAGGCCCACACCCTTCCTTCCCTCCTGTATTTAGCTTTGTTGTTTCTAACTCAGTCATGCTAACAGGTGGAATTGCTGTTGCTTCTTTCTCTTTTGTGTATTGCCTCTTTCTTTATCCAGGGGATAGAGGCATTGCTTTGGGGGTACTTATCAATACTTTCTCCTCCTTGATGTTAATCCTCCCTTCCTTAGTAGTCTATTTACATGTGGGTGGACCCACTTGGACATGGATAGAGGAATCGTGTCTCGGGTTGCTAAGACCATCGGAAACATGTGTTCTCGGATGGTCTTAGGCGACCCCTGTGAAAGGGTCGTTCAACCCCCAAAGGGGTCATGACCCACAGGTTCAGAACCACTGCTCTAGGGTTTGAGGGTAATGATTAATGTTCTTGGGTTTCATCAAAGATTCCACATTCCAGTTAAATGCTCTATCAGCTTCTTCCTCATACCTCTTGGTTCACCTCCTTTCTTCCTCTCTCTTTTCTTCCAGAGTGCTATCATGATTTCTCTTTGATAGTTTTTTTAAAAAGGTCATCAAACAAGCTATAGTCAAGGCCTTCAAAGGAAATAAGAGGGAGAAGGTCACGGACTTTCCTGAAATTCCACCATCTCATTCATAATTAGCTTTCCATTTATTACACACTTCTGTTTTTCCATAAATATTTAAAGAAAATGTTCACTGATTCTTACTGTCTTGCTTGTTTTGATTTAAAGCCATGAAAAAAAGTAGCCTGGAATTGTCTGCTTCCAGGATGAAATATGGAGTAGCACAATTGCATGAAAACAATCTAAAATAGCTGAATGTCAGAAGCTCACAGTGATGACTCAATTAATGTAAAATTCATCTTCATATATCTGCCTCCGTACGTGAACAATAGACCTGTATTTTTCACTGTGGCCCATCAGTTTCAAAGAAGAGAAAGATAAGTTTGTTGTTTTGACTGACAGTGATGGTAAAACCAAATTCCAGTAAGGAAGCTCTTCATTATGATATTATTATACTTTATATCATGTACATATGTACATAGAGTAACTTCTCTATAAAGACACAGATTTCAGAGGCTAATCAGAACTACAGAAAAAGCAATTGCTGCCAACCTGCCTTCCATTGAGGACCTGTATACTGCACAATTCAAAAAAGAGGGCAGGAAAAATATTTACTGACCCATCACATCCTGGACACAAACTGTTTCAACTCCTACCCTCAAAACATAGCTACAGAGCATTGCACACCAAGACAACTAGACACAAGAACAGTTTTTTCCTGAATGCCATCACTCTACTAAACAAATAATTCCCTTAACACTGTCAGACTTTTTACTAAATCTGTACTTCTATTCTACTAGTTTTTCTCATCATTCCTATCATCCTTTTCCTCCCACTTAGGACTGTATGACTGTAAGTTGTTGCTTGTATTCTAAGATTTTTATTAATATTGATTGTTTCTTCATTGCTTATTTGACCCCTATGACAAACATTAAGTGTTGTACCACATGATTCTTGACAAATGTTTCTTTTTCTTTTATGTACGCTGAGAGCATATGCACCAAGACAAATTCCTTGTGTGTCCAATCACACTTGGCCAATAAAATTCTCTTCTCTTCTCTTCTATTCTATTCTATTCTATTCCTAGGGTTATGTTTAACTAAAAAGATGTACAATATTGTGGAAACAAAAATAAAGTTCTTTTGTTTGCCTGGGTTTCATTGGTCATCTTGCAGCCAATTCTTTTGTGCACACTTGGCAATATTTTCTAATACTTTGAATTAAATACTTTAATTGAAAAAAAATTGGACAATTCATTTTTTATTTTTCTTATGCTGTATTGCTGTATGAGTCATTCTTTCATCATGGTTTGATATAAATCACTAAAAACCAATATTCCAGTTCTGTGTGATGGGCATTTTGAATCTAACCCTTTTTTTCTAGATTGCTTACAAACATTAATAGACTTTCTCCGTACTGAAGGAGCGGGTCCAGCAGTCACATGGGTTGCTCATGTCCAATCCGGTGGAACTGAGCCTAGTGTTAAAAAAGCTTGCTGGATCCGCCCCTTCCCCAGAATTCGCTCAGTTCTCGCATCCAGCGGAATATATGTGAATAGCTCGTTCATCACTAACACCTTCCCTTCGTTCTATCCTTCCAAACAGTAAGAAATCCTTTCTATTGAATTTCGAGACTTGCTAATTAACGCCAGCCATCGGCGGCTCGGCTTTTCTCTCAGGGGAGAAGTAGCGGTTTAGCCTCCCGCGGCTCCTCTCGCCGCTGGCTATTCCTGCTGCCGTTTTGGGTTATTTACAATCCTTCGGCCTGGAGGTGATTAGGCAAGTCTATTTATTATCTTTTAAGGGCTTTACCTCCCGCGGTGTGAGACGCTTCCTTCTCAGTCTCCTGGACTTAGCCGGCCGTTTCTTTTAAAACTTTTACGGAACGGTTTCGTTTTTGGCGCGAAGGCCTTCGCGCCCTGTAATTTAGTACCTCGTGTTGGCCTCCTGCCAGCCGTTGGTGCTTCAGTCCACCGCCTGGATCCTTGGAGTGGGCTTTGAGACGCTCAGGCTTAATTCTCCACCGGCCAGACCTCCAACCAGGGTGCCTTGGTTACTTTAATTGAAGTTTAGGGAGGCTGGCCACGCTGTATTTGGGAACACGAACTCTGGGTTTGCCCAGATTGCTCTCAAGTCGCAGCAGCTCCGAGGCCTAGGAGCAGGATCCCACTCCTCTTGGGAAAGCTTGGAATTCTTCTCCCCCCTATAAATCAGATTTCTTTTGGCTCAAGCCTTGTCTTCTGTAAATTGTCAGACTATGGCTTCCTTTCCCAAGAGAGGCACCACTCAGGGTCCCAGAGAGGCCAGGCCTACAGGTGATGAGATAACCAGTATCCCCCAGGCCTCGGCCCCCTCTTCTGCCATAGCTCGCCCCTTGACCAGAACCACCAAGGCTGAGAAGAGAAGGGACCAAGCCCTACAAAAAATTCATGATAAATCTGCTAAACGCTTGAAAGTGCAGGCCCAAGTGCTCAGCAGTCTTGACCCCCCAGAGGCTCCTATCCTGCCTCTCTCTGGTGTCACTGTGTTATCTCTGGATGAGCCAAACCTAGACAGACCCCAACCTAATCTATGGGGCTTAGGTCCAGAGGAACCAGATATCATTGAAGAATCTTCCCAGCCAGGAACCTCTCAGGCCATCAGAGATTCTTCTGTAACTCCTGCTGATATTTCTAGCCTCCCTCCAGAGTTCCAATCTATTTTCTCTGTGTTGTCCAAGGCCATTGATGCCAAGCTCTCGGCCATCAATGTGCCCTCTTTACCTCTTTCTCCTCCTCGTCCCCTCCGTCCCTTGAATTCTCCTTCAGCAGTCAGAGCTCCTATTCAGGAAGAATCAGATTCTTCTCAGGATGATTATGATCAGGATATGGAAGAGGATGAGGATCCATGTCAAGGCCTCTCGGACGATGAGGAATCCCAAATCAAGGTTCCTTCTCCAGTTACTATTTTTCCCTCTCAATTGTTCAAATCTCTCCTTCTCAAGGGTAGAGTTTCCACAGGGCTAGCGGCACAAGAGAAGCAGGCCACTACATCCACTGACCCTCCGGAGGAGAACTTACCCTACTTCACAGAGGAACAGGAGGATAACGAGGTAATCCCTATGCCAAAATTGTTTAAAGATGCTTTGCTTAAGCAGTGGGAGTTTCCAGCATCAGGGCTTAACCCCACCACCAAAGACAAAAGATTGTATAAATTATCCCCCTCTTATGAGGATCTCTTATCCTGCCCTAAGCCTGATGAACCGGTCAAAACCCTACACTCTGCGGCTGCAGTTCCAGGCGAAGCAGAAGAGGTTCTCCGCCCAGAGGACAAGAGGATTGAACAGATGCTCAAGAGAGGGTTCACCGCAGATTCCTGGGCTATTAAAAGCTCCGCATCTGCTTCCTTTTTTTCTAGAGCCATGCTCCTATGGCTTCGTCAACTTCAACAACATATTCCTCCCGATGACTTAAGAGGTCAACAGGACTTCAACAAGGTATTTGCGGCCGCCCAATACGTGGCTGATGCCACACTGCAATCCACCAGATTCGCAGCCAAGTCCATTGCGGCCTCCACAACGGCCAGAAGACTCCTCTGGCTTCGCCCATGGCAGGCAGGAGTACGTCAGAAGTGGCAGTTAGCTTTAGGTCCATTAAAACGCGACCTCCTATTTGGAGATCTCCTAGACCCACTCCTAACTGAAACCACGGACAAGAAAAAAGTATTGGGCCCGACTACCAAAAAGACCACTAAAACGCAGTCCTTTCGTCGACCGGGGCGCCAACAAGATCAGGCGCCCACTTACCAGAGGAATCCAGGTCAGTACTCCCCTCATTTTCGTTCCCAAGGTAGGAACCCCAGGGGTAAGGGATACCGCTACCAGAGAGGAGCGTCCTCTAACAGGGCTTCTAAAAAGCCCAGATGGTAATCCCCCTTCGGTCCCCATAGGGGGGCGCCTGGCTTACTTCTCCTCTAGCTGGCGCCAATCTTCCAAGGACCCCTGGGTCATTGATACAGTTCAAAAAGGTCTCCTTTTAGAGTTTATTTCTCCCCCCCCCAAACGTTTTATTTCCTGCCCTTCTCCCAGTACTCCCTCTGCTCATACCCGGATGGAGGAAGCCATCTCCCATTTATTATCCATCAGAGCCATCCAGCCGGTCCCCTCCGGTCAGAGAGGCCGGGGTTTTTACACCATCCTCTTTATGGTCCCTAAGACCTCCGGAGGTTGGAGAGCTATCTTGGACCTCAAAAGGCTGAATTTATTCATCAAATATAGAAAGTTCAAGATGCATTCCCTGTCATCTATCTTAGCAGCTATTCATCCGGGGGACTTCATGGCTTCCTTAGACCTCACTGAGGCCTACCTCCATATCCCCATTGCCAAATGCCACAGAAAATTCTTACGTTTCTCCTTCCAGGGCAGACATTTCCAGTATAGGGCTATGCCATTTGGTCTCTCCTCGGCCCCTAGAGTCTTCACAAAGCTTTTGGGGTCCTTGGCGGCCTATATCCGGGCCAAGCCCATCCACATTTTATGTTATTTAGATGACATTTTAGTTCATGGAAATTCTCTAGAGGAAGTAAAGGTAAACCTTTCTGTCACCATGTCAGTTTTACAGACCCATGGCTTTTCTATTAACTTTGATAAAAGCCACCTTCAGCCTTCTACTTCCATATTGCATCTGGGATCTATCATTAATTCAGAATCCTCCCAAGTTTTCCTCTCCCCTGAGAGGAAACATAATATAGGGGAGTTGATTTCTCGCATTTTACCCCTGCAATCAGTCTCCATAGTCACCTTGTCCTCCCTTTTGGGTAAAATGGTGTCGTGCATAGGCATCATTCCCTGGGCTCGTCTCCATGCCAGGGAACTACAGTGGCTCCTATTACCCTTTCAGAGATCGGGGCTCAGCAACTCAAGTCGCCGCATTGCCATTCCATCGATGGTTCGCAGATCTCTCAGGTGGTGGATGTCTCCGGCCATGGACAAAGGATCCCCTTTCAGGTCCCCGGACCAATTCGTCATCACCACAGATGCCAGTCTATCAGGATGGGGCGCCCATGCCCAGGGGATGATAGCCCAGGGCACGTGGTCACCGGAGGAAGCTTCCAGGCCAATCAATTGGCTAGAGTTAAGAGCCGTATCCCTGGCTCTAAAACAGTTCAAGCCTCGCATCCACAACCGGCACGTTCTCATTCTCACCGACAACATAGCCACAAAAAGCCACATCTGCAGACAGGGGGGCACGAGATCCAAGGCTCTCATGAGGGAGGCCCTCAAGTTAGGCCTTTGGGCAGAAAAACACCTTCAGTCGCTCCTAGCCGATCACATCTCGGGGAGCCTCAACGTCCAGGCGGATTGGCTCTCTCGAGCAATGATAGACCCAGGAGAGTGGAATCTACATCAAGACCTGTTCCATCAAATCAGCCTCAGATTCGGCCTACCAGTGCTGGATCTCTTTGCGACCGAAGCGAATGCCCAACTCCCTCGATTCTTCTCCAGGTTTCCATCCCCGGGAGCAGAAGCAACCAATGCCCTCAGGAGCCCCTGGCCCCCAGGACTCCTGTACGCATTCCCTCCAATTCCAATTCTTCCGGACGTGATTCACAAGGTCCTCATCGAGAGGGCCCGAGTAATCCTAATCGCCCCTCATTGGCCCCGCCGGCCCTGGTTCGCGGATCTCCAACAGCTGTCCGTCCAGGACCCCTGGCGACTCCCCGTTTCGGGGGATATGCTACGGCAGGGGGCCTCATTCCATCCAGACCCGGAGTGGTTCCACCTCACCGCCTGGCTGTTATCAGGAGAGACTTAGAACTGCGTGGACACGACCCCGACACAGTGGAGGTCATCTTAAAGGCCAGAAGAGGTTCGACCAATCGAATCTACGACCATACATGGTCCAAGTTTCACCAGTGGTGTCTACAGGAAGGTTTTTCCCCCCTGTGCATTCCCATACACAGGATCATTTCCTTCCTTATGCAAGGTTTCCATCAAGGCCTTTCCACCAGTACTCTCCGTCGTCATCTGGCGGCCATTTCCTCTGTCCTGGCAGGGCCCCGCAGACAGCCTCTCCGTTCCTTCCCAGAAGTTCAGGAATTCCTCAAGGGTATAGCCAACCTCAGACCTTCTAAGGTCCACAGATATCCATCCTGGGATTTGCCACGGGTTCTCCATTCCCTCACGCAGGCACCCTACGAACCCCTAAAATCTGCGTCCCTCAGGTACCTATCCTTTAAGGTAGCATTCCTGGTGGCAATTACCTCTGCCCGACGCATTTCGGAGTTGGCTGCCCTTTCAATCAGGCAGGACCTCTGCCAATTCCATCAGGACAAGGTAGTCTTACGACTGGACCCCACCTTCTTACCTAAGGTCAGTTCCATGTTCCACAGAACCCAAGATATTGTCTTACCTTCTTTCTGCCTCCAACGGGACCATCCCTTGGCAATTAGATGGCACACCCTGGACCTCATTAGAGCGCTGAGGATCTATATCCAACGCACAGGACCCTTTCGGAGGTCGGAAGCACTTTTTGTAGCCTATCACCCCAGAGTCATGGGTACCAAAGTGTCTTCAACAGTGATAGGCCGTTGGATCAGAGGGACTATCTCTAAGGCCTACGAGTCGGCCTCCCTCTCAGTTCCAAAGAACATCACAGCGCATTCCACCAGGAGCGCAGCCACTTCGGCCGCTTGGGCGACTCAAGCCCCGTTGGAGGAGGTCTGCAAAGCAGCCACTTGGGCCTCGCCAAATTCCTTCATCAGGCACTACAAGATTGACTCTTACGCTTCAGCGGACGCTGCCTTCGGCAGAAGGGTACTCCAATCCGTTATCTCTCACGATAGCAATCTAATCCCACCCTAGGGACCAATCTATTGGGTATGTCCCATGTGACTGCTGGACCCGCTCCTTCAGTACGGAGAATAGGCGTTGATTGCTTACCTGAACGCCTCTTCTCGTACGGTGAGCGGGTACAGCAGTCACTTCCCGCCCTTGTATGTGTCTTCTATACCTTCTATAACCTTTCTTTCCTCTAACAATGAGAGTTGAACACTAAAGAGCTTCACATCTGAGCCTAGTCTACGGATTCGCGAATTCTGGGGAAGGGGCGGATCCAGCAAGCTTTTTTAACACTAGGCTCAGTTCCACCGGATTGGACATGAGCAACCCATGTGACTGCTGTACCCGCTCACCGTACGAGAAGAGGCGTTCAGGTAAGCAATCAACGCCTATTCTCTGTTAAAAAACATAGAAACATAGAAACATAGAAGTCTGACGGCAGAAAAAGACTTCATGGTCCATCTAGTCTGCCCTTATACTATTTTCTGTATTTTATCTTAGGATGGATATATGTTTATCCCAGGCATGTTTAAATTCAGTTACTGTGGATTTATCTACCACGTCTGCTGGAAGTTTGTTCCAAGGATCTACTACTCTTTCAGTAAAATAATATTTTCTCATGTTGCTTTTGATCTTTCCCCCAACTAACTTCAGATTGTGTCCCCTTGTTCTTGTGTTCACTTTCCTATTAAAAACACTTCCCTCCTGAACCTTATTTAACCCTTTAATATATTTAAATGTTTCGATCATGTCCCCCCTTTTCCTTCTGTCCTCCAGACTATACAGATTGAGTTCATTAAGTCTTTCCTGATACGTTTTATGCTTAAGACCTTCCACCATTCTTGTAGCCCGTCTTTGGACCCGTTCAATTTTGTCAATATCTTTTTGTACAAATATGCTAAGACATCATGAAATTATCCAGTTATCTTTTTCTCTAACATGTTTTAGCAAGATTCCTCCTTTTTCTTCTTTTGGTTCATCAGTTTAATAAGTAAGCATGATCTGTGTTGTAAACATTATTTTACTACCCCCTCTTTCAGTGCTTAAACTGATTAATGTTCAATGTATTATTTAGTATTATTGATCTGGCTACCAACTTACCTATCACAAATGGTTAGTTAATGGCTTTAACGATTTTGTATTTCAGGCCACTTCTAGAAATTTCAAAATGATGCTTTCTTTATGGCATGTTTTTGCTATTAATTCTCTTATTTGGGTACACAAAATTAATTTTACTATTTAAATTAGGGATGCTCCATTTTGAAACTAAATGGTTGGAAATTAAGGACACATGCCAGAGACCAACAAGACTATACAGTGTTCCCTCGATTTTCGCGGGTTCGAACTTCGCAAAAAGTCTATACCATGGTTTTTCAAAAATATTAATTAAAAAATACTTTGCGGGTTTTTTCCCTATACCACGGTTTTTCCCGCCCGATGACGTCAAATGTCATCGCCAAATTTTCGTCTGCCTTTAATAAATATTTTTAAAATAAACTTTAATAAATAAACATGGTGAGTAATAATCTAAATGGTTGCTAAGGGAATGGGAAATTGCAATTTAGGGATTTAAAGTGTTAAGGGAAGGCTTGTGATACTGTTCATAGCCAAAAATAGTGTATTTACTTCCGCATCTCTACTTCGCGGAAATTCGACTTTCACGGGCGGTCTCGGAACGCATCCCCCGCGAAAATCGAGGGAACCCTGTATTTTTTTTGTGAAGAATATTTTTTTTCTAATTTATTTGTTGTTGTCGTTGTTTTAAATTATAGTTTGAAGGTATTTAGTAGCATATTTATAGACAAAAATGCTTTAATTAATTTCTATGGCTGCCCATATCCACCAAGTGACTCAGGTTACTTACTGTTCTAAAAATACTGGGCTTCAGGATGAGAAGGGCGAGGCTGAGAGTGGAAAAGATGCTTTAATGTACATTCTCCACTTACAAAAACAATGCATAGCTCATGTCTGTTAATATTGGAAATGGGTCATCAGGATGTTGTCATTATAAGTGTGCTATAATCATCAAGTTTCCTTCAAAAGATCCATTCCTTTCCTCCTTAACAATTTGGGTACAGAACATAAAGGAAATGTCTTCTTTCCTACTCAGTGGATTTGTGGGATATGAATGGCCTAATTTAGCCATAGGGTTGCCTGCAAAAAATAAAATTCAATGATCAAGAACAGCAACTCTTCATGGATTATACCCTGGTATTCCTCAAGAATTGAATTGAATTTGGCTGGTGTTTTTAATTTTATTTAATGCCTATGGGCAAGGTTGGATTAAAGGAATAAATAAGGCATCTGTTGATAGAGTTCAGATATGTTTAGCAGGAAATGTAGTGGTCACTTTTTGAAGAAGAAAATAAGTCCAACATGTTCAATGTCTTTTGAAAGTTTGTATACTTACTCTCACAAGCAGAGGGAGTGCAACAGCATAGAACCTGTCAACCCACTTTTTAAAAAAAGGAAAAGACATATACAGTAATACCTCGTCTTACGAACTTACTTGGTTCCCGGAGGAGGTTTGTAAGGCGAAAAGTTCATAAGATAAAACATTGTTTCTCATAGGAAACAATGTAAAATGAATTAATGCGTGCAAGAAAACGCCGCCGCCCAGCTGTCACCTTTTGAAACAGCCGGGCGTTTCTCAGCATTCTCCCAATGTTGAAGTCGGAAGTTCAGCAAAGGTTCGGGTTCGGGTGGCTGCCGAGAAGCCCCGCTGCTCGGCTGTCACCTTTTGAAACAAAACAACAACAAAAAAACCACGGGCACTTCGCTGGCAACGGAAGTCCGGAGGTGGGGTTTCCCAGCGAGGGGAGCCTCAGCGAAATCGCAGCATCGCAAAAACACGGAAGTCCGGAGGTGGGGTTTCGGCTGGCAAAAGGGGTGAGTTTTGGGCTTGCACGCATTAATGGCTTTTCCATTGATTCCTATGGGAAACATTGTTTCGTCTTACAAACTTTTCACCTTACAAACCTCGTCCTGGAACCAATTAAGTTCGTAAGATGAGGTATCACTGTAAGTCTAATTTGAACATTCTATAGGCATTTATCGTTATTGACTTACCTCCTTGCAGCAAAAAAGCAAACAGCCAGTTTCAGCCTCTGCCTCTCCTTGCAGCAATTTGCCTCCGTGCAGTTTTAGTTTCACTTTCATTTTAGCACAGACTTACCCAACCTCATGAAGCATGATACCAGAGCATGATACCATGGTCTTTTGAGACTAAAGGATGCCAATGCAACCCAACTTCAATCAATCAGCTGAGTGTCAGCAGGCAGATAATCAGTGGCTTGTGCTAAACTGCTTCAAGGAGGTAAATTACTCTCTGAGGGTGGCTGAGTGGGTCTACATTCAGTGTAGAAGACATACCCAAGTTTTCACCCACTTTTGGGGTGTGTGTGGAAAGGTGGGTCTTATACTCCGAATTATATATTCCGGTAATTTTAAAGTACAGTTTGAGGTGTTGCTTCTATGTCTTCAAATGTTAAAAACAACATAATAGTTTTTTTAAAAGACATTTTTGTTCCTCTCTTGTTTTGCTTTTGTGCATGGATGTATTCTCATTTTTCATCTTGCATTTCTCTGTGAGTTAACCACAGGTCACATTTTACCACCTGTATTCTTTGACAGCTACTTGGACATATCATCAATGCTTGTCATTTCTAATGGTTCAAAAACAGCAGAGGGAAAATCAGTTTCATGCCTCTGTGTCAAACTAACTCTCCTACGAAGCTTACTCTGCCTATTATCTTACTCCGTTGTGTTAAATGAGACAGTGCCACCTACTTAGAGCCTACATTTCCAAATATCACTGGTTAATGATGCTAAAGCATTTGGAACAGACTTCTTTTTTTTAAAGGAGCAATAAAGAGATCTGGGGTCCCTCTTAATGCTTTCCAATACTACTTTTATTACTTTTGTTTCAGTTCATTGTTCATTCCCTCATCACCTACAGCTTTGGTGCTGTTCCGTTTTTCTTAAAACTGGCAGCATTACAATGTTATTAGGCAGCCCATCGGATCTGGCTCAGATCTGGCGCAGAGGAGAAACTAATGGAGATACAAGCTCCATTGAACACAGCATGTGTGGATTCTTTTTTATTTTTAATGTCTCCTCTCAGAAACAGCCAGAAAGGAATAATTCACACTAGGAAACATTTTGCCGAAAGTAACCCACTGGAATTGACTGTACTGCCTAAGCAGTTGCTGTATGTATTATTATTAAATGTAGACAGTGTATTGAAAATGTTTTATATTTGGTCAGCATTTTTGTGTGGTCACATATGAGCTGGACAAAATGTTAATATGCTGGAAGAGTTTTTCCTTTCTCTTTTATGGACCCACCTGTAGACAGATTTACTCAATGACTTACAAATCTCAGTCCAGCGTACAGTCTGTTACTAAAGCAGCTGGATACAGCAAGTAAAATTAAAGCACCACTTAGAGATGCTTCTTTAATCTCTTGCCTTGTTTTCCAATGGTATAGAGCCTTCAGCACTAAATTAATATTTTAGGATGCGTTACATATTCATATTTATATGGTATGATTGCACTGCCTGGCTAAAATCTGTTGAATTTTTAAACCATACTTTTAGACTTTTGTGTACTGCCAAGAAGCAGCGAAAACAAATTATTGAGGCTGAAATGAACATTTACGTGGAAGTAAGTCCACAACAGAACTCAGCACAGATTCTGAGATAGAAACATAGAAATGACTTCTGGGTTCAACTTCTGTTCTGAGCAATAATTCATATCCATGTCATGTGGCTTTTTGGACTGTGCACAAATATGTCTACTTATAGACACTGGTCTAAACTGGGCCTAAGGCTAGTTTAATGAAAAGAAAGACTAGGGGTGGCAGGGTAACAGTGTTCCAATATCAGGGGCTACCACAAAGAAGAGGGGATCAAGTTCTAGCCGCCCCGAGTCTTCGGAGAAGGGCGGCATACAAATCTAATAAGTAATAATAATTGTCTGCTAACATTACTTTTTATCATTACTTTTCTAATGTTTTATTTATACAATTTGCCATCCTATAATTGTTTGACAAATATGAATGAATGAATGAAGAATGAATGAATGAATGAATGAATGAATGAAAGAAATATAATTTTTTATTGGCCAAGTGTGATTGGACACACAAGGAATTTGTCTTTGGTGCATATGCTCTCAGTGTACATAAAAGAAAATATACATTCACCCAAAGGCAGGACAAAAAGTGGCAGCTATTCACCCAAAAGCAGGACAAAAAACAGTGGGTGGAAACTGATCAAGGAGAGAACTAACCAAGAATTCAGAAACAATTTCCTGACAGTAAAAACAATTACAGTGTTCCCCCGCTTTTTGCGAGGGATGCGTTCCGAGACTGCCCGCGAAAGTCGAATTTCTGCGAAGTAGAGATGCGGAAGTAAATACACTATTTTTGGCTATTGACAGTATCACAAGCCATCCCTTAATTCTTTAAACCCCTAAATTGCAATTTTCCATTCCCTTAGCAACCATTCAGATTATTACTTACCATGTTTATTTCTTAAAGTTTATTAAAAAATATATTTATTAATGGCAGATGAAAGTTTCGCGATGACATATGATGTCATCGGGTGGGAAAAACCGTGGTATAGGGGAAAAACCCGCAGGAGTATTTTTTAATTAATATTTTTGAAAAACCGTGGTATAGACTTTTCGCGAAGTTCAAACCCACGAAAATCGAGGGAACACTGTAATCAGAGAAGTAACTTGCCTCCAGAAGTTGTGACTGTTCCAACACTGGAATATGTTAAGAACTGATTGAATAATCATTTTTTTTCTGAAATGGTACAAGGTTTCCTGCCTGAGCAGGACTAGAAGATCTCAAAGGTCCCTTTCAATTCTGTTATTCTATTAGGGGAGCTTATCACATATTGACACACTGCCAAACTATATTTACGGTAGTATTTAATATTTTTTCCCCTAATATTCAATTGTAACTTGACAATGATCAATGATTCATGGTCTGGCTTCAGGCACACTTATGTGTCCCTGTATTCTCAACTCCAAGACTCAACGTGCAAGTTTGCCTAGTAAATTTAACCTAGTAGGGCTTAGTTTCAAGCCTCTATTCTATCAACCCATTCTCAATTTGTTGAAATTCTTAAAATATGGCACCCAAAATTGGCACGGTCATTTACTTATATAGTGAAACTTTGGGAACCCATGAAAGAGAAACTCTTCTGAATTAATAACCTCAATCACAGAAATATTCTTTTAAAAAAGAAAAGAAAAAATAGCCGTATGCCTTGAAAATAAATTCATCACTTTCAGTTAAGATTCAAGGATGCCAACAGCTTTAATAGGTCAGTTTCTTTCATACAATTCCTTTCTTCCTCCACAGTAAATAACACCTTGCTGAGTTGTGTTGAAGCATATCGACTTATCCTTGTTCAGGTGGTTGTGAAGTTGTTAATTACTGTGAAGAAGCTTAGATATTAATGGAATTTTATAAGCTTATCATCCATTGGCGCTGAGATTTTTTAAAAGAAGAAAAGATAATTTAATACATTATTATTATTCACTTTCTTTTTAATTTTGAGTTTGCAGAGAACTTTTTTTTTTGGTTCTTCCTTCTACCTTCTGTTATAATTATTAATAAAAAATGATGTGCTGTAATCTAGGTGGAGAAGAGTGGCCTTTTGAAATAACCGTATTAAAAATGAATAATGTTTAAAAATATCATTATTAGTATTTATAATCAACTTTTTCATTGGACAGTGTCTACTATCGTGTAGTTCCATAACAACATTAGGTAGCAGTCATCGGGAAAAAAATAGGGTCACAGAATGAATATATTGTACAATAAAGAGGATCAAATACGAACTTGATTTGATCTTTTGTTCTGATTAAGAAGGCAATGTTTTAAGTTTATTGTGAAAAAATTAGTTCTTACATCTAACCTCTACAAGGGCGCATAATTTGTTCCCAGGGGAAGAGCCTTCTCTGTGGCGGCCCTGGCCCTCTGGAATCAACTCCCCCCGGAGATTCGAATTGCCTCCACCCTTCCCGTCTTTTGCAAGATGTTAAAGACCCACTTATGTCGCCAGGCATGGGGGGACTGATCCCCCCCTCTTTTGCTGATTATAGCATTTGAGAATGGTATGATTGTGTAATGATTATTGTTTTTTAATATTAAGGGATTTTAACTTCAGTTTTATTATTAATAATAATAATAATAATAATAATAATAATAATAATAATAATAATAATTTATTAGATTGGTATGCCGCCCCTCTCCGAAGACTCGGGGCGGCTCACATTATATTTGTACCACTGTTTATTGTATTTTATTATTGTTGTGAGCCGCCCCGAGTCCTTGGAGAGGGGCGGCATACAAATCTAATAAATTATTATTATTAAATTATTACCTGGAACCCTGACATGCTAAATATTACTGTTAAGAACTTTGTAATTCAAAACTAAGCTGTTTTCACCTTTTACAAAGGTGGCTTTATGTGTATGGTTCTTCTTCTTCCTGCTCACCAAAGTCCTCTGAAGAGAGTTCACAAGTGTTGTAGCCTGCCTCCTGTCAACTCAGGATCAAGTTTTCTCTAATCGCCCCATTCTTTGGCATGCAATCCCTGTTGAGTTGAGAGGCTTAACCTCCTCATTAGCTTTATCATCTGCCTAAGCTTTATTGGCTTCTTTTCAAAATAGTATTTCTGTTGATTTTCATAGTTTTTTAATATGTCTAGTTTTAATTGCGTTTCCCCCCCTTATTTGAGAGGTTGGTGCAGGGTGATGCATAGAAAACCATATCTTGGTAATTGGTATTATAATAGTGAAATCAATTAAGAAAAAAAAACTCTGGGACTGGACAATAGCTCATGTATGGAAGATATGTTTCTATTAGAAGTGTAATATCCTTGAGGTCTTTATTTATATCACAGCTTCTATTGAGAATCTAGATAGCCCCATATCTAGCTAAGAGCCATGGCGGCATACAAATCTAAATAAATAAATAAATAAATAAATAAATAAATAAACAAATAAACAAATAAATAAATAAAGGTTAAAATGCAGTACTGAAGGCTAACTCTACCCACTGCCTGGAGTTCAATCTTTTTTTAATGGTTGGGGTGTTGTTGTTGTTTTGACATTTCATCTCATGAATGGTTTGTTTTCTGGGTTTTGTACATATCAATACAAATAATCGTAACAATACTATTCTTCATGAACACAATTCATTTTCATTTCTTATTTTAACATATATCTGCTATCATCTTCCAATTCTAATCCATCTCATAATTCTATCACACTTCCTATCATTTTAATATCTATTTTTACTCTCCCCCCCCTCATATTTCTGTCTCTATTTTAGCCTTCTTTTTCCCCTTCTCATATTATTGTGATAATCAAAGACATGATTTTTCGTTATTCATTTTTGTGTATAATGATTTATTCTCTAGCTTTTAATTATTGCTCACAATTTTTATGTTTAGAATATTTTATCCAGTTCTTCATTTCTTGTAATTTTACTATTAATACAAGCTATGTTTGAATTGTACATTCCTAACAAATATCCAAAAATATTTTTATCTCTTACACCACATGCAAACAGTTGTTCAACTTATATAATTCTAATATTCGAATATCATACACATTATTTTAAAAAAATTCCATAAAATTCTAATTTACAAACTAATTTTCCAATGTAGATAATTATAATAATAGTATGCTTTACATTACTATAAAATATTTTGCCTTTTCTTTCCCCTTTATCCTACATCTTTCACCCAAATTCAAATTTAATCATTTTTTTTGGGGGGGGGGTGTCTTTCATATATTTCTTTTAAATTTTTGTTACATCTTCTTTTAATTCTGCCTTAGAACCAGGGGCAGATTCACATTCCTGCCACTACCAGTGCACTCTGTTTGCAACTTCTCAATAGTAAATCAAAGGTTATTATTTTTGCTAATAAAAAAAATATTTTAATTCTTCTCCCTTGTTCTCGTGTGCTGCTGGCTGCCCACGGATAATAACATCTTTAATATTTTAATAGTTCTGTCATCTTCCTTAATCACCTTCCCAAAAATAATTGGGGGTAGGAAATCTTTCAGCACCCTCCCTTTAAGATAAAAGAAATGAGAATTCTGCAATAAAGAATCTGTTTTTCAGTGAAATATTTGCACTTGACAGGTTGACAGCAATCAAGAAATATATCAAAATAACTTTGATCAAATTATGACAAGAGAGGTGGTGGAACCTACCTTATTCTGGCTAAGATCTATTACAATCAGGAAGTCCTCGACTTACGACTAAAGTTGAACTCAAAATTCCCTTGCTAAGCAAGGCAGTTGTTAAGTGAATTTTGCCCCATTTTACAACCTTCCTTGCCACACTTGTTAAGTGAATCCTTGCAGTTGTTGAGTTAGACAACCTTTGTAAAGTGAATCTAGCTTCCCCATTGACTTTGCTTATCCAAAGGTAGCAAAAGGTGATCACACGACCTCACAATACTGCAACGGTCATATATATGAGTCAGATGCCAAGTATCCGTATCTTGATGTGTGACCTTGGAGGTACTACATTGGTCCTAAGTGTGAAAAATAGTCATAAGTCACTTTTTCAGTGCCTTTTTAACTTTTGAACAGTCATTAAATGGAAGGCTGTGAGGATTATCTGTATCAAAATACAGTGGTACCTCTACTTAAGAACTTAATTCGTTCCGTGATCAGGTTCTTAAGTAGAAAAGTTTGTAAGTAGAAGAAATTTTTCCCATAGGAATCAATGTAAAAACAAATAATGTGTGCAAACACATTAGGAAAGAAATAAAAGCTCGGAATTTGGGTGGGAGGAGGAGGAGGAAGAAGAGGACGAGGACAGTCGCTGCCCAGAGCAAAGTGAGCATTTCTTTTCTCTGGGTGCTGGCAGAGGTTTATTCCCTCTCCAAGTGCCCAGAGAAAGGAAAATGCTCTGTTTGCTCTGGGCTGCCAAAGCCTCCTTAAGCGCCACTGAAAGGCTCCTCTGGCAGCCCAGAAAAGCCGGAGATGGCCAGGATTAAAGGGGGAATGGCAGGAAACTGGCCAGGCCTTTGTGCCGCTCTCAAATTTTCTGGGAAATTTTTCCAGGCCCGGGTTCTTAAGTAGAAAATGGTTCTTAAGAAGAGGCAAAAAAATCTTGAACACCCAGTTCTTATCTATAAAAGTTCTTAAGTAGAGGCGTTCTTAAGTACAGGTACCACTGTAAATATATTGTCAAAGGATTATTATTTATTCCAAATGGTATCAATCAGAATTTCAGAGAGACCTCTACAATAAGGGTATCAAACTCTCAAGGCCCGGGGGCCAGCCCCAGCCCATGAGGTACTTATATCTGGTCCACCGGGCTACCCTGAAAACAGCAAATGATTGGCTGGTGGTGCTTCTGCCAGTGGAAAAGGAACAACCCTCCCAAGCTCTGTTTTTGCTGGCAGAGGGTTGCAGGAAGCCATGGCAGCCGAAAATGGAACTCGAGAGCCCATTTTCATTGGCAGAGTGCTCAGGCCATCACAGGCGCCCCTGACCAAGTGAAATGGAGCTGGCCATGCCCACCCTGCCCCTCCAAGGTCAAACACAACCCTGATGCAGCCCTCAATGAAATCAACTTTGACACCCCTGCTCTACAAGAATGACAACTGGTTAGTAAACTCATATGGATTTGACCTATGGTCAAAGAAAACATGCTGCAAGATTCCAAAGAGAGAGGCAGTCTCTGTCTTCCAAATTTTAAACTGTATTATTAAAAAAATTGCCTGTCATGGATAACAGAGTAGATAAATTCCCTTAATAAAAATGACAATTATGCAAGGCAACGACTGAGCCCATGAACTTCACAGATAATTAGAGTACAGAGATATAGAGGAGGATAAAAAATTAGAAGGACAAACTGACAAAAGTTTTGATAAAAGTATGGAATTCTACAAAGGGAATAATAAACCCAACCATTGCACCTCAAGCATCTCTTTCATGTTGCAGATAATTACAGAAAGAAAAATTATTTTACTAATAGACTAAAAACATTGGGAAAAGAAGCCTATTTAATAAAGTTCAGAATACACCATGGTTGATGTAGTAGCTGGAAGGATAAAATCAGATCTCGAGAAGGGAGGGAGGGGTAGTTAAAAAATAATAATTGAAAAGCATTTACAAAATCAATGCCCCCTATCGGGATGAATATATAAACTTTTGCACAGATATAATGTAGAAACATTAAACAAAATAGCTGTACAATAAAATGGATGCGAAATGTTAAAAAAAAAAATTGCAACATGATGATGGGAAGAATTATAAGTAATTCTCACTTCTGACCAATCACTTACAACCCGTTGAAATTGTGATCTACTTGAAAAATAGTAATTATGACCAGTTTTGAAGCCTCTCCGAGTCTACAGAGAGGGGCGGCATATAAATCTAATTATTATTAATAATAATAATAATAATAATAATAATAATAATTATTATTATTATTATTATTATTATTATTATTATTATTATTATTATTATTATCATCCTCCCAAGGACAATGCCATCTGTCCGTCCATAACCCTGGGAGGGGGAAATTACTGACCCCCTCAGAGAGGGTCCGCAACCTGGGCGTCCTCCTCGATCCACAGCTCACATTAGAGAAACATCTTTCAGCTGTGGCGGGGGGGGCGTTTGCCCAGGTTCGCCTGGTGCACCAGTTGCGGCCTATCTGGACCGGGACTCACTGCTCACAGTCACTCATGCCCTCATCACCTCGAGGCTCGACTACTGTAATGCTCTCTACATGGGGCTACCTTTGAAAAGTGTTCGGAAACTTCAGATCGTGCAGAATGCAGCTGCGAGAGCAATCATGGGCTTCCCAAGGCATGCCCATGTTACTCCAACACTCCGCAGTCTGCATTGGTTGCCGATCAGTTTCCGGTCACAATTCAAAGTGTTGGTTATGACCTATAAAGCCCTTCATGGCACCGGACCAGAATATCTCTGGGACCGCCTCCTGCCGCACGAATTCCAGCGACTGGTTAGGTCCCACAGAGTTGGCCTTCTCCAGGTCCCGTCGACTAAACAATGTCATTTGGCGGGACCCAGGAGAAGAGCCTTCTCTGTGGCGGCCCCGACCCTCTGGAACCAGCTCCCCCCAGATATCAGAGTTGCCCCCACCCTCCTTGCCTTTCGCAGGCTCCTTAAAACCCACCTCTGTTGTCAGGCATGTGGGAATTGAAAATTTTTTTCTCCCTTCCCCCTAGGCTTATATAATTTATACATGGTATGTTTGTTGGTATGATTGGTTTCTTAAATTGGGGGTTTTTAGATTACTTTTTAATATTAGATTTGTTACATTGTTTTTTATTGTTGTTAGCAGCCCCGAGTCTTCGGAGAGGGGCGGCATACAAATCTAAATATAAAATGAAAATAAATAAAAATAATAATAATAATTATTGTTGTTGTTATTATTATTATTATTATTATTATTATTATTATTATTATTATTATTTCAATACATCACAGCAAACAAGATCACTATGCTGGATTTCGTATTTCATCACCAGTCGGGCGCTTCCCAAGCACCTAGGACTGCGTGATGTAGCCGCAAATTATGTTTGCCAATCCCAGTAAAGCGGCCTTTTGCAATTGACAGATGGAGATTTTGTCAATTCTGATGATTTTCAAATGTCCGCTGAGATCCTTTAGTACTGCGCCCAGCGTGCCAAGTACCACTGGGACTACTTTCACTGGCTTATGCCAGAGTCGCTGCAGCTCAATTTTTAGATCTTCGTATTTCACTAATTTCTCTAGATGCTTCTCCTAGAGAAATTAGTTAATTAGTTAATTAGTTGTTGTTGTTGTTGTTGTTGTTATTATTATTATTATTATTATTATTATTTGACATGTGATCACACTTCAGACACTCTGCCACACAGCCACATTTAAGATTACTTGCAATGGCCCACAACCTATGTTTTACAATGGACTTTCCCAAAAATGGCACTTCCACACGATTTTCAGGAAAACCACAGCAAATCATGGGTTCACTTAACGACTGCAGCATTCACTTAACAACTGCAAAAACCGTAAAATCAGATAAGTGATATAACTGACAACTGTCAGTTTTACAACTGTCACAACTTAATGACAGAAATGGACAGAGCCCATTTTTATCATAATTCAAACATTACCTGCAGAAACTAAATCTGAAATTTTATACCAAGTTATAGCCTAAAAGAAAATAAGCACAAAGCATTTTACAGATAATATACAACTTCCTCAGTAATAACTATAACAACAACAACAACAATAATAATAATAATAATAATTATTATTATTATTATTATTATTATTATTATTATTATTATTATTATTATTAATTAGATTTGTATGCCGCCCCCTCCGAAGACTCGGAGCGGCTCACAACAGCAAAACAATACAAATCCAATAATTAAAACAATTTAAAACCCTTAATATAAAAAGCAATCATACATCTCATATAAACCATAGATAAAGCAGAAACGGTCCAGGGGAATCAATTTCCCCATGCCTGATGACAGAGGTGGGTTTTAGGAGTTTGCGAAAGGCAAGGAGGGTGGGGGCAATCCTAATCTCTGGGAGGAGTTGACTCCAGAGGGTCGGGGCTGCCACAGAGAAGGCTCTTCCCCTGGGTCCCGCCAGACGACATTGTTTAGTATATCTACGCTATAGTAATATCTAAGGTATAGAAACAGCAGCAGCACTTAGACTTGTATACAACTTCATAATATTTAACAGCCCTCTCTGAGCAGTTTACATATTGCCCCCAACAATCTGGGTCCTCTTTTTACCAGTCTCGGAAGGATGGAAGTCTGAGTCAGCCTTGAGCCAGTCAGTATTAAACTCTTGCAATGAGTTAATCTGCAATACTGTATTCTAACTACTGCACTACCATGGCTCTTCATCATACAGTAATACATGTTGGAAACAAAAGGAACAATTTGTCACATGTGGTAAATATGTAAAAAAAAATGAACGTTATTGGAAAGATATGCAATATAATGCAAAACATCTTGGAATTTAAATTTGAAATGAAACTACAATTCCTTCATACTAGGCCTAACCTCAAAAAAAAATCAAGATAAAATGTTATGAGATGGCATGCTTACAGCAGCAATAATAAACTTTGCTCAACAATGGAAGAAAGATACAAGACCTTGACCTTGTTTCAGATTGGTCTAACACCTGGCAACTTCAAATATCAACCAACAAATGCTCTACCCTCCACATCGGCAAAAAGAATCCAAACCTCATATATGAACTGAATAAACAAACCCTCACAGCCAACCCACATTCAGTAAAAGACCTTGGAATACTAATATCAAATGACCTAAGTGCTAAAGCCCACTGCAACTATATCGCCAAAAAGGCTTCCAGAGTTGTTAACCTGATCCTACGTAGCTTCTGCTCTGGCAATCTCACACTACTGACTAGAGCCTACAAAACTTATGCCAGACCCATCCTCGAATACAGCTCATCTGTCTGGAACCCACACCACATTTCAGACATCAACACTATCGAAAACATCCAAAGATATTTCACCAGAAGAGCCCTTCACTCCTCCACTCGAAACAGAATACCTTACGAAAACAGACTAACTATCCTAGGTCTTGAAAGCTTAGAATTGTGGCGCCTAAAACACGATTTAAGTATTGCCCACAAGATCATATGCTGCAATGTCCTTCCGGTCAATGACTACTTCACCTTCAACCGCAACAACACAAGAGCATGCAACAGATTCAAACTTAATATTAACCGCTCCAAACTTGACTGTAAAAAATATGACTTTAACAATCGAGTCGTCGACGCGTGGAACTCATTACCGGACTCTATAGTGTCTACTCCCAACCCCCAACATTTCTCCCTTAGACTCTCCACGATTGACCTCTCCAGGTTCCTAAGAGGCCAGTAAGGGGCATACATAAGTGCACTGATGTGCCTAACATCCCCTGTCCAATTACCTTTCCTTTTCTCATATATCCTATATATTCTCTCCCTCTCATCCACTCCTCTTCTTTTTTACTTACTATCCCTATATATACTACTTAATATCTATTTCATTCCATATGTATTGTATATTGGACAAAAAATAAATAAATAAATAAATAAATAAACTCTGATTATGAAGTTAAACTCAAGAAAGCACACAACAGTGGCAAAATTATTAATATAGAAGTTTAACTACATTTAGTTAGAAATGGTTCCCATACATACAGAACATCAAATACAATCATTTACAGATTAGTTGCTAAAGGGTCTTAAATGTTTACAAATATTACAAATTAACAGTTGTATAAAAACGGGAAGGGCAGAAACTCCATGATTTCCTTTTGTTCTTATTTTTATCCCCCCCCCCCCATTTTTTAAATATTTCAATTCTTGTTAAATTTGCTCCATTTACACTCCCACAGCATTGCAATGGAGTTAAATAATTAGCTTCAGTTCAAAACCTTTTGTCATGTAACAAATAGTTTGATGTGAGTCACGGCGGTTCTTTTCTTAATGTTATATTCGACGTTGGATGGAAAAGCTAAGTGCTATTATCCTCATAATATTGCTATCTAAAATTGAAGTTAATATTGATAGAATAATTTTCTTCTTCTTTATTTCTACTATTCTGATCTATCTAATAAAAGATTCCTGCATTGTTATGTAGGACATGGATAAGAGGATTGGGCCGTAGTCCTCCCATATGCCGAGGTTGTTGCCAGGGTCTGTAGAGTTTGGGAAAGGAAAACTCAACACTCAAAATCAGTAACCAAGTTTATTTGTTTATCCCAACTAACTGACCACCTTAAAGTTTTACAGAAAGGAATCTTTGTTGGTGCTAATGCTTCGTGCTCCCCATCCACCTTTAAGTAGCATACAACTCCACCTCGGTGCAATTGCTCTGTAGCCTCCCTTTCCCTCCCCATTCATTGCAAGCCCTTCCAGATGATTCTCTGCTGTTCCGTGTTGCTCTGCTGTGTTTTAAGATGGTTGGTGAGAAAACAGCTTCAGGCATAATGCAACAATGCTCAGCAATGTCACGGAATGGAGATCCCCACATCAATGGCAGCCCCAGGTACTATTGGAGGGCTTGGGCTGACAAGATTATAGACAACCTTCCTTTATAACTTCACAACATTGCCATAAAAATTGGAGAGGGAGGAAAGACAGTTGTTTGATGACCTGCAAAAATTGAGTCCTTTGGATGTTGGTCAGAGTGATAAGTCAGGCACAAGCAATCAGAACTGCTGATGAGTAGGCCAAATGGATACTTCGTTGTTGGTCACTTATATTACAAGAATCTCACCCCACTGTCTGCCTTCTCTTGGGAAATGGCTCATAGAGCTACCTTTGAAGAGTGTTCGGAAACTTCAACTCGTCCAAAATGCAACTGCACAAGCAGTCTTGGGCCTTCCAAGAAATGCCCACATTTCACCATCACTCCGTGAACTGCATTGGCTACCAATCTGTTTCCGGGCACAATTATGACCTATAAAGCCCTTCATGGCATAGGACCAGATTATCTCCGAGACCGCCTTCTGCCGCACAAATCCCAGGGACCGGTGAGGTCCCACAGAGTTGGCCTCCTTAGGGTCCCATCGACCAAACAATGTCGGCTGGTGGGACCTACTTCCTGAAGAGGTGCCCCCTCTCCTGCTTATGATGACACCACACCTATGAATTGTGCTGATGTCTACATCACAACAGGAGATGTATTCTCCCCGTGGCTCCCGAAACAAGGTTGGCATCATCATCATTATTATTATTATTTAGATTTGTATGCCGCCCTTCTCTGAAAACTCAGAGAATATGTCATATAATGGGGTGTATGGGTTGTTCAGGGAGGGGTAGCACCTCTGGTGTAGGGCATGTTGTACCCTGGCACAAGGTCGACCTACATGGCACATGCTGATCCACCAAGGGTACCAGACATTGGAGGCCAGAAGAAGATTCATAGCAGAAGAGAAGCGAGCATTCTGCAAAGCCAGAGCTACAAATGTTGTGACAATGGTGGCCACACATTCCCGCCCAACATGCGGCAGAACATTTTGTGCCCATGTAAGCCTTACCAGCCACCTGCGGACAGCCCATAACCTGTGAGATTTCAAGCTCCTATTCAAATACAATTGACAATCATCATGTCATGTAATCCTCACATATCAGTGGTTCAAGTGGGGAGATCTTATTTCCTGAGCCAGTTAACTGGATGGTTTTCGTTCATCCTTTCGTTCTTCACCACCATCCCACATCTGAGGAATAGCCACCCATTCATTCATTCATTCATTCATTCATTCATTCATTCATTCATTCATTCATATATTAGATTTGTATGCCGCTCCTCTCCGTAGACTCGGGGCGGCTCACAACAATAACAAAGACAATGTAAAAACAAATCTAATAATTTAAAAAACACTAAAACCCCCATTATTAAAAGCAAACACACAAACAAACATACCGTATAAACTGTATAGGCCCAGGGGAGATGTCTCAGTTCCCCCATGCCTGACGGCAGAGATGGGTCTTAAGAAGTTTACGAAAGGCAAGGAGGGTGGGGGCAGTTCTAATCTCCAGGGGGAGCTGGTTCCAGAGGGTCGGGGCCGCCACAGAAAAGGCTCTTCCCCTGGGTCCCGCCAAACAACATTGCTTAGTCGACGGGACCCGGAGAAGGCCACCTCTGTGGGACATAACCGGTCGCTGGGATTTGTGCGGCAGAAGAGTTCTACCCTCTAATAAGGTCTTTGTCTGCAGTGGCTTGATAGACAGAGCAGCTGCAGCTCCATTGCTTTCTCCACTTCATCTTAGTTTGCCTCCAAGAATTGTTTGAGAATCCACTGTCTTTGATAGCTGCCAGTTGACAGGAGAAAATGTCATCTCCCTTCTGCTCAGATCGCCTTCTTAGACAGCCCTTGTGTACTAGCTGGTTTTTTTTAAAGCAAATCAAAAACAGGAAGAAGAGAGGGTTACAGTTTTGGGGGTGGTAAAATGTGAGTAGAACTCTCTTTTGTTTGGAAATATGTGTTCCGGATACTTATGCAGGAGGAGAGATGTGAAAAAATACAGATATGGGCAGAGTTCACACAGCAGAATGGGAGCTGTTTGGTTTTGGCTTATCATGCTGGGTGAAATAAATGAATTATTTAAAAGTGATTAACACATGAAAAGGAAACAAAAGGGGGAAAGAGCTAAAAAGGAAGCAAAAAAGATTAAAACACCTCTTTCTCACCAGCAATCAACACCCAGATAATCAGAGATTAACACTAGGATTAATAGCAGGCCAACAATCAAGCAGTAAAGAATACCAAGAGACAAGAATAGTTGTCTCTCATAGTTGAGGTGTGGAGTTTGTGGTGTTCTTTGGCTTGTTCGGGGGTTTTTTTTTTGCAGATGTAGAATGCTTGGCTGCATAGCTAGAGGTATAACAAGCAGGAAGAGGGAGATTGTGATACCGCTGTATGGAGCGCTGGTGAGACCACATTTGGAATATTGTGTTCAGTTTTGGAGACCTCATCTACAAAAAGATATTGATAAAATTGGGTCCAAAGATGGGCTACAAAAATGGTGGAAGGCCTTAAGCATAAAACTTATCAGGAAAGACTTAATGAACTCAATCTGTATAGTCTGGAGGGCAGAAGGGAAAGGGGGGACATGATCAAAACATTTAAACATGTTAAAGGCTTATATAAGTTTCAGGAGGGAAGTGTTTTTAATAGGAAAGTGAACACAAGAACAAGGGGGCATAATATGAGGTTAGTTGGGGGAAAGATCAGAAGTGAAGTGAGAAAATATTATTTTACTGAAAGAGTAGTAGATGCCTGGAACAAACTTCCAGTAGACGTGGTTGGTAAATCCACAGTAACCGAATCTAAACATGCCTGGGATAAACATATATCCACCCTAAGATAAAATATAAGAAATACAGTAGTACCTCTAGATACGAGCTGCTCCACATGTGAGTATTCCAAGTTACGAGCCACTATGGGAGCGAAATTTCTGTACCAGACCCGAGCTCAAATTTGGGATACGAGCCGAGCTTCCACTAGGTGGCGCAAGAATCCTTGCTAATGGTTATCTCTGCGGGGGGAAAAACAAAGTCTAAAACCATTTGTTCCAGATACGAGCTGATCGACATACGAGCTCCATTCTGGAACGAATTAAACTCGTATATAGAGGTACTACTGTAGTATAAGGGCAGACTAGATGGACCACGAGGTCTTTTTCTGCCGTCAGTCTTCTATGTTTCATTACCCATATACAGTAGATCAGTGTTTCCCAACCTTGGCAACTTGAAGATATTTGGACTTCAACTCCCAGAATTCCTCAGCCAGCATTCACTGGCTGGGGAATTCTGGAAGTTGAAGTCCAAATATCTTTAAGTTGCCAAGGTTGGGAAACACTGCAGTAGATAACATCAGTATTGGGCTGCAGTTAGTACAGGCGGGCGGGCAAGCATGTTGGCGCGAGATTCGGCATCTGCACATGCGAAGGAAGCCAAATCTCATGCGAGGATGCTTGTGCGCATGAGATTTTGCCAATTTTTGGCATTCTTTTTTGCTTCCGCACGTGCGCAAAATTGGAAAAATCTCACGCGCACAAGCGTCCTCACAAAAGATTTGGGTTCTGCACATGGGCAAGAAGCCAAATCTCACGCTGATGCGCACACAAGTGCCCTCCTGATGCACGGGCGCCCTGGCCCCGCTGCCGAGAGCGCCCCAGTAGCACCGGTGACAGGCAGCCCTTCCTTGTATAACATCATCAGTGCTAGAAGGGGTTGTTATTGTAAGGTTACATTAATCCCAGCGTTATTTTGGGAATGGTTTACCATTGCTTCCTTCCTAGGGCTTGTTCTGGTTTCTGGTAGAACTTTAGTTATTGAAAATAACGCTTACTGAATGCAGTATTTCATAAACAAAGAAACTCCATTTTTATTCTCTTCACTTCTGTATTCAAAAATGCAATGCAGACTGGCACATTCTTTTCTCCCGTTATCTCTCTTAATTACATTCCGCATGCATTCCTTCATGCCTGCTCCCGTCTCCTTGAAATTCATGAATTTACAGCATGATTCAAAAACAGCAGGAATGACTGCAATATAACACAGAATAAACTTACTCGCTCCAAAGCCAAACTGAAACACATTTCATCTTAGAACTACAACATTGAAACTCCGCCCTTCTTCCCCACTTAACCCATTCCTCCCCTTAATATCTTTTTCCTAACACCTGTTCCTTACGTTTTTGGACCCTTTTGAATTGAGGATTAACCCAGCAAATGTCTGTTTCTTCCTCACTAGATTCTGGACTCGTAGCAACGTCCTGTGGCTGGCCTCCCACCTGTTCTAATACCTGTAACCCAGGGTCTACCACTAATTCATAAACACTATCTGTGTCAGAGTCCTCAAGCTCTTCATCGTCCTCCAACTGACCAGGAGTATGTACAACAGGGCTGAGAGAGAGGAACTGGCCCTGGGTCATTGAGTTGGCCTTGTGCCTAAGGGAGGACTGTTTCTAACCTGGTAACTTAACCACTGCACCAAGGTGCCTTTCATTTATAGGATAGATGTATGAGATCATGTATGCTGGTCAACACTTTGGTTCCACTTTCAATTGCTATCAGAGACTCGTGGAAATGAAATAAATCTACAATGGTATGGGTAAAACATAACAAGAGAATTATCTAGTAGGAAAACAAAACAATATTAACATACATGGTGTTGTGTATGTGGTTTTTTTTAAATGCGTAGATTTGTCTCATCTTTTCAAACCTTCTAATACTTAATGAGATTTCAGCATGTTTTTAATGAATAGCAAAGTCAAGACAGAATAATTGTTCCTTTCTCTGCTTCCAGGCACTCTAAGAAGCAGCTTTAACTGCCTCAATTTGCATTTTTTTCAACCATGAATTCTGCTTAATAAGACAACATTTTAGAATAAAAGTGTAAGGAAGATAATCCATCTGCATAGTACTGAAACTTTCAGGCCTGTTTGATTGTTTATAACCCCCACTTTGGCAAAATTGTGCATTATCGGCCAACAGGTTTTGAATTAACAAATGAAACAAAATGTTTAAAAGGTTTTTTTTCTTCCAGTTCTGTTAGAAAGTTTGAAGAGAGACGTTTGTGTTGACTATCATTACAAGCTAATTCCAGAGAGCAAAAGAATTGATGATTTTGTTTTAAGAGCTAGTCCCTGTTATAACTTTTTGGGGTGGGAGTGGGTGGGAGAAGGACACCCTATAAGAAAATTGGCCCAATATTGGAAATGTATTTGAAGACCATAAGCATCTTAAATTACAATAATAGAATAGAATTTTATTGGCCAGGTGTGTTTGGACACACAAGGAATTTGTCTTGGTGCACATGTTCTCAGTGTACATAAAAGAAAAGATCATCAAGAATCAAAAGGTACAACATTTAATGATAGTCCAGGTACAAATAAGTAATTCAATGATATTAGGAACCAATCAATATAAATTATAAGGATACAAGCAGCAAAGCTACAGCCATTTGTGGGAAGAGATGAGTGATGGGAACAATGAGAAGATTAATAGTAGTGCAGACAATAAATAGTTTAACAGCAGAGTGATGGTGTTCTAGAAAAAACTGTTCTTGTGTCTACTTGTTCTGGTGTGCAGTGCTCTATAATGTCATTTTGAAGGTAGGAGTTAAAACAATTTATGTCCATAATGCGAAGGGTCAGTAAATATTTTCAGGGTCCTCTTTTTTACTTGTGCCTATACAGATCCTCAGTGGAAGGCAGGTTGGCAGTGATTGTTTATTTTTTACAGTTCTGATTATCCTCTGAAGTCTGTGTCTGTCTTGTTGGGTTGAGATGACAGATTCAACAATTCCTCTGTAGAACTTTACCAGAAGTTTTTTGGGCACTTTGAGCTTTCTGAGTTGGCGCAGGAGCCAATGCGATTGATGCCAACTACATTCTTGTTTCCTCATGTTTCCAATTAGTCTTTCAAGAACAAGAGCTGTAATAATGGTAGTTCATATTTAAAATTACAGATGCATAACTTAATGCAGTCTAATGCTGTTGTCTCCTAAATTGACAGAACCACTACAACTGCCCATCCTTACTATTATGATTGAGGAGTCCTGGGTGCTCTTTGAGCTCGGTTGTTTTCTTTTAGATGTTATTATTATTAGTATTTATTGGATTTGTATGCCTCCCCTCTCTGTAGACTCGGGGCGGCTAACAACAATGATAAAAACAGCATGTAACAATCCAATACTAAAACAACTAAAAACCCTTATTATAAAACCAAACATACACACAAACATACCATACATAAATTGTAAAGGTCTAGGGGGAAGGAATATCTCAGTTCTCCCATGCCTGACGGCAGAGGTAGGTTTTAAGGAGCTTACGAAAGGCAAGGAGGGTGAGGGCAATTCTGATCTCTGGGGGGAGCTGGTTCCAGAGGGCTGGGGTCGCCACAGAGAAGGCTCTTCCCCTGGGTCCCGCCAAACGACATTGTTTAGTTGACAGGACTCGGAGAAGGCCCATTCTGTGGGACCTAGCTGGTCGCTGGGATTTGTGTGGCAGAAGGCGGTCCTGGAGATAATTTGCAACTATATATATATATAGTTGCAAATATGTTGCAACTATATGTTGCAACTGGCTATCATGGCTAATCTGTCTCTCTCTCCCCCCACCCCCAGTATCCAAGCAAAATTCTAGAGTCCAAGGTTTCAAATCTGTACCAGCAAAGTGAAGTGTGTAAAGCCAAAGCTATTGTAAAAACTTTGTTAAGGTTACTGTGTTACTCTCAATATACCGATACTTCTGGCAGCCAAGTATACTTATCTCATTCAAGAAATAAAGATGATTTTCCTGAATGGGTTCAAAGTATCCTAGGTGAAATTGTGAAGTTGACAGTATAGAACATATTGTCACAGTATATATCAGCCAAGTTTAAATTGAGTTTTTCCAGAGGCTTATATTTTAAAGGCGGCTCTCGCAGTACAGATTCAAAATTTCCTCTTAAAGAGGAAAAGAAATATGGGCCTTCAGGTCAATCTTGACTCCTGGCAACTGCCCCGACAAGTCTCTGCAGCTTTTGGGTAATATTTCAGAAGCCATTTCCTGCTTTCCAAGGCAGAGAAATTCACCTGGGGATTTACTGTCTCTCGGTTTCTATCTAGCAATAAGAAAACATTGGATATAGTCTTTTTTTTTACTTATGTTCTGCTAATGTGTTTCTCATTTTTTAATATTACATAAATTGAATACATTGGATATGGTGCTGTTGGAACACATGTCCATCTGGGTTCTGTTCCAAGTGGGGAGAAAGACATTGGAAACATGGTAGCTGTTTGGAAAGATGGTTTTTAATGGTGGACAGGACCACGTGGTTTGAGATCCTAAAGGGAAAAAAGGGGGAAGAGATGCTGATAGTGCCTGGGTTTTATATCCTCTGTTGGGCTTTCAATTTGAGATTATTATTATTATTATTATTATTATTATTATTATTATTATTATTATTATTATTATTTATTAGATTTGTATGTCACCCCTCTCCGTAGACTCGGGGTGTTCTGATTGGTTGTTGGAGTCCCATGGGGTCATGCAGGGGTAACTTTGTATGTTGTCTGTTGAATCCCAGGCTTGGTTGATTCTTGCTGGGTGATGATGTAATGAAAGGGCTTTGGGCAATTCTTACTATGGTTTTGCCTGAAAGAGGTAGATCTTTGTTATATAAAATAGACTGGCCCAGGCCTTAATGGCTCATTGACAAAGGTGGTGGGGCTGAGTTTCTGCCTCTCTTTTAGGGGAAATATTCTGCTTCTTTTAATTTTTCCTAAAACATCTCATTTTCCCAGGAGAGGGATGGGTGCTAACTTCCTACAGTGATTATTAAAAGGATTATTGTTATTAGTTCTCTCCTTGAGGCATACTCATAGATTAAGAGAGATTTTTTTTCCTCCCAAAGCTCTGCCTATCCAAGAACAAATTGAAAGAAATAGAGTGTTTCATATGACTAAGGCAACCTGGTCTCTAGTTGCACAAAATAACAGTTGCCGTTTCCATATTTGCTCCTTTCAAGCACAATGCAACACAGTCAAGACCCATCTATCTAACACAAATTCCATCTTATTAAGATTCAGTCTCAATGTATTGTCCCCCGCATCCTGCCTGTTATCAAGCATAATATTGGTTAAACATCTTCATAGTTTCTTCTGAGTCATTAGATACTGAAAAGTAGAGTTAGATATCATCAGCATAAAAGATGGGTTTTTTTTTTACCTGCAAGATATTTTATGAAATAAATAACAGACAAATCACAATAATTACTAATCAATCCAGTTCTGAAGCCCAGTAAA
Source organism: Erythrolamprus reginae (assembly GCF_031021105.1). Lineage (NCBI taxonomy): Eukaryota > Metazoa > Chordata > Lepidosauria > Squamata > Dipsadidae > Erythrolamprus > Erythrolamprus reginae. The sequence continues at coordinate 51,466,149 of NC_091951.1, forward strand.
CAAACATTAATGCCAAAACCATCAACACAACTGCAATTTTATGCATTCATTTGTATTCCAATTTTATTATTTTTACAAATAACTGAAGGTGGTGAACCTATCCAATATAGCTTCCTTCATCATTGTCCCTACAAAATCTCTTGTTTGGATGTGACAAAATTCAGGGCTTGAATAAATGCTGCATTTCCCTGAAATAAAACCTGCATCTTTAGTAAGTGATGCTAGATAAGGAAAGGATGAGAACAGATTCTTTGATAATATAGTAGCAAAATCTGCCACACCTTTTTGTTTAATATTCCCCTTGGTAGATGAGGGTTAAATTCAGTATCATTCCTTTTTGGGCATATGTAGTAGCAGTCCACAAATATTTATTAATCAGAAACCTACTGAGAGCCAATCTCTTCAGAAGACTATGGATGGGGAGATTTTCTGTTTATGTAGTGAAACGTGAGTATAAGAAACAGAATGTCTGGGGTTTTTTGGTAATAGGAAGGGAAGAGGTTTCCAGGATAAGATGTAATCCTACACTTAAGGGTATAGGATTACTGAAGTCCGTAGAATTTCTATCAAAATTCAGATTTATCTTATAAAATTTATTCTTTGATTTAGCATACCACCTGTCTGTCCATCCGTCCACCCCATCTTAAAATGATACTAAAATCTTTTCCAAGGAAGAAAATCTGCTTAGATCTTCTTACACATAATATCCATGGATATGGATTTTTCCCCTTCTTTTGGCAAAATATTTCCTTTAATTTCTCTGATGTTGACATCCAGAAGAATGGAACTAATCTTAAGATATTAATTCTTAGGATGGATGGAGTCACATGGCTAACTTCTTTCACCATAGAAACTCCCTTTCAACTACTATCCTTGCTGTAAAAATCTTGAGTTCATTGGCAAATAATAAATGGCAGGAATTAAGAATCTGGCCCTGCTCATAATACAAAGTGTTTGTAAGATTTATTGAGCTTAAATCCTTTTGCGAGACTGAGTTTGATCCAGCTTTTATTTTCTCAAAGCTCTTGTGGCATGTCAGGGAGTCTGCTAATGTTTATTTCAAATTAATACAGGGATTTGGAAAGGTTGTGCACATAGCCTCATGTATTTGGAAACATTTCTGTTTGAAAAAGTTTTAATACAATTGTAGGAAGTAATATTCTTCTGGGTTCAATTCCAAGTGGGGAAAAAGACACTGGATTCATGGAGGTTGCTTGGAAAGAAGGTTTGATGATAGACAGGAGCACATGAGCTCCTGTACAGAAAAGGTCATGGGTCACATTCGTCACCAAAACCCCAAAACGTTACCCTTAGACTGTCCACTGTTGACCTCACCAGGTTCCTAAGAGGTCAGTAAGGGGTGTGCATAAGTGCACCAGTATGCCTACCGCCCTGTCCTAATGTTCCCTCTTATCAATACCCATCTCATGTATATTGTGAATGAATTGGCTGGCTGATTTTACTATATTGGGATTTTAATTGTAATTTTTAATTCATTTGATTTTTTGTTGAATTGTTTATATTGTATCTTGTAAGCCGCCCTAGGTCTCCGGAGAAGGGCGGCATACAAATCTAAATAATAATAATAATAATAATAATAATAATAATAATAATAATAATAATAATAATCCCACCAGTTCTTTGCCACTGATAGATGATAGCACTGGAACCTGTGCCAGAACTATCATCTACCAGTGGCAAAGAACTGGTGGGATCATAAACCTGAAAAAGTGGTCAAAAATGATCAAGCAAAACTACTATGGGACTTCAGACTTCAGACTGACCAAATTCTGAAGCATAACACACCAGACATCCGGATTGTGGAGAAAAAGAAAGTATGGATCATCGATATTGCAATCCCAGGAGACAGCAGAATCGAGGAGAAGCAGCTAGAGAAATTAGTAAAACATGAAGATCTAAAAACTGAGCTACAACGACTCTGGAATAAGCCAGTGAAAGTGGTCCTAGTGGTTCTTGGCACATGCCAAAGGCTCTCAGCGGACATTTGAAAACCATCGGAATTGACAAAATCTCCATCTGTCAATTGCAAAAAGCCACTTTACTGGGATCGGCACACATAATTCGCCCCTATATCACACAGTCCTAGGTGATTGGGAAGCGCCCGATTGGTGATGAAATACAAAATCCAGCATAGTGATCTCGTTTGCTGTGTTGTATTGATGATGATGATGATGATAATAATAATAATAATAATAATAACAACAACAACAACATTGTATCTATCTTTGTTTCTTTATTTAACTATAACTATAAGTAACTATAACTATAACTAACTATAACTTTAAAATACAGTACAGTGAACCCTCGATCATCGCGAGGGTTCCGTTCCAGGACCCCAAGCGATGATCGATTTTTCACGAAGTAGCGGTGCGGAAGTAAAAACACCATCTGCGCGTGCGCAGATGGTGTTTTTACTTCCACTGCCGCCCGCCCTTCGCCCGCCCACCCCGTTGCTCGCGCCTGGGGTGCGCGCGCGCTTGGGGAAACCCTAGCTCCGCTTCCCAGCTGGGAAGCGGAGCTAGGCTGCCCCAAGCTCGCGCGCGCCGCCCGCCCGCCCACGCTGTTGCCGGCTCCGCTTCCCAGCTGGGAAGCGGAGCTAGGCTGCCCCAAGCTCGCGCGCGCCGCCCGCCCGCCCACGCTGTTGCCGGCTCCGCTTCCCAGCTGGGAAGCGGAGCTAGGCTGCCCCAAGCTCGCGCGCGCCGCCCGCCCGCCCACGCTGTTGCCGGCTCCGCTTCCCAGCTGGGAAGCGGAGCTAGGCTGCCCCAAGCTCGCGCGCGCCGCCCGCCCGCCCACGCTGTTGCCGGCTCCGCTTCCCAGCTGGGAAGCGGAGCTAGGCTGCCCCAAGCTCGCGCGCGCCGCCCGCCCGCCCACGCTGTTGCCGGCTCCGCTTCCCAGCTGGGAAGCGGAGCTAGGGTGCCCCAAGCTCGCGCTCCAGCCCACCGCCGCTGGGGTCTTACCGGGGCAAGAGGGGGAAGACCCAGGGAAGCCTCTGCCCGGCGGGGAAACTCCACCATCTACGCATGCGTGGAAGGGCACGCATGCGCAGATGGTGGAGTTTACTTCCGGGTTGAAAACTAGCGAAATAGCCCTTTCGCGATCCTTGAGGACGCGAAACTCGAGGGTTCACTGTAGTTGTTTTTAAAGAGGAAGCAAGCTTTGCCAAAATTGCGGGACAGATCTTGGTATAACATGAACTGCTTTGTGTGTAATAGTCTTCAAAGCTCTTTTAAAGGAGAAAGATGGCTAATGTCACGCTTTGTACATGCTTGGAGCAAGGAAGCCCAGGGTGCATTGTAATGCTGTAATGACTGTTATTTATCACAGATCTGCCATGTGTTTCTTCCCTCTGACTAATGAATGACCTTTCCGTTCCTCTGACAGACCTGCTGCATAGGTCTTGTTTGCTGCAGATACAGAGTGATGGCTATTTGTCATGCTTCACTTATATTAATCACTGACTCAAACAGTCCCACTGGGGGAAATATCTTGACCTTGCCTTATGAGGCTCGCTCGCTTGCACACACATACAAATCGATGTTTCCGTGGGTGAGCACTGGAGAAACCCCACCTTCGGTTCCCCACTGCCAGAAATTCAAAGTTAACTTTTCAGAATCGAAGCAAATTTATCCATCCGGGAGTTAGCGATGCCCAGCCTGATTGGCCAAATCTTCGAATGATGATGTTTTCAGAAGCATGTTTAAAATAGATAAATATGCCAGAATGTGCAAATGAAATAATTGTGCTCTTTAAAACAAAGGTCATCGCCTGGGGTTTTTTCAAGGCCGAAAGCACCGAAAATGGTTAACAAGAGTTTATTCGCTGAAAGTTTAGGTTGAAATAAAGGAGCTGAAAGATGCCAGCGAGCAAGTGGTTCACTTAAATGCGCTGGTTAAGTGAACATGAACAAAACTGAACTCCGCATTAAATGCCACGTTGAAGGCATGGCTTATGAGCCCTGTGCAGTTAGTGATTTCTTATTCAGAGGTTGTTGCAGGTGTGATCTTCCAAACCTCTCGACAGATTAGCAGTTTGTCTCTCACCGGCTCCTCTGAAATGAAATTAGCGAAATCCTTAAGTTCTCCTTCAGGTCTGCTTGCCGGCGACTTGCTCTTTTTTGCCTTTGTGAGAAAAGAAAGACAACCTTAATCAGCCAGGGCTCCCTAACACTGCCGATCATTACGGAAGAAATTGCTGACCTCTCTCTCTCCATCTCTCATTTTCCTCCTGCACCTGCTGTAAAATAAGTGGAGAATGCAAAGCGCGGTCTTCATGCACCGCGGGATGTGCTATGCATGGCGAAGAATGTTAAGTGTCATCAATTTCTGCAAGAGTGAGGTTGTTGTGCTGTTATACAAGCTCGTAACTT